>NC_133505.1:177488333-177839166 GCF_049354715.1 Callithrix jacchus
ACTTTGTCGCGCCTATATATTATTTAGATTTTTTTTGATTCACGTAAAATTAGAATTTCGGTATTTTACATGAGTGTGAATATTGAGTTGGTGTATATACGATAAAACAAATTAGAAAAGGGCATTGTATATATTTTCTGAGAGATTATATTCAGAGCAATTTTGCTTTTAACATTGTGGTGCCTAGATTGTATTTAGATTTTTTCGATTTGCTTAAATATAGAATTTTGGTATTTTACATGAGAGAGCATATGGGGTTGGTGTATATACTCCTAAACAGAGTAGAATAAGGCATTGTATATTTTTTTCTGACAGATTATATTCAGAGCAATATTGTTTTTAACATTGGGGTGCCTAGATAATATTTAGATTTTTTCGATTCAGGTAAAATTAGAATTTGTGTATTTTACATAAGAGAGCACACTGAGTTGGTGCATATACTCCAAAACTGAGTAGAATAAGGCATTGTATATTTTTTCTACCAGACAATATTCAGAGCCATTTTCTTTTAACTTTGAGGCGCCTAGATATTATTTAGAATTTTCGATTCCCGAAAAAATAGAATTACGTTACTTTACATGAGAGAGCATATTGAGTTGGTTTATATACTCAAAAACAGAGTAGAATAGGGCATTGTATATTTTTTATGACAGACTATATTCAGAGGAATTTTGCTGTTAAAATTGTGGTGCCTGGAAAATATTAAGATTTTTTTCGATTCACGTAAAATTAGTATTTCGGTATTTTACATGAGAGAGCATACTGAGTTGGTGTATATACTCCAAAACAGAGTAGAATAGGGCATTGTATATTTTCTCTAACAAAATATATTCAGAGCCATTTTCTTTTAACTTTGGGGTGCCTAGATATTATTTAGATTTTTTTTGATTCACTTAAATTTAGAATTTCGGTACTTTACATGAGAGAGCATATTGAGTTGGTGTATATACTCCAAAACAGAGTAGAAAAGGGCATATTATATTTTTTCTAACAGATTATATTCAGAACAATTTTGCCTTGAACATTGAGGTGCCTAGATGATATTTACATTTTTCCGTTCATGTAAAATTAGAATTTCTGTATTTTACATGAGAGAGCATATTGAGTTGGTGTATATACTACAAAACAGGGTAGAAAAGGGCATTGTATATTTTTTCTGACAGATTATATTCAGAGCAATTTTGCTTTCATCATTGGGGTGCCTAGATAATATGTAGATTTTTTTTGAATTGCTTAAATATAGAATTTTTTTATTTTATACGAGATAGCATACTGAGTCGTGTATATACTCCAAAACCGAGTAGAATAGGGCATTGTATAATTCTTGTGACAGATTATAATCAGAGCAATTTTGTTTTTAACATTGGGGTGCCTAGATAATATTTAGATTTTTTCGATTCACATAAAATTAGAAATTCGGTATTTTACATGAGAGAGTATGCTGAGTTGGTGTATATACTCCAAAACAGAGTAGAATAAGGCATTGTATATTTTCTCTAACAGAATATATTCAGAGCCATTTTCTTTTAACTTTGGGGCGCCTAGATAATATTTAGATTTTTTCGACTCACGTAAAATTAGAATTTTGCTATTTTACATGAGAGAGCATACTCAGTTAATGTATATACTCCAAAATAGAGTAGAATAAGGCATTGTATATTTTTTCTAACGGACCATATTGAGAGCCATTTTTTTTAACTTTGCGGTGCCTAGATAATATTTAGATTTTTTTCGATTCACGAAAATTTAGAATTTCTGTATTTCACATGAGAGAGCGTATTGAGTTGGTGTATATACACCAAAACAGACTAGAAAAGGGCATTGTATATTTTTTCTGACAGTGTATATTCAGAGCAATTTTGCTTTTACCATTAGGGGGCCTAAATAATATTTAGATTTCTTTCAATTCACGTAAAATTAGAATTTCGGTAGTTTACATGAGAGAGCATACTGAGTTTGTGTATATACTCCACAACAGAGTAGAATAAGGCATTCTATATTTTTTCTGACAGTGTATATTCAGAGAAATTTTGCTTTTACCATTTGGGTGCCTGGATAATATTTAGGTTTTTTTTGATTCACCTAAAATTAGCATTTCGGTATTTTACATGAGAGAGCATATAGAGTAGGTGTATATACTCCAAAAGAGAGTAGAATAGGGCATTGTATATTTTTTCTAACAGACTATATTCAGAGCCATTTTCTTTTTGCTTTGGGTCGCCTAGATATTATTTAGATTTTTTTCGATTCGCGTAAAATTAGAATTTCGGTATTTTACATGAGAGAGCATTTTGAGTTGGTGTATATACTCCAAAACCGAGTAGAAAAGGGCATTTTATGTTTTTTCTGACAGATTATATTCAGAGCAATTTTGCTTTTGACATTCGGATGCCTAGATAATATTTAAAATTTTTCGTCTAGATATTATTTAGATTTTTATCGATTCACGTAAAATTAGAATTTCGGTTTTTTACGTGAGAGAGCATATTGAGTTGGTGTATAAACTGCAAAACAGAGTAGAATAAGGCATTGTATATTTCCTCAGAGACTATATTCAGAGCCAGTTTCTTTTAACTTTGGGGTGCCTAGATACTATTTAGATTTTTTTCGATTCACATAAAATTAGAATTTCGGTTTCTTACATGAGAGAGGATATTGAGTTGGTGAATATAATCCAAAACAGAGATGAAAAGGGCATTGTATATTTTTTTCTGAACAGATTATATTCAGAGCAATTTTGCTTTTAACATTGGGGTGCCTAGATAATATTTAGATTTCTTTCGATTCTCTTAAATATAGAATTTCTTTGTTTTACATGAGAGAGCATATGGAGTTGGTGCATATATTCCAAAACAGAGTAGAACAGGGCGTTGTATATTTTTTCTGACAGATTATATTCAGAGCAATTTTCCTTTTAACATTGGGGTGCCTAGATAATATTTAGATTTCTTTCGATTCTCTTAAATATAGAATTTCTTTGTTTTACATGAGAGAGCATATGGAGTTGGTGCATATATTCCAAAACAGAGTAGAACAGGGCGTTGTATATTTTTTCTGACAGATTATATTCAGAGCAATTTTGCTTTAAACACTGAGGTGCCTAGATAATATTTAAATTTTTTTTCGATTCACTTAAATATAGAATTTCTGTATTTTACATGAGAGAGCATACTGAGTTGGTTCATATACTCAAAATAGAGTAGAATAAGGCATTGTATATCTTTTCTAACAGACTATATTCAGAGCCATTTTCTTTTAATTTTGGGGCGCCTAGATATTATTTAGTTTTTTTCCGATTCGCGTAAAATTAGAATTTCGGTATTTTACATGAGAGAGCATATTTAGTTGGTGTATATACTCCAAAACAGAGTAGAAAAGGGCATTGTATATTTTTTCTGACAAATTATATGCAGAGTAATTTTGCTTTTTTCATTGGGGTGCCTGAAAAAATGTAGATTATTTTTGATTCATGTAAAAATAGAAATACGGTATTTTACATGAGAGAGCATACTGAGTTGGTGTATATACTGCAAGAGAGTAGAATAGGGCATTGTATATTTTTTCTAACAGAGTATTTTTAGAGCCATTTTCTTTTAGCTTTCGGGTGCCTAGATATTATTTAGATTTTTTTCAATTTGTGTAAAATTCGAATTTCGGTATTTTACATGAGAGAGCATATGGAGTTGGTGTATATACTCCAAAACAGAGTAGAATAGGGCATTGTATATTTTTTCTGACAGATTATATTCCGAGTAATTTTGTTTTTAACATTTTGGTTCCTAGAAAACATTTAGATTTATTAGATTCTGGTAAAATTAGAATTTCTGTATTTTACATGAGAGAGCATACTTAGTTGGAATATATACTCCAAAACAGAGTAGAATAAGGCATTGTATATTTTCTCTTACAGACTATATTCAGAGCCAGTTTCTTTTAACGTTGGGAGGCCTAGATATTATTTAGATTTTTTTCGATTCGCGTACAATTTGAATTTCGGTTTTTTAGGTGAGAGAGCATACTGAGTTTGTGTATATAGTTCAAAACAGAGTAGAATAAGGCATTGTATATTTTTCCTGACAGATTATATTCACAGAAATTTTGCTTTTAACATTCGGTTGCCTAGATAATATTTAGA
Organism: Callithrix jacchus; assembly: GCF_049354715.1. Lineage (NCBI taxonomy): Eukaryota > Metazoa > Chordata > Mammalia > Primates > Cebidae > Callithrix > Callithrix jacchus. The sequence continues at coordinate 177,492,469 of NC_133505.1, forward strand.
TTTTTTCCATTCACGTAAAATTAGAATTTCGGTATTTTACATGAGAGAGCATACTGACATGGTGTATATACTCCAAAACAGAGTAGAATAAGGCATTGTATATTTTTCCTGACAGATTACATTCAGAGCAATTTTGTTTTAATCTTGGGGTGCCTAAATTTTATTTAGATTTTTTTTCAATTCGCTTCAATATAGAACTTCTGTATTTTACACGAGAGAGCATATGGATTTGGTGTATATACTCCAAAACAGAGTAGAATAGAACATTGTATATTTCTTCTGACAGATTATATTCAGAGCAATCTTGTTTTTAACATTGGGGTGCCTAGATTATACTTAGATTTTTTCGATTCGGGTAAAATTAGAATTTCTGCATTTTACATGAGAGAGCATACTGAGTTGGTGTATATACTTCAAAACAGAGTAGAAAATGGCATTGTATATTTTTTCAGACAAATTATATTGAGAGCAATTTTGCTTTTAACATTGCGATGCCTGGATAATATTTAGATTTTTTAAAATTCATGTAAAATTAGAATTTCAGTATTATACATGAGGGAGCATATTGAGTCGGTGTATATACTCCAAAACAGAGTAGAAAAGGGCATTTTATATTTTTTCTGACAGATTATGTTCAGAGCAATTTTGCTTTTAACATTCGGATGCCTTGATAATATTTAAAATTTTTCGATTTACGTCAAATTAGAATTTCGGTATTTTACATGAGAGAACATAATGATTTGGCGTATATACTCGAAAACATAGTAGAATGAGGCATTGTATATTTTTTTTAACAGACTATATTGAGAACCATTTTCTTTTAACATTGGGGCGCCTAGATAATATTTACATTTTTTTCGGTTCACGTAAAATTAGAATTTCGGTATTTTACATGAGAGAGCATACTGAGTTGGTGTATATACTCCAAATAAAGTAGAATAAGGCATTGTATATTTTTTTAACAGACTATATTCAGAGGCATTTTCTTTTAACTTTGGGGTGCCTAAATATTATTTAGATTTTTTCCGATTCACATAAAATTAGAATTTCGGTATTTAACATGAGAGAGCATATTGAGTTGGTGTATATACTCCAAAACAGCGTAGAAAAGGGCATTGTATATTTTTTCTGACAGATTATATTCAGAGCAATTTTGGTTAATACATTGGGGTGCGTAGATTATATGTAGATTTTTTTCGATTCGCTTAAATATAGAATTTCTGTATTTTACATGAGAGAGCATATGGAGTTGGTGTATATACTCCAAAACAGAGTAGAATAGGGATTTGGATATTTTTTATGACAGATTATATTCAGAGCAATTTTTTTTAACATCTGGGTGCCTAGATAATATTTAGATTTTGTCTATTTGTGCAAAATTAGAATTTCGGTATTTTACATGAGAGAGCATACTGAGTTGGTGTATATACTCCAAAACAGAGTAGAATAGGACATTGTATACTTTTTTTTAACAGACTATTTGCAGAGCCATTTTCGTTTAACTTTGGGGCGCCTAGATATTATTTAGATTTTTTTCGATTCGTGTAAAATTAGAATTTCGGTATTTTACATTAGAGAGCATTGTGAGTTGGTGTATATACTCCAAAACACGGTAGATAAGGGCATTGTATATTTCTTCTGACAGATTATATTCAGAGCAATTTTCCTTTAACATTGTGGTGCCTGGATAATATTTCGATTTTTTTCGATTCGCTTGAATATAGAATTTCTGTATTTTACATGAGAGAGCATACTGAGTCTGTGTATATACTTTAAAACAGAGTAGAATAAGGCATTGTATATTTTTTATGACAGATTCTATTCAGAGCAATTTTTCTTTTTACATTGGGGTGCCTCAATTATATTTAGATTTTTTTCGATTTGCTTAAATATAGAATTCCTGTATTTTCTATGAGAGCGCATATGGAGTTGGTGTATATACTCCAAAACAGAGTAGAATAGGGCATTGTAGATTTCTTCTGACAGATAATATTCAGAGAAATTTTGTTTTTAACATTGGGGTGCCTAGATCATATTTAGATTTTTTTTGATTTGCTTAAATATAGAATTTCTGTATTTTACATGAGAGAGCATATGGAGTTGGTGTATATGTTCCAAAACAGAGTAGAAAAGGGCATTTTATATTTTTTCTGACATATTATATTCAGAGTAATTTTGTTTTTAGCATTGGGGTGCCTTGATTATATGTAGATTTTTTTCAATTCGGTTAAATATAGAATTTCTGTATTTTACATGAGAGAGCATATTGAGTTGGTGTATATACTCCAAAACAGAGTAGAATAGGGCATTGTATATTTTTTCTGACAGACTATATTCAGAGCAATTTTGTTTTAACATTGGGGTGCCTAGATAATATTTAGATATTGTCGATTTGGGTAAAATTAGAATTTTCATTTTTTACATGAGAGACCATACTGAGTTGGTGTATATACTCCAAAACAGAGTAGAATAAGGCATTGTATATTTTTTATGACATATATTCATAGCAATTTTTCTTTAAATATTGGGGTGCCTAGATTATATTTAGATTTTTTTTCAATTCGCTTCAATATAGAATTTCTGTATTTTACATGAGAGAGAATATGGAGTTGGTGTATATACTCCAAAATAAAGTAGAATAGGTCATTGTATATTTTTCCTGACAGATTATATTAAGAGAAATTTTGTTTTTACCATTGGAATGCCGAGATTATATTTAGATTTTTTCCATTCACGTAAAATTAGAATTTCTGTATTTTACATGAGAGAGCATATTGTGTTTGTGTATATACTCCAATACAGAGTAGAATAAGGATTTGTATATTTTTGCTATCAGACTATATTCAGACGCATTTTCTTTTAACATTGGGGCGCCTAGATACTATTTAGATTTTTTTCGATTTCCATAAAATTAGAATTTCAGTATTTTACATGAGAGAGCATATTGAGTTGGTGTATACAATCCAAAACAAAGTAGAAAACGGCATTGTATATTTTTTCTGACGGACTATATTCAGAGCAATTTTGCTTTAACATTGGGGTGCATAAATAATATTTAGATATTTTTCGATTCATGTAAAATTAGAATTTCTTTATTTTACATGAGAGAGCATACTGAGTTGGTGAATATACTCCAAAAGTGAGTAAAACAAGGCATTCTATATTTCTCTTTGACGGATTATATTAATAGAAATTTTGCTTTTAATACTGGGGTGCCTAGAAAACATGTAGATTTATTCGATTCGGGTAAAATTTGAATTTCTGAATTTTACGTGAGAGAGCATATGGAGTTGGTGTATAAACTCCAAAACAGAGTAGAATATGGCATTGAATATATTTTCTGACAGATTATATTCAGAGCAATTATTTTTTAACATTGGGGTGCCTATATAATATTTAGATTTTTTTCGATTCGTGTAAAATTAGAATTTCGGTATTTTACATGAGAGAGCATACTGAGTTGGTGTATATACTCCAAAACAGAGTAGAATAAGGCATTGTATATTTTTTCTAACAGAGTATATTCCGAGCCATTTTATTTTTACTTTGGGGCGCCTAGATATTATTTAGATTTATTTCGATTCGCGTAAAATTAGAATGTTAGCATTTTACAAGAGAGAGCCAATTGAGTTGGGTTATATACTGCAAAACAGAGTAGAAAAGGGCATTGTATATTTCTTTTGACAGAATATATTCTCAGCAATTCTGCTTTTAACATTGGGGTGCCTAGATTATATTTAGTTATTTTTCGATCCGCTTTAATATAGAATTTCTGTATTTTACATGAGAGAGCATATTGAGTTGATGTATATATTCCAAAACAGAGTAGAAAAGGGCATTGTATATTCCTTCTGACAGATTATATTCAGAGAAATTCTGCTTTCAACATTGGGGTGTGTGGATAATATTTAGATTTTTTTCGATTCGCTTAAGTATAGAATTTCTGTATTTTACATAACAGCATACTGTGTGGGTGTAAATACTCCAAAACAGAGTAGAATAAGGCATTGAATATTTTTTACGACAGATTAGATTCAGAGCAATTTTGTTTTTAACATTGGGGTGCCTCGATTATATGTACATTTTTTTCGATTCGCTTAAATATAGAATTTCTGTATTTTACATGAGAGAGCATATGGAGTCGGGGTATATACTCAAAAACAGAGTAGAATAGGGCATTGTATATTTTTTCTGACAGATTATATTCAGAGCAATTTTGTTTTTAACATTGGGGTTCCTAGATAATATTTAGATTTTGTCGATTCGGGTAAAATTATAATTTCGGATTTTACATGAGAGAGCATACTGAGTTGGTGTATATACTCCAAAACAGAGTAGAATAAGGCATTTTCTGACAGATTATATTCAGAGCAATTTTGCTTTTAATATTGGGGAGCCTAGATTATATTTAGATTTTTTTTCAATTCGCTTCAATATAAAATTTCTGTATTTTACATGAGAGAGCATATAGAGTTGCTGTATATACTCAAAAACAATGTAGAATACGGCATCGTATATTTTTTCTAACAGATTATATTAAGAGCAATTTTGTTTGTAACATTGGGATGCCTAGAAAACATTTACATTTATTAGATTCGGGTAAAATTAGAATTTCTGTATTTTACATGAGAGAGCATACTGAGTTGGTGTATATACTCCAAAACAGAGTAGAATAAGGCATTGTATATTTTCTCTAACAGACTATATTCAGAGCCAGTTCCTTTTAACTTTGGGGCGCCTAGAAATTATTTAGATTTTTTTTGATTCGCGTAAAATTAGAATATCAGTTTTATACGTGAGAGAGCATATTGAGTTGGTGTATATAATCCAAAACGGAGTAGAAAAAAGAATTGTATATATTTTCTGAACAGATTATATTTAGAGCAATTTTGCTTTTAACATTGGGGTGCCAGGATAATATTTAGATTTTTTTCGATTCACGTGAAATTAGAATTTTGGTATTTTACATGAGAGAGCACACTGAGTTGTTGTATATACTCCAAAAGAGGGTAGAATAAGGCATTGTATATTTTTTCTGACAGATTATATTCAGAGAAATTTTGCTTTTAACATTGGGGTGCCTAGATAATATTTAGATTTTTTTCAATTCGCTTAAATATAGAATTTCTGTATTTTACATGAGAGAGCATATTGAGTTAATGTATATAACCTAAAACAGAGTAGAAAAGGGCATTGTATATTTTTTATGACAGTTTATACTCAGAGCAATTTTGCTTTTACCATTCGGGTGCCTAAATAATACTTATATTTTCTTCGATTCACGTAAAGTAGAATTTCGGTATTTTACATGAGAGAGCATACTGAGTTGATGTTTATACTCCAAAGCAGAGTAGAATAAGGTATTGTATATTTTTTCTAACAGAATATATTCAGAGCCATTTTATTTTAACTTTGGGCCGCCTGGATATTATTTAGATTTTTTTCGATTCGTGTAAAATTAGAATTTCGGTATTTTACATGATAGAGCATATGGAGTTGGTGTATATACTCCAAAACAGAGTAGAATAGGGCATTGTATTTTTTTTCTGACAGATTATATTCAGAGAAATTTTGTTTTTAACATTGGGGTGCTTAGATAATATTTAGATTTTGTCGATACTGGTAAAATTAGAATTTTGTTATTTTACATGAGAGAGCATACTGAGTTGGTGTATATACTTCAAAACAGAGTAGAATAAAACATTGTGTATTTTTTCTGAAAGATTATGTTCAGAGCAATTTTTCTTTTAACATTAAGGTGCCTAGATTATATTTAGATATTTTTTGATTCGCTTTAATATAGAATTCCTGTATTTTACATGAGAGAGCATATGGAGTTGGTGCATATACTCCAAAACGAAGTAGAAAAAAGCATTCAATATTTTTTCTGAGAGACTATATTCAGAGCAAGTTTGTTTTTAACATTGGGGTGCCTAGTTTATATGTAGAGTTATTTCGATTCGCTAAAATATAGAATTTCTGTATTTTACATGAGAGAGCATATGGAGTTGGTGTATATACTCCAAGCCAGAGTAGAATAGGGCATTCTATAATATTTCTGACAGATTATATTCAGAGAAATTTTGTTTTTAACATTAAGGTGCCTAGATAATATTTAGATTTTGTCGATTCGGGTAAAATTAGAATTTCGGTATTTTACATGAGAGAGCATACTGAGTTGGTGTAGATACTCCAAAACGAAGCAGAATAAGGCATTGTATATATTTTCTAACAAACTATATTCAGAGCCATTTTCTTTTAACTTTGGGGCGCCTAGATATTATTTAGATTTATTTCGGTTCACGTAAAATTAGAAATTCAGTGTTTTACATCAGAGAGCATACTGAGTTGGTATATACTCCAAAACAGAGTAGAATAAGGCATTGTATATTTTTTCTAACAAACTATATTCAGAGCCATTTTCTTTTAACTTTAAGGCGCCTAGATATTATTTAGATATTTTTCGATTCACGTAAAATCAGAATTTCTGCATTTTACATGAGAGAGCCTATTGAGTTGCTGTATATACTTCAAAACAGAGGAGAATAAGGCATTGTATATTTTTTCTGACAGATTATATTCAGAGCAATTTAGTTTTTAATATTGGGGTGCCTAGATAAGATTTAGATTTTGTCGTTTCTGGTAAAATTAGAATTTCGGTATTTTACATGAGAGAGCATACTGAGTTGGTGTATATACTCCAAAACAGAGTAGAATAAGGCATTGTATATTTTCCCTAACAGAATACATTCAGAGCCAGTTTCTTTTAACTTTGGGGCAGCTAGATATTATTTAGATTTTTTTCGATTCGTGTAAAATTAGAATTTCAGTTTTTTACATGAGAGAGCATATGGAGTTGCTGTATATACTCCAAAACAGAGTAGAATAAGGCATTGTATATTTTCTCTAACAGACTGTATTCAGAGCCAGTTCCTTTTAACTTTGGGGCGCCTAGATATTATTTAGATTTCTTTTGATTCGGGTAAAAGTAGAATTTCGGTTTTTACAAGAGAGAGCATATTTAGTTGGTGTATATAATCCAAAACAGAGTAGAAAAGGGCATTGTATATTTTTTCTGAACAGATTATATTCAGAGCAATTTTGCTTTTAACATTCGGGTGCCTAGATAATATTTAGATTTTTTTCGATTCACGTAAATTTAGAATTTCGGTATTTTACATGAGAGAGCACACTGAGTTAATGTATATACTCCAAAACAGGGTAGCATAAGGCATTGTATATTTTTTCTGACAGATTATAATCAGAGCAATTTTGCTTTTAACATTTGTGTGCCTAGATAATATTTAGATTTTTTTAGATTCGCTTAAATATAGTATTTCTGTATTTTACATGATAGAGCTTATGGAGTTGTTGTATATTCTTCAAAACAGAGTAGAATAGGGCATTGTATATTTTTTCTGACAGACTATATTCAGAGCAATTTTGTTTTTAACATTGGGCTGCCTTGATTACATTTAGACTTTGTCGATTCGGGTAAAATTAGAATTTCTGTATTTTACATGAGAGAGCATACTGAGTTGGTGTATATACTCCAAAACAGAGTAGAATAAGGCATTGTATTTTTTGTCTAACAGACTATATTCTGAGCCATTTTTTTTAAATTTGGGGTGCCTAGATAATATTTAGATTATTTTCTATTGACGTAAAATTGGAATTTCGCTATTTCATATGAGAGAGCATATTGAGTTGGTGTATATACCCCAAAACAGAGTAGAAAAGGGCATTGTATATTTTTTCTGACAGTTTATATTCAGAGCAAGTTTGCTTTTACCATTTGGGTACCTAAACAATATTTAGATTTTTTTCGATTCACGTTAAAATTTCAGTATTTTACATGAGAGAGCATACTGAGTTGGTGTATATACTCCAAAACAGAGTAGAATAAGGCATTGTATATTTTTTCTGACAGATTATATTCAGAGCAATTTTGCTTTTAACATTGGCGTGCCTAGTTTATATGTAGATTTTTTTTGATTCGCTTAAATATAGAATTTCTTTATTTTACATGAGAGAGCATACTGAGTCGGTGTATATGCTCCAAAACAGAGTAGAATAAATAACTGTATATTTATTCTGACAGATTATATTCAGAGAAATTTTGCTTTTAACATTGGTGGGCCTAGATTATTTTAAGATATTTTTCGATTTGCTTAAATATAGAATTTCTGTATTTTACATGAGAGAGAATATTAAGTTGTTGTATATACTCCAAAACAGAGTAGAAAAGGGAATTGAATATTTTTTCTGACAGATTATATTCCGAGCAATTTTTTTTTTAACATTGGGGTCCCTATATTATATTTAGATTTTTTCGATTCGGGTAAAATTAGAATTTCTCTATTTTACATGGTAGAGCATACTGAGTAGGTGTATATACTCCAAAACAGAGTAGAATAAGACATTGTATATTTTTTCTAACAGACTATATTCAGAGCCATTTTCTTTTAACTTTGGGTTGTCTAGATAATATTTAGATTTTTTCGATTCACGTAAAATTAGAATTTCTGTATTTCCCATGAGAAAGCATATTGAGTTGGTGTATATACCCTAAAACAGAGTAGAAAAGGGCATTGTATATTTTTTCTGACAGTTCATATTCAGAGCAATTTTTATTTTACCATTCGGGTGCCTGAATAATATTTATATTTTCTTCGATTCACGTAAAATTAGAATGTCGGTATTTTATATGAGAGAGCATACTGAGTTGGTGTATATACTCCAAAGCAGAGTAGAATAAGGTATTGTATATTTTTTCTAACAGAATATATTCAGAGCCATTTTATTTTAACTTTGGGCTGCCTGGATATTATTTAGATTTTTTTCGATTCGTGTAAAATTAGAATTTTGGTATTTTACATGATAGAGCATATGGAGTTGGTTTATATACTCCAAAATAGAGTAGAATAGGGCATTGTATTTTTTTTCTGACAGACTATATCCAGAGCAATTTTGTTTTTAACATTGGGGTGCCTAGATAATATTTAGATTTTGTCCATACTGGTAAAATTAGAATTTTGGTATTTTCATGAGAGAGCATACTGAGTTGGTGTATATACTTCAAAACAGAGTACAATAAAACATTGTATATTTTTTCTGAGAGATTATATTCAGAGCAATTTTGCTTTTAACATTGGGGTGCCTAGATTATATTTAGTTATTTTTCGATTCACTTTAATATAGAATTTCTGTATTTTACATGAGAGAGCATATGGAGTTGGTGTATATACTCCAAAACAGAGTAGAAAAGCGCATTGAATATTTTTTCTGAGAGACTATATTCAGAGCAAGTTTGTTTTTAACATTGTGGTGCCTAGTTTATATGTAGAGTTTTTTTGATTCGCTTAAATATAAAATTTCTGTGTTTTACATTAGAGAGCATATGGAATTGGTGTATATACTCCAAACCAGAGTAGAATAGGGCATTGTATATTTTTTCTGACAGATTATATTCAGAGCAATTTTGTTTTTAACATTAAGGTGCCTAGATAATATTTAGATTTTGTCAATTTGGGTAAAATTTGAATTTTTGTATTTTACATGAGAGAGCATACTGAGTTGGTGTAGATACTCAAAAACGAAGTAGAATTAGGCATTGTATATTTTTTATAAAAAACTATATTCAGAACCATTTTCGTTTAACGTTGGGGCGCCTAGATATTATTTAGATTTATTTCGGTTCATGTAAAATTTGAATTTCAGTATTTTACATGAGAGAGCATACTGAGTTGGTGTATATACTCCAAAACAGAGTAGAATAAGGCATTGTATATTTTTTCTAACATACTATATTCCGAGCCATTTTCTTTTAACTTTGGGGCGCCTAGATATTATTTACATATTTTTCGATTCGCGTAAAATCAGAATTTCTGCATTTTACATGAGAGAGCCTATTGAGTTGGTGTATATACTTCAAAACAGAGGAGAGTAAGGCATTGTATATTTTCTCTAATAGATTATGTTCAGAGCAATTTTGTTTTTAACATTGGGGTGCCTAGATAATATTTAGATTTTTTTCGATTCACTTAAATATAGAATTTCTGTATTTTACATCAGAGAGCGTATGGAGTTGGTGTATATACTCCAAAAGAGAGTAGAATATGGCATTGTATATTTTTTCTGACAGATTATATTCAGAGCAGTTTTGTTTTTAATATTGGGGTGCCTAGATAAGATACAGATTTTGTCGTTTCTGGTAAAATTAGAATTTCGGTATTTTACATGAGAGAGCATACTGAGTTGGTGTATATACTCCAAAACAGAGTAGAATAAGGCATTGTATATTTTCTCTAACAGAATACATTCAGAGCCAGTTTCTTTTAACTTTGGGGCGCCTAGATATTATTTAGATTTTTTTCGATTCGCGTAAAATTAGAATTTCATTTTTTTACGTGAGAGAGCATATGGAGTTGGTGTATATACTCCAAAACAGAGTAGAATAAGGCATTGTATATTTTCTCTAACAGACTGTATTCAGAGCCAGTCTCTTTTAACTTTGGGGCGCCTAGATATTATTTACATTTCTTTTGATTCGGGTAAAAGTAGAATTTCGGTTTTTTACAATAGAGAGCATATTGAGTTGGGGTATATACTACAAAACAAAGTAGAAAAGGGCATTGTATATTTTTTCTGACAGATTATATTCAGAGCAATTTTGCTTATAACATTGGTGTGCCTAGATACCATTTTCATTTTTTTCGACTCACCTAAAATTAGAATTTTTGTATTTTACATGAGAGAGCATATGGAGTTGGTGTATGTACTCCAAAACAGAGTAGAAAAGGGCATGGTATATTTTTTCTGACAGACTATATTCAGAGCAAATTTGCTTTTAACACTGGGTGGCCTAGATAATATTTAGATTTTTTTCGATTCACGTAAAATTAGAATTTCGTTATTTTACATGAGAGAGCATATGGAGTTGGTGTATGTAATCCAAAACAGAGTAGAATAAGGCATTGTATATTTTTTCTAACAGGCTATATTCAGAGCCATTTTTGTTTAACTTTGGGGTGCCTAGATATTACTTAGATTTTTGTCGATTCACGTAAAATTAGAATTTCGATACTTTACATGAGAGAGCATTTTGAGGTGGTTTATATACTACAAAACATAGTAGAAAAGGACATTGTATATTTTTTCTGACAAATTATATTCAGAGCTATTTTGCTTTTAACGTTGGGGTGCCTAGATAATATTTAGATTTTTTTCGATTCGCTTAAATATAGAGTTTTTGTATATTACATGAGAGAACATATCAAGTTGGTGTATATACTCCAAAACAGAGTAGAATAGGGCGTGGTATAATTTTTCTTACAGACTATATAAAGAGCAATATTGTTTTTATCATTGGGGTGCCTAGACAATATTTAGGTTTTTTCGACTCGGGTAAAATTAGAATTTCTGCATTTTACATGAGAGAGCACACTGAGTTGGTGTATATACTCCAAAACAGAGTAGAATAAGGCAGTGTATATTTTTTCTAACAGACTATATTCAGAGACATTTTATTTTTACTTTTGGGTGCCTAGATATTATTTAGATTTTTTTCAATTCGCGTAAAATTAGAATTTCGGTATTTTACATCAGAGAGCATACTGAGTTGGTGTATATACTTTAAAACAGAGTAGAATAAGGCATTGTATATTTTTTCAGACAGCGTATATTCAGAGAAATTTTGCTTATAACATTAAGGTGCCTAGATAATATTTAGATTTTTTTCGATTCGCTTAAATATAGAATTTCAGTATTTTACATGAGAGAGCATATGGAGTTGGTGTATATAGTCCAAAGCAGAGTAGAATGGCGTATTGTATATTTTTTCTGACAGATTATATTCAGAGCAATTTTGTTTTTAACATTGGGGTGCCTAGATCATATTTAGATTTTTTCGATTCGGGTAAAATTAGAATTTCGGTATTTTCCCTGAGAGACCATACTGAGTTGGTGTATATAATCCAAAACTAAGTAGAATAAGGCATTGTATATTTTTTCTAACAGTCTACATACAGAGTCATTTTCTTTTAACTTTGGGGCACCTAGATATTATTTAGATTTTTTTCAATTCCCGTTAAAATAGAATTTCGGTATTTTACATGAGAGAGCATACTGATTTGTTGTATATACTCCAAAACGGAGTAGAATATGACATTGTATATTTTTTCTAACAGACTATACTCAGAGCCATTTTATTTTAACTTTGGGACGCCTAGATATTGTTTAGATTTTTTTCGATTCACGCAAAATTAGAATTTCGGTATTTTACGTGAGAGAGCATATTGAGTTGGTGTATATACTCCAAAACAGAGTAGAATAGGGCACTGTATATTTTTTCTGACAGCGTATATTCAGAGCAATTTTGCTTTTAACATTGGGGTGCCCAGAGTATATTTAGATTTTTTCGATTTGGGTAGCATTAGAATCTGTATTTTACATGAGAGAGCATACTGAGTTGGTGTATATACACCAAAACAGAGTAGAATAAGGCAGTGTATATTTTTTTCTAACAGACTATATTCAGAGCCATTTTCTTTTAACTTTGGGGCGCCTAGATATTATTTAGATTTTTTTCGATTCACGTAAATTTCGAATTTCGGTATTTTACATCAGAGAGCATACTGAGTTGTTGTATACACTCCAAAACAGAGTAGAATAAGGCATTGTATATTTTTTCTGACAGCGTATATTCAGAGCAATTTTGCTTTTAACATTAAGGTGCCTAGATAATATTTAGATTTTTTTCGATTCGCTTAAATATAGAATTTCAGTATTTTACATGAGAGAGCATATGGAGTTGTTGTATATATTCCAAAGCAGAGTAGAATAGCGTATTGTATATTTTTTCTGACAGATTATATTCACAGCAATTTTGTTTTTAACATTGGTGTGCCTAGATCGTATTTAGATTTTTTTGATTCGGGTAAAATTAAAATTTTGGTATTTTACATGAGAGAGCATACTGAGTTGGGTTATATACTCCAAAAATGAGTCGAAATAGGCATTGTATATTTTTTCTTAGAGACTATATTCAGAGACGGTTTCTTTTAATTTTGGGGCATCTAGATAATACTTAGATTTTTTCGATTCACGTAAAATTAGAATTTCCGTATTTTACATGAGAGAACATATTGAGTTGGTGTATATACTCCAAAACAGAGTAGAAAAGGACATTGTATATTTTTTCTGACAGATTATATTCAGAGCAATTTTACTTTTATTATTCGGTGGCCTAGATAATATTTAGATTTTTTTCGATTCACGTAAAATTAGAATTTCTGTATTTTACATGAGAGAGCATACTGAGTTGGTGTATATACTCCAAAAAAGAGTAGAATAAGGCATTGTATATTTTTTCTAAGAGACTATATTCAGAGCCATTTTCTTTTAATTTTGGGGCGCCTAGATATTTTTTAGTTATTTTTCGATTCACGTAAATGTAGAATTTCGTTATTTTTCATGAGAGACCATATAAATTTGGTGTATATACTGAAAACCAGAGTAAAAGGGGCGTTGTATATTTTTTCTGACAGATCATATTCAGAGCAATTTTGCTTTTAACATTGGGGTGCCTAGATTGTATTTAGATTTTTTTCGATTTGGTTCATTATAGAATTTTTTTATTTTACATGAGAGAGCACATGGAGTTGGTGTATATAATCCAAAATAGATTAGAATAGGGCATTATATATTTGTTCTGACAGATTATATTCAGAGAAACTTTGTTTTTAACATTGGGGTGCCTAGATAATATGTAGATTTTTTTCGATTCATGTAAAATTAAAATTTCTGTATTTTACTTTAGAGAGCATACTGAGTTGTTGTATATACTTCAAAACAGGGTCAATAATGCATTGTATATTTTTTCTAACACACTATATTCAGAGACATTTTCTTTTATCTTTTAAGCGCCAAGATATTATTTAGATTTTTTTCGATTTTTGTAAAATTAGAATTTCGTTATTCTACATGAGAGAGCATATTGAATTGGTGTATATACTACAAATCAGAGGAAAATAGGGCATTGTATATTTTTTTCTGACAGCTTATATTCAGAGCAATTTTGTTTTTAACATTCTGCTGCCTAGATAATATTTAGATTTTTTTCGATTCTGTTAAATATAGAATTTTTGTATTTTACATGAGAGAGCATATGGAGTTGGTGTATATACTCCACAACAGTGTAGAATAAGGCATTGTATATTTTTTCTAAAAGACTATATTCAGAGCCATTTTCTTTTAACTTTGGGGCACCTAGATATTATTTAGATTTTTTTCTATTCATGTAAAATTAGAAAATCTGTATTTTACAGAAGACAGCATATTGAGCTGGTGTATATACTCCAAAACAGATTAGAAAAGGGCATTGTATATTTTTTCTGATAGACTATATTCAGAGGAATTTTGCTTTTAACGTTGGGGTGCCTAGATAATATTTAGATTATTTTCGATTCACGTATATTTACAATTTTGGTGTTTTACATGAGACAGCATACTGAGTTGGTTTATATAATCAAAAACAGAGTAGAATAAGGCATTGTATATTTTTTTAACAGATTATATTCAGAGCCATTTTCTTTTAAATTTGGGGTACCTAGGTATATTTTAGATATTTTTCGATTCGTGTAAAATTAGAATTTTGGTATTGTACAAGAGAGAGCATATTGAGTTGGTGTATATACTCAAAAAAAGAATAGAAAAAAGTCTTGTATATTTTTTCTGACAGATTATATTCAGAGCAATTTTGTTATTAACATTGGGGTGGCTAGATAATATTTAGATATTTTTCGATTCGCTTAAATATAGACTTTCTGTATTTTACGTGAAAGAGCATACTGAGTTGGTGTATATACTCCAAAACAAAGTACAGTAGGGCATTGTATATTTTTTCTGACATCTTATATTCAGAGCATTATTGCTTTTAGCATTCTGGTGTCTAGATAATATTTAGACTTTTTTTGATTCGCTTATATATAGAATTTCTGTATTTTACATGAGAGAGCATATGGAGTTGCTGTATATACTCCAAACCAGAGTAGAATACGGCATTGTATAAATTTTCCGACAGATTATATACAGAGCAATTTTGTTTTTAACATTGGGGTGCCTAGATATTATTTAGATTTTTTTCGTTTCGCGTAAAATTTGAATTTGGTTATTTTACATTAGAGAGCATACTGAGTTGGTGTATATACTGAACAACAAAGTAGAATAGGGCATTGTATATTTTTTCTGACAGATTATATTCAGAGCAATTTTGTTTTTAACATTGGGGTGCCTAGATAATATTTAGATTTTTTCGATTCGGGTAAAATTAGAATTTCTGTATTTTACATGAGAGAGCATATTTAGTTGGTTTATATACTACAAAACAGAGTAGAAAAGGGCATTGTATATTTTTTTGACAGATTATATTCAGAGCAATTTTGCTTTAAAATTGGGGTGCCTAGATAATATTAAATTTTTTTCGATGTGCTTAAATACAGAATTTCAATATTTTACATAAGAGAGCATATGGAGTTTGTGTATATATCCCAAAACAGAGTAGAATAGGTTATTGTACATTTTCTCTGACAGATTATATCCAGAGCAATTTTGTTTTTTACATTGGGGTGCCTAGATAATATTTAGATTTTTTTCGATTCACGTAAAATTAGAAATTTTGTATTTTACATGAGAGAGCATAGTGAGTTGGTGTATATACTACAAAATAGAGTAGAAAAGGGTATTGTATATTTTCCATGACAGATTATATTCAGAGCAATTTTGTTTTTATCATTTGGGAGCCTAGATAATATTTAGATTTTTTCGATTTGGGTCAAATTTGAATTTCGGTGTTTTACATGAGAGAGCATACTGAGTTGGTGTATATACTCCAAAAGAGAGTACAATAAGGCATTGTAGATTTTTTATAACAAACTATATTCAGAGTAATTTTTTTTAACTTTCAGCGCCTAGATATTATTAATATTTTTTACCAATTCGCGTAAAATTTGAATTTTGGTATTTTACATGAAAGAGCATATTGAGTTGGTGTATATACTCCATAACACAGTAGAAAAGGGCATTGTATATTTTTTCTGACAGATTATATTCAGAGCAATTTTGATTTTAACATTGTGGTGCCTAGATAATATTTAGATTTTTTTCGATTCACGTAAAATTAGAATTTCGGTATTTTACCTGAGAGAGCACACTGAGTTGGTGTATATACTCCAAAACAAAGTAGAAGAAGGCATTGTATATTTTTTCTTACAGACTATATTCAGAGCCATTTTCTTTTAACATTAGGGCGCCTAGATATTATTTAGATTTTTTTTGATTTGCGTAAAATTAGAATTTCGGTATTTTACATGAGAGAGCCTATTGAGATGGTGTATATACTGCAAAACAGAGTAGAATAAGGCATTGTATATTTTTTCTAACAGAGTATATTCAGAGCCATCTTCATTGAACTTTGGGGCGCCTAGATATTATTTAGATTTTTTTCGATTCGTGTGAATTTAGAATTTCTGTATTTTCATGAGAGAGCATATTGACTTGGTGTATATACTCCAAAAAAGAGTAGAAAATGGCATTGTATATTTTTTCTGAAAGATTATATTCCTAGCAATTTTGCTTTTAACATTGGGGTGCCTAGATACTATTTAGATTTTTTTCGATTCGCTTAAATATAGAATTGTTGTATTTTACATGAGAGAGCATATGGAGTTGGTGTATGTACCCCAAAACAGAGTAGAAAAGGACATTGTATATTTTTTCTGACAGACTATATTCAGAGTTATTTTCTTTTAACTTTGGGGCGCCTGGAGATTATTAAAATTTTTTACGGATTCGTATAGAATTAGAACTTCGGTATTTTACATGAGAGTGCATATTGAGTTTTTGTATATACTCCAAAACAGAGTAGAAAAGGGCATTTAATATTTTTTCTGGCACATTATATTCAGAGCAATTTCGCTTTTTACATTGGGGTGCCTAGATAATATATAGATTTTTTCAATTCACGTAAAATTCGATTTTTGGTATTTTACATGAGAGAGCAAACTGAGTTGGTGTATATACTCCAAAACAGAGTAGAATAAGGCCTTCTATATTTTTCTTAACTGACTATATTCAGAGCCATTTTCTTTTAATTTTGGTGCGCCTATATTTTATTTAGATTTTTGTCGATTGGCATAAAATTTTAATTTCAGTATTTTACATGAGAGAGCATATTGAGTTCGTGTATATACCCCAAAACAGAGCAGAAAAGGGCAATGTATATTTTTTCAGACAGATGATATTCAGAGCAATTTTTTTTTTAACATTGTGGTGCCTAGATAATATTTAGATTTTTTTGATTCACGTAAAATTAGAATTACGGTACTTTTACATGAGAGAGCATACTGAGTAGGTTTATATACTCCAAAACAGAGTAGAATAGGGCATTGTATATTTTTTCTAACAGACTATATTCAGAGCCATTTTCTTTTAGCTTTGGGGCGCCTAGATATTATTTAGATTATTTTCGATTCACGTAAAATTAGAATTTCTGTATTTTACATGAGAGAGCATATTGAGTTGGTGTATTTACTCCAAAACAGAGTAGAAAGAACATTGTATATTTTTTCTGACAGATTATATTCAGAGCAATTTTGTTTTTAACATTGGGGTGCCTAGATAATATTTAGATTTTTTCAATTCAAGTCAAATTAGAATTTCGGTATTTTACGTGAGAGAGCATACAGACTTGGTGTATATACTCCAAAACAGAGTAGAATAAGGCATTGTATATTTTTTATAACACACTAAATTCAGAGTCATTTTCTTTTAACTTTGGGGCGCCTAGATATTATTAGTATTTTTTACCAATTCGTGTAAAATTATAAATTCGGTATTTTACATGATAGAGCATATTCAGTTGGTTTATATACTGCATAAAAGAGTAGAAAAAAAGCAATGTATATTTTTTCTAACAGATTATATTCACAGCAATTTTGCTTTTCACATTGGGGTGCCTAGATAATATTTAGATTTTTTTTGATTCACTTAAATATAGAATTACTGTATTTTACATGAGAGAGCGTATGGAGTTGGTGTATGTACTCCAAAACAGAGTAGAAAAGGGCATTGTATATTTTTTTTGACAGACTATATTCAGAGCCATTTTTTTTTAACTTTGGGGCGCCTAGATATTATTAAGATTTTTTACCGATTTGCGTAGCATTAGAATTTCGGTATTTTACATGAGAGAGCATATTGAGTTTTTGTATATACTTTAAAACCGAGTAGAAAAGGGCATTTTAAATTTTTTCTGACAGATTATATTCAGAGCAATTTTGCTTTTAACATTGGGGTGCCTAGATAATATATAGATTTTTTGCGATTCACGTAAATTTAGAATTTCGGTATTTTACATGAGAGAGAATACTGAGTTGGTGTATATAATTCAAAACAGAGTAGAATAAGGCCTCGAATATTTTTTCTAACAGACTATATTCAGAGTCATTTTCTTTTAGCTTTTCGGTGCCTAGATATTATTTAGATTTTTTTCGATTTGTGTAAAATTAGAATTTCAGTATTTTACATGAGAGAGCATACTGAGTTGGTGTATATAAACCAAATCAGAGTAGAAAAAAGCATTGTATATTGTTTCTGACAGATTATATTCAGAACAATATTGCTTTTAACATTGGGGTGCCTAGATAATGTTTAGATTTTTTTCGATTTGCTTAAATATAGAATTTCTGTATTTTACAAAAGAGAGCATATGGAGTTGGTCTATATACTCTAAAACAGAGTAGAATAGGGCATTTTATATTTTTTCTTATAGATGATATTCAGAGAAATTTTGTTTTTAACATTGGGGTGCCTAGATAATATTTTGATTTTTTTTGATTCACAAAAAATTAGAATTTCGGTATTTTACATGAGAGGGAATTCTGAGTTGGTGTATATACTCCAAAACAGAATAGAATAGGGCATTGTATATTTTTTCTCACAGAATATATTCAGAGCAATTTTGTTTTTAACATTGGGGTGCCTAGATAACATTTAGATTTTTTTCGATTCACGAAATTTAGAATTTCGATATTCTACATGAGAGAGCATACTGAGTTGTTGTATATACTCCAAAACAGAGTAGAATAAGGCATTGTATATTTTTTCTAACAGACTATATTCGGAGCCATTTTCTTTTAACTTTGGGGTGCCTAGATATTATTTAGATTTTATTCGATTTGCGTAAAATTAGAATTTCGATATTTTACATGAGAGAGCGTATTGAGTTGCTTTAAATACAACAAAACAGATTAGAAAACGGCATTGTATATTTTTTCTGACAGACTGTATTCAGAGCAATTTTGCTTTTAACATTGGGTTGCCTAGATAATATTTAGATTTTTTTCGATTCCCGTAAAATTAGAATTTCCGTATTTCAAATGAGGGAGCATACTGAGTTGGAATATATACTTCAAAACATAGTAGAATAAAGCATTCTATATTTTTTCTACCAGATTATATTCAGAGCAATTTTTTTTTTAACATTGGGGTGCCTAGATAGTATTTAGATTTTTTCAATTCGGGTAAAATTAGAATTTCTGTATTTTACATGAGAGAACATACTGGGTTTTTGTATATACTCCAAAACAGAGTAGAATAAGGCATTGTATATTTTTTCTAAGAGACTATGTTCAGAGTCATTTTCCTTTAACTGTGGGGCGACTAGATATTATTTAGATTTTTTTCGATTCACGTAAAGTTAAAATTTTTGTATTTTACATGAGAGAGCATATTGAGTTGGTGTATATACTCCAAAACATAGTAGAAAACGGCATTGTATATCTTTTCTGACAGATTATATTCAGATCAATTTTTTTTTAACATTGGGGTGCCTAGATAATATTTAGATTTTTTTTGATTCACTTAAATATAGAATTTCTGTATTTTACGTGAGAGAGCATATGCAGTTTCTGTATATACCCCAAAACAGAGTAGAATATGGCATTGTATATTTTTTCTGACAGATTACATTCAGAGCAATTTTGTTTTTAAGATTTCGGTGCCTAGATAATATGTAGATTCTGTCGATTTGGGTAAAATTTGAATTTCTGTATTTTTCATGAGAGAGCAAACTGGGTTGTTGTATATACTCCAAAACAAAGTAGAATAAGGCATTGTATATTTTTTCTAACAGACTATATTCAGAGCCATTTTCTTTTAACTTTGGGGCGCCTAGATATTATTTAGAATTTTTTCGATTTGCGTAAATTTAGAATTTCTGTATTTTACTCGAGAGAGCATATTGAGTTGGTGTATATACTCCAAAACAGAGTAGAGAAGGGATTCTCCATTTATTCTGACCGATTATATTCAGGGAAATTTTTCTTTTAACATTGGGGTGCCTAGGTAATATTTAGATTTCTTTCCATTCAGGTAAAATTAGAATTTCTGTATTTTACATGAGAGAGCATATGGAGTTAGTGTATATACTCCAAAACAGAGTAGAATAGGGCATTGGATATTTTTTCTGACAGATTATATTCAGAATAATTTTGTTGTTAACATTGGGGTGCCTAGATAATATTTAGATATTTTCGATTCAGGTGAAATTAGAATTTCTCTATTTTATATTAGAGAGCATATTGAGTTGGTGTATATACTACAATACAGAGTAGTAAAACGCATTGTATATTTTTTCTGACACATTATATTCAGAGTAATTTTGCTTTTAACTTTGGGGCGCCTAGATATTATTTGGATTTTTTTCAAATCGCGTAAAATTAGAATTTCGGTATTTTACATGAGCTAGCATATTGCGGTAGTTTATATACTCCAAACAGATTAGAAAAGGGCATTGTATATTTTTTCTGACAGATTATATTCGGAGCAATTTTGCTTTTAACACTGGGGTGCCTAAATATTATTTCGATTATTTTCGATTCGGTAAAATATACAATTTTTGTATTTTACGTGAGAGAGCATATTGAGTTGGTGTATATACTCGTAAACAGACTAGAAAAGGGCATTGTATATTTTTTCTGACAGATTATATTCAGAGCAATTTTGCTTTTAACATTCGGGTGCCTAGATAACGTTTAGAGTTTTCTCTATCGGCTTAAATATAGAGTTTCTGTATTTAACATTAGAGAGCATATGGAGTTGGTGTATATACTTTAAAACAGAGTAGAATAGGGCATTGTATATCTTTTCTGACAGATTATATTCAGAGCAATTTTGCTTTAACTTTGGGGTGCCTAGATAATACTTAGATTTTTTTAGATTCACGTAAAATTAGAATTTCTCTATTTTATATCAGAGAGAATACTGAGTTTGTGTATATACCCCAAAACAGAGTAGAATAGTGCATTGTATATTTTTTATGACAGATTATATTCAGAGGAATTTTGTTTTTAACATTGGGGTGCCTAGATAATATTTAGATTTTTTCGATTCGGGTAAAATTAGAATTTCTGTGTATTACATGAGAGAGCATGTTGAGTTGGTGTATATACTCCAAAACAGTAGAAAAGGGCATTGTATATTTTTTCGTACACATTATTTTCAGAGCAATTTTTTTTTTAACATTGGAGTGCCTAGATAATATTTAGGTGTTTTCGATTTGGGTAAAATTAGAATTTCGGTATTTTACACGAGAGAGCATATTGAGTTGGTGTATATACTCCAAAAGAGAGTAAAATAAGACATTGTATATTTTTTCTAACAGACTATATTAGGAACCATCTTTTTTAACTTTGGGGCGCCTAGATATTATTTAGGTTTTTTCCATTCGCGTAAAATTAGAATGTCTGTATTTTACATGAGAGAGCATATGGAGTTGATGTATATACTCCAAAACAGAGTAGAAAAGGGCATTATATATTTATTCTGACAGATTATATTCAGAGAAATTTTGCTTTTAACATTCGGGTGCCTAGATAATATTTAGATTTTTTCCGATTCGCTTAAATATAGAATTTTCGTATTTTACATGAGAGAGCATATGGAGTTGGTGTATGTACTCCAAAACAGAGTAGAATAAGGTATTGTATAATTTTTCTAACAGAGTATATTTATAGCCATTTTCTTTTAACTTTGGGGCGCCTAGATATTATTTGGATTTTTTTCAATTCGCGTAAAATTAGAATTTCGGTATTTTACATGAGATAGCATATTGAGGTAGTGTATATACTACAAAACAAAGTAGAAAAAAGCATTGTATATTTTTTTCTGACAGATTATATTCAGAGAAATTTTGCTCTTAACATTGGTGTGCCTAGATAATATTTAGATATTTTTCGATTCGTGTAAAATTAGAATTTTAGTATTTTACATGAGAGAGCATACTGACTTGGTGTATATACTCCAAAACAGAGTAGAATAAGGCATTGCATATTTTTTCCGACAGATTATATTCAGAGAAATTTTGTTATTAACATTGGGGTACCTAGATATTATTTAGATTTCTTTCGATTCTGGAAAAAGTAGAATTTCAGTATTTTACATGAGGGAGCACACTGAGTTAGTGTATATACTCCAAGAGAGAGTAGAATAAAGCATTGTATATTTTCTCTAAAACACTATATTCAGAGCCATTTTCTTTTAACTTTGGGGCGCCTAGATATTATTTCGATTTTTTTCGATTCTCATAAAATTAGAATTTCGGTATTTTACATGAGAGAGCATATTGAGTTGGTGTATTTACTGCAAAACAGAGTGGAAAAGGACATTGTATATTTTTTCTGACAGATTATATTCAGAGCAATTTTGCTTACAACATTAGGGTGCGTAGATAATATTTAGATTTTTTTCGATTCGCTTAAATATAGAATTTCTGTATTTTATATGAGAGAGCATATGGAGTTGTTTTATATACCCCAAAACAGAGTAGAATAGGGCATTGTATTTTTTTTCTGACAGATTATATTCAGAGCAATTTTGTTTTTATCATTGTGGTTCCTATATATTATATAAAATTTTTTCGATTCGCATAAAATAAGAATTTCGGTATTTTACATCAGAGAGCATATGGAGTTGGTTTATACACTCCAAGACAGAGTAAACAAGGACATTGTACATTTTGTCAGACAGATTATATTCAGAGCAATTTTGCTTTAAACATTGGGGTGCCTAGATAATGTTTAGATTTTTTTCGATTCACGTAAAATTAGAATTTCGGTATTTTACATGAGAGAGCATACTGAGTTGGTGTATATACTCCAAAACAGAGTAGAAAAGGGCATTCTATATTTTTTCTGACAGATTATATTCAGAGCAATTTTGTTTTTAACATTGGGGTGCCTAGATAATATTTAGATTTTTTTCGATTCACTTAAATATAGAATTTCTGTATTTTACATGAGAGAGCATGTAGAGTTGGAGTATATACTCAAAAACAGAGTAGAATAGGGCATTGTATATTTTTTCTGAGAGTTTATATTCAGAGCAATTTTTTTTTTAATATTGGGGTGCCTTGATAATATTTAGATTTTTTCTATTCGGGTAAAATTAGAATTTCTGTATTTTACACGAGAGAGCATACTGAGTTGGTGTATATACTGCAAAACATAGTAGAATAAGGCATTGTATATTTTATCTAACATACCATATTCAGAGCCATTTTCTTTTAACTTTGGGGCGCCTAGATATTATTTAGATTTTTTTGATTTGCTTAAATATAGAATTTTTGTATTTTACATGAGAGAGCATGTAGAGTTGGTGTTTATACTTATAAAAAGAGTAGAATAGGGCATTGTATATTTTTTCGGAGAGTTTATATTTAGCGAGATTTTGTTTTTAACATTGGGGTGCCTTGATAATATTTAGATTTTTTCGATTCTGGTAAAATTAGAATTTCTGTATTTTACACGAGAGAGCATACTGAGTTGGTGTATATACTCCAAAACATAGTAGAATAAGGCATTGTATATTTTTTCTAACATACTATATTCAGAGCTATTTTCTTTAAATTTTGGGCTGCCTAGATATTATTTAGATATTTTTTGATTCACCTAAATATAGAATTTCTGTATTTTAAATGAGAGAGCATATGGAGTTGGTGTATGTACCCCAAAACAGAGTAGAAAAAAGCATTGTATATTTTTCTGACAGATTATATTCATAGCAATTTTCCTTTTAACATAGGGGTGCCTAGATAATATTTAGATTTTACTCGATTCATGTAAAATTAGAATTTCGATATTTTATATGAGAGAGCATATTGATTTGGTATATATACTGAAAAACAGAGTAGAAAAGGGCATTGTATTTTTTTTTTCTGACAGTTTATATTCAGAGCAATTTTACTTTTAACATTGGAATGCATCGATAATATTTAGATTTTTTTCGATTTGCTTAAATATAGAATTTCTGTATTTTACATGAGAGAGCATATGGAGTTGGTGTATATACTCCAAAACAGAGTAGAATAGGGCATTGGATATTTTTTCTGACAGAGAAGACTCAGAGTAATTTTTTTTTAACATTGGGGTGCCTAGATAATATATAGAATTCTTTCAATTCGCTTAAATATAGAATTTCTGTATTTTACATGAGAGAGCAACTGGAGTTGGTGTATATACTCCAAAAAAAAGTAGAATAAGGCATTGTATATTTTTTTGAGAGATTATATTAAGAGAAATTTTGTTTTTAACATTGGGGTGCCTAGATAATATTTAGATTTTTTTCGATTCGCCTAAATATAGAATTTCTGTATTTTACATGAGAGAGCATATGGAGTTGGTGTATATACTCCAAAACAGAGTAGAATAGGGCATTGTATATTTTTTCTGACAGATTATATTCAGAGAAATTTTGTTTTTAACATTGGAGTGCCTAGATAATATTTAGATTTTTTCGATTATGGTAAAATTAGAATTTCTGTATTTTACATGAGAGAGCATACGGAGTTGGTGTATTTACGCCAAAACAGAGTACAATAAGGCATTGTATACTTTTTCTAACAGACTATATTCATAGCCATTTTCTGTTAACTTTGGGGCGCCTAGATATAATTTACATATTTTTCGATTCTCATAAAATTAGAATTTCGGTATTTTACATGAGAGAGCATATTGAGTTGGTGTATATACTCCAAAACAGAGTAGAAAAGGGCATTGTATATTTTTTCTTACGGATTATATTCAGAGTAATTTTGCTTTTAACATTGGGGTGCCTAGATAATATTTAGATTTTTTTGATTCTGCTAAAATTAGAATTTTTGTATTTTACATGAGAGTATATGGAGTTGGTGTATATATTACAAAATAAAGTAGAATAGGGCATTGTATATTTTTTCTGACAGATTATCTTCAGAGCAATTTTGCTTTCGACATTAGGGTGCCTAGATAATATTTAGATTTTTTTCGATTCGCTTAAATATAGAATTTCTGTATTTTATATGAGAGAGCATGTGGAGTTGTTTTATATACCCCAAAACAGAGTAGAATGAGGCATTGTATATTTTCTCTGACAGATTATATTCAGCGCAATATTGTTTTTATCATTGGAGTGCCTAGATATTAGATTTTTTTCGTTTCGCATAAAATAAGAATTTCAGTATTTTACTTGAGAGAGCATATTGATTTGGTTTATACACTCCAAAACAGAGTAGACAAGGACATTGTATATTCTGTCAGTCAGATTATATTAAGAGAAATTTTGCTTTAAACATTGGGGTGCCTAGATAATATTTAGATTTTTTCGATTCACATAAAATTAGAATTTTGGTATTTTACATGAGAGAGCATACTGAGTTTGTGTATATACTCAAAAACAGAGTAGAAAAGGGCATTGTATATTTTTTCTGACAGATGATATTCAGAGCAATTTTGTTTTTAACATTTGGGTGCCTAGATAATATTTAATTTTTTTCGATTCGCTTAAATATAGAATTTCTGTATTTTACATGAGAGAGCATGTAGAGTTGGTGTATATACTCAAAAACAGAGTAGTATAGCGCATTGAATATTTTTTATAAGAGTTTATATTCAGAGCAATTTTGTTTTTAACATTGGGGTGCCTTGATAATATTTAGATTTTTTAAATTCGGGTAAAATTAGAATTTGTGTATTTTACACAAGAGAGCATACTGAGTTGGTGTATATACTCCAAAACATAGTAGAATAAGGCATTGCACATTTTTTCTATCATACTGTATTCAGAGCCATTTTCATTTAACTTTGGGGCACCTAGATATTATTTAGATTTTTTTCGATTCGCGTAAATTTAGAATTTCGGTATTTTACATAAGAGAGCAGATGGAGTTGGTGTATATACTCCAAAACAGATTAGAATAGGGCATTATATATTTCTTCTTAAAGATTATATTCAGAGCAATTTTGTTTTTAACTTTGGGGTGCCTAGATAATATTTAGATTTATTTTGATTCGCTTAAATATAGAATTTCTGTATTTTACATGAGAGAGCATATGGAGTTGGTGTATATACTACAAACAGAGTAGAATAAAGCATTGTATATTTTTTCTGACAGATTATATTAAGAGAAATTTTGTTTTTACCTTTGGGGTGCTTATATAATATATAGATTTTTTCGATTCAGGTAAAATTAGAATTTTTCTATTTTACATGAGAGAGCATATTGAGTTGTTGTATATACTACAAAACAGAGTAGAATAGGGCATTGTATATTTACTCTGACAGATTATATTCAGAGCAATTTTGCTTACAACATTAGGGTGCGTAGATAATATTTAGATTTTTTTTTTCGAATCACGTAAAATTACAATTTCGGTATTTTACATGAGAGAGCATACTGAGTTGGTGTATATACTCCAAAACAGAGTAGAAAAAGGCATTGTATATTTTTCCTAACAGAGTATATTCATAGCCATTTTCTTTCAACTTTGGGGAACCTAGATATTATTTGGATTTTTTTCGAATCACGTAAAATTAGAAATTCGGTATTTTACATGAGATAGCATATTGAGGTAGTGTATATAGTACAAAACAGAGTAGAAAAAAGAATTGTATATTTCTTCTGACAGATCATATTCATGCATTTCTGCTTTTAACACTGGGGTGCCTAGATATTATTTAGATTTTGTTCGATTCGGTTAAATATAGAATTTTTGTATTTTATATGAGAGAGCATATGGAGTTGGTGTATATACTCAAAAACAGAGTAGAATAGGGCATTGTATATTTTTTCTGACAGATTAATTTCAGAGCAATTTTGTTTATAACATTGGGGTTCCTAGCTAATATTAAGATATTTTTCGATTCACGTAAAATTAGAATTTCAGTATTGTACATGAGAGAGCATACTGACTTGGTGTATATACTCCAAAACAGAGTAGAATAAGGCATTATATATTTTTTCTGACAGATTATATTTAGAGCAACTTTGTTTTTAACATTGGGGTGGCTAGATAATATTTAGATTATTTCGATTCGGGTAAAATTAGAATTTCTTTATTTTACATGAGAGAGCCTATGGAGTTGGTGTATATACTCCAAAACAGAGTCGAATAGGGCATTGTATATTTTTCCTGACACATGGTATTCCGAGAAATTTTCCTTTTAACATTCGGTTTCCTAGATAATTTTAGTTTTATTTCGATTCACGTAAAATTAGAATTTCGGTATTTTACTTGAGAGAGCATACTGAGTTGGTTTATATACTCCAAAACAGAGTAGAATAGGGCATTGCATATGTTTTCTGACAGATTATATTCAGAGCAATTTTGGTTTTAACATTGGGGTGCCTAGATATTATTTAGATATCTTCAATTCGGGTGAAATTAGAATTTCTGTATTTTACATGAGAGAGCATACTGAGTTGGTGTATATACTCCAAAACAGAGTAAATTAAGGCATTGTATATTTTCTCTAACAGACTATATTCAGGGTCATTTTATTTTAAATTTGGGGCGCCTAGATATTATTTAGACTCTTATTGATTCACGTAAAATTAGAATTTCGGTATTTTACCTGAGAGAGCATATTGAGTTGGTGTATATACTCGGAAACAGAGTAGAAAAGACCATTGTATATTTTTTCTGACAGATTATGTTCAGAGCAATTTTGCTTTTAACATTCGTGTGCCTAGATAATATTTAGATTTTTTTCAAATCACGTAAATATAGAATTTTGGTATTCTATAGGAGAGAGCATACTGAGTTGGTGTATATACTCCAAAACAGAGTAGAAAAAGGCATTGTATATTTTTCCTAACAGACTATATTCAGAGTCATTATCTTTTAATTTTCGGGCGCCTAGATATTATTTAGATTTTTTTCGATTCGTGTAAAATTAGAATTTCGGTATTTTAAAAGAGAGATCATTTTGAGTTGGTGTATATACTACAAAAAAGAGTAGAAAAGGGCATTGTATATTTTTTGTGACAGATTATAAGCAGAGCAACTTTGCATTTAACATTGTGGTGCCTAGATAATATTTAGATTTATTACAATACGCTTAAATATACAATTTCTGTATTTTACATGAGAGAGCATATGGAGTTGGTCTATATACTCCAAAAAAGAGTAGAATACGGCATTGTATATTTTTTCTGACAGATTATATTCAGAGCAATTTTGCTTTTAAACTTCGGGTCCCTAGATAATATTTAGATTTTATTCGATTCGGGTAAATTTAGAATTTCAGTATTTTACATGAGAGAGCATACTGAGTTGGTGTATCTATTCCAAAACAGAGTAGAATAGGGCATTGTATATTTTTTCTGACAGATTATATTCAGAGCAATTTTGATTTTAAAATTGAAGTGCCTAGATAATATTTAGATTTTTCTCTCCGTGTTTAAATATAGAACTTCTGTATTTTACATTAAAGAGAATATTGAGTTGGTGTATATACTCCATAAGAGAGTAGAATAAGGCATTGTATATTTATTCTGACAGATTATATTCAGAGCAATTTTGCTTTTAACTTTGGGGTGTCTAGATAATATTTAGATTTTTTTAAATCGGGTAAAATTAGAATTTTGGTATTTTACATGAGAGAGCATACTGAGTTGGTGTATATACTCCAAAACAGAGTAGAATAAGGCATTGTGTATTTTCTCTAAGAGAATATATTCATAGTTATTTCCTTTTAACTTTAGGGTGCATAGATATGATTTAGGTTTTTTTCGATTAGTGTAAAATTAAAATTTCGGTATTTTACATGAGAGAGCATATTGAGTTGGTGTATATACTCCAAAACAGTTAGAAAAGGTCATTGTATATTTTTCCTGACACATTGTATTCCGAGAAATTTTCCTTTTAACATTCGGTTTCCTAGATAATATTTAGTTTTATTTCGATTCACGTAAAATTAGAATTTCGGTATTTTACCTGAGAGAGCATACTGAGTTGGTTTATATACTCCAAAACAGAGTAGAATAGGGCATTGCATATGTTTTTTGACAGATTATATTCAGAGCAACTTTGGTTTTAACATTGGGGTGCCTAGATATTATTTAGATATCTTCAATTCGGGTGAAATTAGAATTTCTGTATTTTACATGAGAGAGCATACTGAGTTGGTGTATATACTCCAAAACAGAGTAAATTAAGGCATTGTATATTTTCTCTAACAGACTATATTCAGGGTCATTTTATTTTAAATTTGGGGCGCCTAGATATTATTTAGACTCTTATTGATTCACGTAAAATTAGAATTTCGGTATTTTACCTGAGAGAGCATATTGAGTTGGTGTATATACTCGGAAACAGAGTAGAAAAGACCATTATATATTTTTTCTGACAGATTATGTTCAGAGAAATTTTGCTTTTAACATTCGTGTGCCTAGATAATATTTAGATTTTTTTCCAATCACGTAAATTTAGAATTTTGGTATTCTATAGGAGAGAGCATACTGAGTTGGTGTATATACTCCAAAACAGAGTAGAATAAGGCATTGTATATTTTTTCTAACAGAGTATATTCATAGCCATTTTCTTTTTAATTTGGGGTGCCTAGATATTATTTGGATTTTTTTCGATTTGCATAAAATTTGAATTTCGGTATTTTACATGAGATAGCATATGGAGTTGGAGTATATACTCCAAAACAGAGTAGAATAGGGCATTGTATATTTTTTCTGACAGATCATATTCAGAGCAATTTTGCTTTTTACATTGGGGTGCGTAGATATTATTTAGATTTTTTTCGATTCGGTCAAATATATAATTTTTGTATTTTACATGAGAGAGCATACTGAGTTGCTGTATATACTCCAAAACAGAGTAGAATTAGGCATTGTATATTTTTTCTAACAGACTATATTCAGAGAAATTTTCTTTTTACTTTGGGGCGCCTAGATATTATTTAAATTTTTTTCGATTCGCGTCAAATAAGAATTTCAGTATTTTACATGAGAGAGCATATTGAGTTGGTGTATATACTCCAAAACAGGGTAGAAAAGGCCATTGTATATTTTTTCTGACAGATTATATTCAGAGCAATTTTGCTTTTAACATTGAATTGCCTAGATAATATTTAGATTTGTTTCTATTCAAGTAAAATTAGAATTTCGGTATTTTACATGAGAGAGGACACTGAGTTGGTGTATATACTTCAAAACAAAGTAGAATAAGGCATTGTATATTTTTTCCAACAGACTATATTCACAGCCATTTTCTTTAAACTTAGGGGCGCCTAGATATTTTTCAGATTTATTTCAATTGTCGTAAAATAAGAATTTCGGTATTTTACATGAGAGAGAATATTGAGTTGGTGTATACACTACAAAACAGTGGAGAAAAGGGCATTGTATATTTTTTCAAACAGATTATATTCAGAGAAATTTTGCTTTTAACATTGGGGTGCCTAGATAATATTTAGATTTTTTCAATTCGCTTAAATATAGAATCTCTGTATTTTACATGGGAGAGGATATGGAGTTGTTTTATATACTTTAAAACAGAGTAGAATAGGGCATTGTATATTTTTTCTGAAAGATTATATTCAGATCAATTTTGTTTTTAACATTGGGGTGACTAGATAATATTTAGATTTTTTTCGATTCGCTTAAATATAGAATTACTGTATTTTACATGAGAGAGCATATGGAGTTGGTGTATATACTCCAAAACAGAGTAGAGTAGGGCATTGTATATTTTTTCTGACAGATTATATTCAGAGCAATTTTGTTGTTAACATTGGGGTGCCTAGATAATATTTAGATTTTTTCGATTCGGGTAAAATTAGGATTTCGGTATTTTACATGAGAGAGCATACTGAGTTGGTGTATATACTCCAAAACAAAGTAGAATAGGGCATTGTATATTTTTTTCTTACAGACTATATTCAGAGCCATTTTTTTTTAACTTTGGAACGCCTAGGTATTATTTAGATTGTTTTCGATTCGCGTAAAGTTTGAATTTCGGTATTTTACATGAGAGAGCATATTGAGTTGGTGTATATACTACAAAACAGAGCAGAAAATAGCATTGTATATTATTTCTGACAGATTATATGCAGAGCAATTTTGCTTTTAACATTAAGGTGCCTAGATAATATTTAGATTTTTTCGATTCGCTTAAATATAGAATTTCTGTATTTTACATGAGAGAGCATATGGAGTTGGTGTATATACTCCAAAACAGAGTAGAAGAGGGCATTGTATATATTTTCTGACAGATTATATTCAGAGAAATTTTGCTTTTAACATTGGGGTGCCTCGATAATATTTAGATTTTTTCGATTCGCTTAAATATAGAATTTCTGTATTTTACATGAGGCAGCATATGGAGTTGGTGTATATACTCCAAAACGGAGTAGAATAGGGCATATTAATTTTTTTTCTGAAACATTATATTCAGAGCAATTTTGTGACTAACATTGGGGTGCCTAGATAATATTTAGATCTTTTTCGATTTATGTAAATTTAGAATTTCTGCATTTTACAGGAGAGAGCATACTGAGTTGGTGTATGTACTTCAAAACAAAATAGAAAAGGGCATTGTATTTTTTTTGACAGATTATATTTAGAGCAATTTTGCTTTTAACATTGGGGTGCCTAGTTAATATTTAGATTTTTTTCGATTCGCTTAAATATAGAATTTCTGTATTATACATGAGAGAGCATATTGAGTTTGTTTATATACTCGAAAAAAGAATAGAAAATGGCATTGTATATTTTTTCTGACAGATTATATTTAGAGCAATTTTGCTTTTAACATTCTGGTACCTACATAACATTTAAATTTTTTTCGATTTGCTTAAATATAGAATTTCTGTATTTTACATGAGACAGCATATGGAGTTGGTGTATATTCTCCAAAACAAAGTAGAATAGGGCAGTGTATATTTTCTCTGACAGGATATATTCAGAGCAATTTTGTTTTTAACATTGGGCTGCCTAGAGAATATTTAGATTTTTTTCGATTCACGTAAATTTAGAATTTCGGTATTTTACATGAGAGAGCATACTGAGTTGGTGTATATACTCCAAAACAAAGTAGAATAAGGCATTGTATATTTTTTCTAACAGACTATATTCAGAGCCATTTTCTATTAACTTTGGGGCGCCTAGATATTATGTAAATTTTTTTCGATTCGCGTAAAATTAGACTTTCACTATTTTACATGAGAGAGCATATTGAGTTGGTGTATATACTCCAAAACAGAGTAGAATAGCGCATTGTATATTTTGTCTGACAGATTATATTCAGAGCAATTTTGTTTTTAGCATTGGTGTGCCTTGATAATATTTAGATTTTTTCGATTCAGGTAAAATAAGAATTTTTGTATTTTACATGAGACAGCATATTGGGTTGGTTTATATACTACAAAACAGAGTAGAAAAGGGCATTGTATATTTTTTCTGACAGATTATATTTAGAGCAATTTTGTGGTTAACATTGGGGTTCCTAGATAATATTTAGATTTTTCCAATTCGCTTAAATATAGAATTTCTGTATTTTACATGCGAGCATATGGAGTTGGAGTATATACTCCAAAACAGAGTAGAATAGGGCATTGTATATTTTTTCTGACAGATTATATTCAGAGCAATTTTGTTTTTAACATTGGGGTGCCTATAAAATATTTAGATTTTTTTGATTCGCTTAAATATAGAATTTCTGTATTTTACATGAGAGAGCATATGGCCTTGGTGTATATACTCCAAAACAGAGTAGAATAGGGCATTCTATATTTTTTCTGACAGATGGTATTAACAGCAATTTTGTTTTGAACGTTGGGGTGCCCCGATTATATTTAGATTTTTTTCGATTCGCTTAAATATAGAATTTCTCTATTTTACATGAAAGAACATACTGAGTTTGTGTATATACTCCAAAACAGAGTAGAATAAGGCATTGTATATTTTTTCTAACAGACTATATTCAGAGTCATTTTCTTTTAACTTTGGGTCGCCTAGATATTATGTAAACTTTTTTCGATTCGCCTAAAATTAGACTTTCGGTATTTTACAGGAGAGAGCATATTGAGTTGGTGTATATACTCCAAAACAGAGGAGTAATTTGCATTCTATATTTTTTCTGACATATTATATTCAGAGCAATCTTTCTCTTAACATTGGTGTGCCTAGATAATATTTAGACTTTTTTCGATTCACGTAAAATTAGAATTTCGGTATTTTATATGAGAGAGCATACTGAGTTGTATATACTCCAAAACAGAGTAGAATAGCGCATTGTATATTTTTTCTGACAGAGTATATTCAGAGCAATTTTGTTCTTTACATTTGGGTGCCTAGATAATATTTAGATTTTTTCGATTCGGGTAAAATTAGAATTTTGGTATTTTACATGAGAGAGCATATTGAGTTGGAGTATATATTACAAAACAGAGTAGAAAAGGGCGTTGTATATTTTTTCTGACAGAATATATTCAGAGGAATTTTGCTTTTAACGTTGGAATGCCTAGATAATATTTAGATTTTTTTAGATTCCCTTAAATATAGAATTTCTGTATTTTACATGAGACAGCATGTTGTGTTGGTGTATATACTCCAAAACAGAGTAGAAAAGGGCATTGTATATTTGTCCTGAGATATTATATTCAGAGCAATTCTGCTTTTAACATTCAGGTGCCTAGAGAATATTTAGATTTTTTTCGATTCAGGTAAAATTAGAATTGCGGTATTTTACATGGGAGAGCATACTGAGTTGGTGTATATACTCCAAAACAGAGTAGAATAAGGCATTGTGTACTTATTCTAACAGACTGTATTCAGAGCCATTTTCTTTTAACTTTGGTGTGAATAGATATTATTTAGATTTTTTCGATTCGTGTAAAATTAGAATTTTGCTATTTTACATGAGAGAGCATACTGAGTTGGTGTATATAATCCAAAACCGAGTAGAATAAGGCATTGTATATTTTTTCTAAAAGACTGTATTCAGAGCCATTTCCTTTTAACTTTGGGGCTAATAGATATTATTTAGATCTTTTTCGATTCACATAAAATTAGAATTTCTGTATTTTACATGAGAGAGCATATAAAGGTGGTGTATATACAACAAAACACAGTAGAATAGGGCATTGTATATTTTTTCTGACCGAGTATATTCAGAGCGATTTTGTTTTTAACATTGGGGTGCCTAGATAATATTTAGATTTTTTTTCGATTCGCTTAAATATAGAATTTCTGTATTTTACATGAGAGAGCATATGGAGTTGCTGTATATACTGTAAAACAGAGTAGAATAGGGCATTGTATATTTTTTCTAACAGATTATATTCAGATCAATTTTGCTTTTAACATTGGGGTGCCTAGATAATATTTAGATTTTTTTCGATTCACTTAAAATTGTAATTTCAGTGTTTTACATGAGAGAGCATACTGAGTTGTGTATATACTCCATAACAGAGTAGAATAAGGCATTATATATTTTTTCTATCAGATTATATTTAGAGCCATGTTCTTTTAACTTTGGGGTGCCTAGATATTATTTAGATTTTTTAAGATTCGCGTAGAATTAGAATTTTGGTATTTTACAAGGGAGAGCATATTGAGTTGGTGTATATACTTCATAACAGAGTAGAATAGGGCATTGTATATTTTTTATGACAGATTATACTAAGAGCAGTTTAGCTTTTAACATTAGGGTGCCTAGATAATATTTAAATTTTTTTCGATTCGCTAAAATATAGAATTTCTGTATTTTACATGAGAGAGCATATGTAGTTGGTGTATCTACTCAAAAATAGAGTAGAATAGGGCATTGTATATTTTTTCTGACACATTATATTCAGAGGAATTTTGTTTTTAACATTGGGGTGCCTAGATAATATTTATATTTTTTCAATTCGGGTAAAATTAGAATTTCTGTATTTTACATGAGAGAGCATACTGAGTTGGTGTATATACTCCAATAAAGAGTAGAATAAGGCATTGTATATTTTGTCTAACAGACTATATTCAGAGCCATTTTCTTTTAACGTTCGGGCTTCTAGATATCATTTATATTTTTTTCGATTCGCATAAAATTAGAATTTCTGTATTTTACATGAGAGAGCATACTGAGTTTGTTTATATACTCAAAAACTTAGTAGAAAAGGGAACTGTATATTTTTCCTTACAGATTATATTCAGAGCAATTTTGCTTTTAACATTGGGGTGCCTGGATAATATTTAGATTTTTTCGATTTACCTAAAATTAGAATTTCGGTATTTTACATGAAAGAACATAGTGACTTGTTGTATATACTCCAAAACAGAGTAGAATATGACATTGTATTTCTTTTCTTACAGATTATATTCAGAGCCATTTTCTTTTAACTTTGCAGCGCCTAGATATTATTGAGATTTTTTTTGATTCGCTTAAATATAGAATTTCTGTATTTTACATTAGAGAGCATATGGAGTTGGCGAATATACTCCAAATCAAATATAATAGGGCATTGTATATTTTTTTGACAGATTATATTCAGAGCAATTTTGTTTTTAAAATTGGGGTGCCTAGATAATATTTAGATATTTTTGATTCGAGTAAAATTAGAATTTCTGTATTTTACGTGAGACAGCATACTAAGTCTTTGTATATACAACAAAACACAGTAGAACAAGGCATTGTATATTTTCTCTGACAGACTATATTCAGAGCGATTTTGCTTTTAACATTGGGGTGCCTACATAATATTTAGATTGGTTTCGATTCGCTTAAATATAGTATTTTTGTATTTTACATGAGAGAGCATATGGAGTTGGTGTATATACTCCAAAACAAAGTAGAATAGGGCATTGTATATTTTTTCTGACAGATTATATTAAGAGCAATTTTGCTTTTAACATTCGCGTGCCTAGATAATACTTAGATTTTTTTGATCCACGTAATATTAAAATTTCGGTATTTTACATGAGAGAGCATACTGAGTTAATGTATATACTCCACAATTAGAGTAGAATTAGGCATTGTATATTTTTTCTAAGAGACTATATTCAGAACCATTTTCTTTTATGTTTGGGGCGCCTAGATATTATTTAGATTGTTTTCGATTCGTGTTAAATTTGAATTTGGTACTTTTACATGAGAGAGCATATTGATTTGGTTTATGTACTAAAAAACAGAAGAAAGGGTGTTGTATATTTTTTCGGACAGATTATATTGAGAGCAATTTTTCTTTTAACATTGGGGTGCCTTGATAATATTTAGATTTATTTCGATTCGCTTAAATATAGAATTTCTGTATTTTACATGAGAGAGCATATTGAGTTGATGTATATACACCAAAATATAGTAGAAAAGGGCATTGTATATATTTCTGACAGATTATATTCAGAGTAATTTTATTTTTAACATTGGGGTGCCTAGATGATATTTAGATTTTTTTCGATTTGCTTAAATATAGAATTTCTGTATTTTACATGAGAGAGCATATGGAGTTGGGTTATGTACATCAAAACAGAGTGGAATAAGGCATTGTATATTTTCTCTAACAGACTATATTCAGAGCCATTTTCTTTTAACTTTGGGGCGCCTAGATATTATTTAGATATTTTTCGGTTTGCTTAAATATAGAAATTCTGTATTTTACATGAGAGAGCATTTGGAGTTCGTGTATATACTCCAAAACAGTGTAGAATGGGACATTGTATATTTTTTCTGTCAGACTATATTCAGAGAAATTTATCTTTTAGAATTACGGTTCCTAGATATTATTTAGATTTTTATCGATTCGCTTAAATATAGAATTTCTGTATTTTACATGAGAGAGCATATGGAGTTGGTGAGTATACTCCAAATCAGAGTAGAATAGGGCATTGTATATTTTTTCTGACAGATTATATTCAGAGCAATTTTTTTTTAACATTGTGGTGCCTAGAAAATATTTAGATTTTTTCGATTCGGGTATAATTACAATTTTGGTATTTTACATGAGAGAGCAAAACGAGTTGGAGTATATACTACAAAACAGAGTAGAAAAGGGCATTGTATATTTTTTCTGAAAGAGTATATTTAGAGCAATTTTGCTTTTAACGTTGAAGTGCCTAGATAATATTTAGATTTTTATCGATTCACTGAAATATAGAATTTCTGTATTTTACATGAGACAGCATATGGGGTTGGTGTATATCCTCCAAAACAGAGTAGAATAGGGCATTGTATATTTTTTATGAAAGATTATATTCAGAGCAATTTTGTTTTTAACATTGGTGTACCTAGATAATATTTAGATTTTTTCGATTCACGTAAAATTAGAATTTTTGTATTTTACAGGAGAGAGCATACTGTGTTGGTGTATATACTCAAAAACAGAGTAGAATAAAACATTGTATATTTTCTCTAACAGACTATATTCAGAGACATTTTCTTTTAACTTTGGGGCTAATAGATATTATTTAGATGTTTTTCGATTCACGTAAAATTAGAATTTCGGTATTTTACATGAGAGAGCATATTGAGTTGGTGTATATACTCCAAAACTTAGTAGAAAAGGGGATTGTATATTTTTTCTGAGAGATTATATTCAGTGAAATTTTGCTTTTAACATTGGTGTGCCTAAATTATATTTAGATTTTTTTCAATTCACTTAAGTATAGAATTTCTATATTATACATGAGAGAGCATATGGAGGTGGTGTATATACTACAAAACAGAGTAGATTAGGGCATTGTATATTTTTTCTGACCGAGTATATTCAGAGCAATATTGTTTTTAACATTGGAGTGCATAGATAATATATAGATTTTTTTCGATTCGCTTAAATATAGAATTTTTGTATTTTACATGAGAGAGCATATACAGTTGCTGTATATACTCCAAAACAGAGTAGAATAGGAAAGTGTATATTTTTTCTGACAGATTATATGTAGAGCAATTTTTTTTAACATTAAAGTGCCTAGATAATATTTAATTTTTTTTCGATTTGCTTCAATATAGAATTTCTGTATTTTACATGAGAGAGCATATGGCCTTAATGTATATACTCCAAAACAGAGTAGAATAGGGCATTCTATATTTTTTCTGACAGATGATATTAACAGCAATTTTGTTTTGAACGTTGGGGTGCCCTGATTATATTTAGATTTTTTTTCGATTCGCTTAAATATAGAATTTCTCTATTTTACATGAAAGAGCATACTGAATTTGTGTATATACTCCAAAACAGAGTAGAATAAGGCATTGTATATTTTTTCTAACAGACTATATTCGGAGCCATTTTCTTTTAACTTTGGGTCGCCTAGATATTATGTAAACTTTTTTCGATTCGCGTAAAATTAGACTTTCGGTATTTTACAGGAGAGAGCATATTGAGTTGGTGTATATACTCCAAAACAGAGGAGAAATTTGCGTTCTATATTTTTTCTGACATATTATATTTAGAGCAATTTTGCTCTTAACATTGGTGTGCCTAGATAATATTTAGACTTTTTTCGATTCACGTAAAATTAGAATTTCGGTATTTTACATGAGAGAGCATACTGAGTTGTTGTATATACTCCAAAAAAGAGTAGAATAGCGCATTGTATATTTTTTCTGACAGAGTATATTGAGAGCAATTTTGGTCTTTACATTTAGGTGCCTAG
The DNA here is from genome assembly GCF_049354715.1 of Callithrix jacchus. Taxonomy (NCBI): domain Eukaryota; kingdom Metazoa; phylum Chordata; class Mammalia; order Primates; family Cebidae; genus Callithrix; species Callithrix jacchus. The sequence continues at coordinate 177,531,428 of NC_133505.1, forward strand.
ATAATATTTAGATTTTTTCGATTCGGGTAAAATTAGAATTTTGGTATTTTACATGAGAGAGCATATTGAGTTGGAGTATATATTACAAAACAGAGTAGAAAAGGGCATTGTATATTTTTTCTGACAGAATATATTCAGAGGAATTTTGCTTTTAACATTGGGGTGCCTAGATAATATTTAGATTTTTTTAAATTCCCTTAAATATAGCATTTCTGTATTTTACATGAGACAGCATATTGTGTTGGTGTATATACTCCAAAGCAGAGTAGAAAAGGGCATTGTATATTTGTTCTGAGAGATTACATTCAGAGCAATTCTGCTTTTAACATTCGGGTGCCTAGATAATATTTAGATTTTTTTCGATTCAGGTAAAATTAGAAATGCGGTATTTTACATGGGAGAGCATACTGAGTTGGTGTATATACTCCAAAACAGAGTAGAATAAGGCATTGTATATTTTTTCTAACAGACTATATTCAGAGCCATTTTCTTTTAACATTGGGGCACCTAGATATTATTTAGATTTTTGTCGATTCTCTTAAATATAGAATTTCTGTAATTTACATGAGAGAGCATATTGAGTTGGTGTATATACTCCAAAACAGAGTAGAATAAGGCATTGTATATTTTTTCAAACAGACTATATTAAGAGTCATTTTCTTTTAACTTTGGGGCACCTAGATATTATTTTGATTTTTTTCGATTCGCTTAAATATAGAATTTCTGTATTTTACATAAGAGAGCATATGGAGTTGGTGCATATACTCCAAAAAAGAGCAGAATAGAGCATTTTATATTTTTTCTGTCAGAACATATTCAGATCAATTTTGCTTTTAACATTGGGGTGCCTAGATAATTAAATTTTTTTCGATTCACTTAAATATTGAATTTCTGTATTTTACATGAGAGAGCATGTGGAGTTGGTGTATATATTCCAAAACAGAGTGGAATTGGGCATTGTATATTATTTCTGACAGAGTATATTCAGATCAATTTTTTTTTTTATCATTGGGGTGCCTAGATAATATTTAGATTTTTTTCGATGCACGTAAAATTAGAATTTCGGTATTTTACATGAAAGAGCACACTGAGTTGGTGTATATACTTTAAAACAAAGTAGACTAGGGCATTGTATATTTTTTCTGACAGATTATATTCAGAGCAATTTTGTTTTTAACATTGGGGTTTCTTGATAATATTTAGATTTTCTCGATTCAGGTAAAATTAGAATTTCTGTAGTTTACATGAGAGAGCATACTGAGTTGGTGTATATACTCCAAAACAGAGTAGAATAAGGCATTTTATATTTTTTCTAACAGAGTATATTCAGAGCCATTTTCTTTCAACTTTGGGGCGCCTCGATCTTATTTAGATTCTCTTCGATTGGTGTAAAATTAGAATTTCGGTATTTTACATGAGAGAGCATTCTGAGATAGTGTATATACTCCAAAACAGAGTAGCACAAGGCATTGTATATTTTTTCTAACAGACTATATTCACAGCAATTTTCTTATAACTTGCTGGCACCTACATATTATTTAGATTTTTTTCGATTCGCCTAAAATTAGAATTTCGGTATTTTAGATGAGAGAGCATTTTCAGTTGGTGTATATACGAAAAAACAGAGTAGAGTAGGGCATTGTAAATTTTTTCTGACAGATTATATTCAGAGCAATTTTGTTTTTAACATTTGGGTGCCTAGATAATATTTAGATTTTTTTCGATTCACGTAAAATTAGAATTTCTGTATTTTGTATGAGAGACCATATTGAGTTGGTGTATATACTCAAAAACAGAGTAGAGTAAGGCATTGTATATTTTTTATAACAGACTATATTCAGAGCCATTTTCTTTTTACTTTGGGGCGCTTAGATATTATTTAGATTTTTTTCAATTCTCGTAAAATTATAATTTCAGTATTTTAAATGAGAGAGCATATTGAGTTGGTGTATATACACCTAACAGAGTAGAAAAGGGCATTTTATACTTTTTCTGACAGGTTATATTCTGAGCAATTTTGTTTTTAACATTGGGGTGCCTAGATAATAATTAGATTTTTTCGATTAGCTTAAATATAGAATATCTGTATTTTACATAAGAGAGCATATGGAGTTGGTGTATATACACCAAAACAGAGGAGAATAGAACATTGTATATTTTTTCTGACAGATTATATTCAGAGCAATTATGTTTTTATCATTGGGGTGCCTAGATAATATTTAGATTTTTTTCGATTCGCTTAAATATAGAATTTCTGTATTTTACATGCGAGAGCATATTGAGTTGATGTATATACTCCATAACAGAGGAGAATAGGGCATTGTATATTTTTTCTGACAGATTATATTCAGAGCAATTTTGATCTCATCATTGGGGTACCTAGATAATATTTAGATTTTTCCGATTCTGGTAAAATTAGAATTTCTGTATTTTACATGATAGAGCATACTGAGTTGGTGTTTATACTACAAAACAGAGTAGAATAAGGAATTGTATATTTTTTTTAACAGACTATATTCATAGTTATTTTCTTTTAACTTTGGGGCGCCTAAATATTATTTAGATTTTTTCGATTCGCATAAAATTAGAATTTCGGTATTTTACATTAAAGAGCATATTGAGTTTGTGTATATACTACAAAACAGAGTACAAAAGGGCATTGTATATTTATTCTGACAGATTGTATTCAGAGAAAGTTTGCTTTTAACATTGAGGTGCCTAGATAATATTTAGATTTTTTTCGATTTGCTTAAATATAGAATTTCTGTATTTCACATGAGAGAGCATATAATGTTGGTGTATATACTACAAAAAAAGTAGAAAAAGGCATTGTATATTTTTTCTGACAGATTATATTCAGCGCAATTTTGCTTTTCACATTTGGGTGCCTAGATAATATTTGGATTTTTCTCGATTCGGGTAAAATTTGAATTTCTTTATTTTACATGATAGAGCATACTGAGTTGGTGTATATTCTCAAAAAAAGAGTAAAATGAGGCATTTTATATTTTTTTAACAGACTATATTCAGAGCCATTTTCTTTTAACTTTTGGGCGCCTAGATATTATTTATAATATGTTCGATTGTCGTAAAGTTAGAATTCCTGTATTTAATATGAGAGAGCATATTGAGTTGGTGTATATACTCCAATACCGAGTAGAATAGGGCATTGTATATGTTTTCTGACAGATTATATGCAGAGCAATTTATTTTTAACATTACAGTGCCTAGATAATATTTAGATTTTTTTCGATTCGCTTAAATATAGAATTTCTGTATTTTATATGAGAGAGCATACTGAGTTGGTGTATATACTCAAAAACAGAGTAGAATAAGGCATTGTATATTTTTTATAACAGACTATATTCAGAGCCATTTTCTTTTTACTTTGGGGCGGTTAGATATTATTTAGATTTTTTTCAATTCACGTAAAATTAGAATTTCAGTATTTTAAATAAGAGCATATTGAGTTGGTGTATATACTACAAAACAGAGTAAAAAGAGGCATTGTATATTTTTGTTGACTTATTATATTCAGAACAATTTTGCTTTGAACATTGGCGTGCCTACATAATATTTAGATTATTTTCGATTCGCTTAAATATAGAAGTTCTGTATTTTACATGACAGAGCATATTGAGTTGGTGTATATACTCCAAAAAGGAGTAGAATAGAGCATTGTATATTTTTCCTGACAGATTATATTCAGAGCAATTTTGCTTTTAACATTGGGGTGCCTAGATAATATTTAGATTACTTCAATTCGGGTAAAATTATAATTTGTCTATTTTACATCAAAGAGCAGACTGAGTTGTTCTATATACTCCAAAACAGAGTAGAATAAGGCATTGTATATTTTTATCTTACAGACTATAATCAGAGCCGTTTTCTTTTAACTTTGGGGTGACTAGATATTGGTTAGATTTTTTTCGATTCACGTAAAATTAGAATTCGGTATTTTACATGAGAGTGCATATGGAGTTGCTGTATATACTACAAAACAGAGTAGAAAAGGGCATTGTATATTTTTTCTGACAGATTATATTCAGAGCAATTTTGCTTTTAACATTGGGGTGCCTAGACAACATTTAGATTTTTTCAATTCAGGGAAGATCAAAATTTCTGTAGTTTACATGAAAGAGCATACAGAGTTAATGTATATACTCCAAAACAGAGTAAAATAAGGCATTGTATATATTTTTTAACAGACTTTATACAGAGCCATTTTTTTTAACATTGGGGCGCCTAGATATTATTTAGATTTTTTTCGATTCACATAAAATTAGAATTTATTTTACATGAGAAATCATATTGAGTTGTTTTATATACTCCAAAACAGAGTAGAAAAGGGCGTTGTATATTTATTCTGACAGATTATATTCCGAGCAATTTTGCTTTTAACATTGGGGTTCCTAGATATATTTAGATTTTTTACGATTCGCTTAAATATAGAATTTCTGTATTTTACATGAGAGAGCAAATGGAATTCCTTTATATACACCAAACCAGAGTAGAATAGGGCATTGTATATTTTTTCGGACAGATTCTATTCAGAGCAATTCTGCTTTTAACATTGGGGTGTCTAGATAATATTTAGATTTTTTTCTATTCACTTAAAATTAGAATTTCGGTATTTTACATGAGGAGCATACTGAGGTGGTATATATACTCCAAGACAGAGTAGAATAAGGCATTGTATATTTTTTCTAACAGACTGTATTCAGAGTCATTTTCTTTAAACTTTGGGGAGCCACGTTATTATTTCTATTTTTTTTGATTTGTGTAAAATTAGAATTGCTGTATTTTACATGAGAGAGCATATTGAGTTGGTGTATATACTCCAAATAAAGTAGAAAACGGCATTGTATATTTTTTCTGACAGTATATATTCAGAGCAATTTTGCTTTTAACATTCGGGTGCCTACGTAATATTTAGATTTTTTTCGATTCACGGAAAATTGGAATTTCAGTATTTTACATGTAGAGCATACTGAGTTGGTGTATATACTACAAAACAAAGTTGAATAAGGCATTGTATATTTTTTCTAAAAAACTATATTCAGAGCCATTTTCTTTTAACTTTGAAGCGCCTAGTTATTATTTAGATTTTTTTCGATTCGCGCAAAATTATAATTTCGGTATTTTACATGAGAGAGCATATTGAGTTGGTGTATATACTACAAAACAGAGTAGAAAAGGTCATTGTATATTTTTTCTGACAGATTATATTCAGTGCAATTTTGATTTTAATATTGGGGTGCCTAGATAATATTTAGATTTATTTTTGATTCACGTAAAATTAAAATTTTGGTATTTTACATGAAAGAGCATACTGAGTTGGTGTATATACTCCAAAACAGAGTAGAATAGGGCATTGTATATTTTTACTAACAGATTATATTCAGAGCAATTTTCTTTTTAACATTGGGGTGCCTAGATAATATTTAGATATTTTCGATTTGGGTAAAGTTAGAATTTCTTTATTTTACATGAGAGAGATTATGAAGTTGGTGTATATACTTCAAAACAGAGGAGAATAGGGCATTGTGTATTTTTTCTGACAGATTATATTCAGAGCAAATTTGCTTTTAACATTGGAATGCCTAGATAATATTTCGATTTTTTCGATTCGGGTTAAATTAGAATTTCTCTATTTTACCTTAGAGAGCATATGGATTTGGTGTATATACTACAAAACAGACTATAAAAGGGCATTGTATATTTTTGTTGACTGATTATATTCAGAACAATTTTGGTTTGAACATTGGCGTGCCTAGATAATTTTTAAATTATTTTCGATTCGCTTAAATATAAGATTTCTGTATTTTACATGAGAGAGCATATGGAGTTGGTGTATATACTCCAAAAAAGTGTAGAATAGCACATTGTATATTTTTTCTGATCGATTATGTTCAGAGCAATTTTTCTTCTAACATTGGGGTGCCTAGATAATATTTAGATATTTTCGATTTGGGTTAAATAAGAATTTCTGTATTTTACATGAGAGAGCATATTGAGTTGGTGTATATACTACAAAACAGAGTAGAAAAGGGCATTGCATATATTTTCTGACATTTTATATTCAGAGCAATTTTGTTCTTAACATTGGGGTGCCTAGATAATATTTAGATTTTTTTTGATTCGCTTAAATATAGAATTTCTGTATTTTACGTGAGAGAGCAAATGGAGTTGGTTTATGTACTCCAAACCAGAGTAGAATAAGGCATTGTATATTTTTTCTGACAGATTATATTCAGAAAAATTTTGTTTTTGACATTGGGGTGCCTAGATAATATTTAGGTTTTTTTTGATTCACGTAAAATTAGAATTTTGGTATTTTACATAATAGAGCATACTGAGTTGGTGTATATACTCCAAAACATAGTAGAAGAAGGCATTGTATATTTTCTCTAACAGACTATATTCATAACCATTATCTTTTAACTTTGGGGCGCCTAGATATTATTTAGATTTTTTTCGATTCGCGTAAATTTAGAATTTCGGTATTTTACATGAAAGAGCATATATAATTGGTGTATATACTCGAAAACAGAGTAGAATAGGGCATCGTATATTTTTTCTGACAGATTATATTCAGAGCAATTTTGTTTTTAACATTGGGGTGCCCAGAAAATATTTAGATTTTTTTCAATTTGCTTAAATATAGAATTTCTGTATTTTACATGAGAGAGTATATGGAGTTGGTGTATATACTCCACAACAGAGTAGAATAAGGCATTGAATATTTATTCTAACAGACTATATTCAGAGCCATTTTCTTTTAACTTTGGGTCGCCTAGATATTATTTAAATTTTTTATGATTCGCGTAAAATTATAATTTTTTTTATTTTACATGAAAGAGCATATTGAGTTGGTGTATATACTCCAAAAGAGACTAGAAAAGGGCATTGAATATTTTTTCTGACAGATTATATTTAGAGCAATTTTGCTTTTAACACTGGGGTGCCTATATAATATTTAGATTTTTTTCGAATCACGTAAAATTATAATTTCGGTATTTTACATGAGAGAGCATACTGAGTTGGTGTATATACTCCAAAACATAGTAGAATAGGGCACTGTATATTTTATCTGACAGATTATATTCAGAGCAATTTTGCTTTTAACATTGGGGTGCCTAGATAATATTTAAATTATTTTTGATTCTCTTAAATATAGAATTTCTGTATTTTACATGTGAGAGAATATTGAGTTGGTGTATATACTACAAAACAGAGTAGAATAAGGCATTGTATATTCTTTTTTACAGACTATATTCAGAGCCATTTTCTTTTAAGTTTGGGGTGCCTAGATATTATTTAGATTTTTTTCGATTCTTGTAACATTAGAATTTCGGTATTTTACATGAGAGTGCATACTGAGTTGGAGTATATACTCCAAAACAGAGTAAAAAAGGGCATTGTATATTTTTTATGACATATTATATTCAGAGCAATTTTGCTTTTAATGTTCAGTTGCCTAGATAATATTTAGATTTTTATGGATTCACCTAAATTTAGAATTTCAGTATTCTACATGAAAGAGCATATTGAATTGGTGTGTATACTACAAAACAGAGTAGAAAAGAACATTGTATATTTTTACTGACAGATTATATTTAGAGGAATTTTGCTTATAACATTGTGGTGCCTAGATAATATTTAGATATTTTTCGATTCGCTTAAATACAGAATTTCTGTGTTTTACATGAGAGGGCATATGGAGTTGGTGTATATACTCCTAAACAAAGCAGAAAAGGGCATTGTATATTTTTTCTGATTGATTTTATTCAGAGAAATTTTGTTTTTAACACTGGGGTGCCTAGATAATATTTAGATTTATTTCGATTCACTTATATGTAGAATTTCTGTATTTTACATGAGAGAGCATATTGAGTTAGTGTATATACTCCAAAACCGAGCAGGATTGGGCATTGTATATTTTCTCTGACAGATTATATTCAGAGCAATTTTGCTTTTAACATTGGGGTGCCTAGATAATATTTAGATATTTTTTGGTGCGCTTATATATAGAATTTCTGTATTTTACATGAGAGAGCATATTGAGTTAGTGTATATACTCCAAAACAGAGTAGAATAGGGCATTGTATATTACCTCTTACAGATTATGTTTAGAGGAATTTTGCTTTTAACATTGAGGTGACTAGATAATATTTAGATTTTTTTTCAGTTCGTGTAAATTAGAATTTTGGTATTTTACATGGAAGAGAATATTGAGTTGGTGTATATCTTCCAAAACAGAGTAGAAAGAGCATTGCACATTTTTTCTGACAGATTGTATTCAGAGCAATTCTGCTTTTAATATTGGGGTGCCTAGATAATATTTAAATTTTTTTCGACTCTAATAAATTTAGAATTTTTGTATTTTACATGAGAGAGCATATTTAGTTGGTGTATATACACCAAAACAACGTAGAAAAGGGCATTGTATATTTTTTCTGACAGACCATAATCAGGGCAATTTTGCTATTAACTTTGCGGTGCCTAGATAATATTTAGATTTCATTCGATTAGCATCAATTTATAATTTCGGTATTTTACATACAGAGCATATTGAGTTGGTGTATATACTCCAAAACAGAGTAGAAATGGGCATTGTGTATTTTTTATGACAGACTGTATTCAGAACAATTTTGCTTTAAACATCGGGGTGCCTAGATATTATTTAGATTTTTTTCGATTCGCGTAAAATTAGAATTTCGGTATTTTACATGAGAGAGCATATTGAGTTGGTGTATATACTCCAAAACAGAGTAGAAAAGGGCATTGTATATTTTTTCTGACAGATTGTATGCAGAGCAATTTTGCTTTAAACATTTGGATGCCTAGATAATACTTAGATTTTTTTCGATTTGCGTATATTTAGAATTTCGGTATTTCACATTAGAGAGCATATTGAGTTGGTTTATATACTCCAAAACAAAGTAGAATAGGGTATTGTATATGTTTTATGACAGATTATATTCAGAGCAATTTTTATTTTAACATTGCGGTGCCTAGATAATATTTAGATTTATTTCGATTCGGGTAAAATTAGAATTTCCGTATTTTACATGAGAGAGCATATTTAGTTAGTGTATATACACCAAAACAGAGTAGAAAAGGGCATTGTATATTATTTCTGACAGATTATATTCAGAGATATTTTGCTTTTTACATTGGGGTGCCCAGATAATATTTAGATTTTTTTCGATTTGCCTGAAATTAGCATTTCGGTATTTTACATGAGAGAGAATATTGAGTTGGTGTATATACTCCAAAACAGAGTAGAAAAGGACATTGTATATTTTTTCTGACAGATTATATTCAAAGCCAATTTCTTTTAACATTGGGGTGCCTAGATATTATTTAGATTATTTTCGATTCACATAAAATTTGAATTTCGATATTTTACATGAGAGAGCACATTGAGTTGGTGTATATACATTAAAACAGAGTAGGAAAAAGAATGTATATTTTTTCTGACAGATTATATTCACAGCTATTATGCTTTTAACATTGGGGTGCCAAGATAATATTTAGATTTAATTCAATTATTGTAAATTTAGTATTTCTGTATTTTACATGAGAGAGCATACTGAGTTTGTTTATACACTTCAAAACAGAGTAGAAAAGAATATTGTATATTTTTTCTGACAGATTATATTCAGCAGCATTTTTTTTTCATTGGGGTACCTAGATAATATTTGGATTTTTTTCAATTTGCGTAAAATTAGAATTTCGGAAGTTTACGTAAGAGAGCATATTGAGTTGTTGTTTATACACCGAAAAAGAATAGAAAAGAGCATTGTATATTTTTTCTGACAGATTATATTCAGAGTAATTTTGCTTTTAACATTGGGGCGCCTCGATATTATTTAGAATATTTTCGATTCGCGTAAAATTAGAATTTTGGTATTTAACATTATGGAGCATATTGACTTGGTGTATATACTCCAAAACAAAGTAGAAAAGGGCATTGTAAATTTTTTATGACAGATTATATTCAAAGCCATTTTCTTTTAACATTGGGGTGCCTAGATAGTATTTAGATTATTTTCGATTCGCGTAAAATCAGAATTTCGGTATTTGCTTGAGGGAGCATATTGAGTTGGTGTATATACTCCACAACAGAGTAGAATAGGGCATTGTATATTTTTTCTGACAGATTATATTCAGAGCAATTTTGCTTTTAACATTGGGGTACCTAGATTATATTTAGATTTTTTTCGATTCTCGTAAATTTAGAATTTTTGTATTTTACATGGGTGAGCATATTGAGTTGGTGTATGTACTCCAAAACAGAGTACAATAGGGCATTGTATATTATTTCTGACAGATTATATTCAGAGCAATTTTGCTTTTAACATTGGGGTGCCTAGATAATATTTAGATTTTTTTCGATTCACGTAAATTTTGAATTTCAATATTTTACATGAGAGAGCATATTGAGTTGATGTATATAATCCAAAAAAAGTAGAAAAGGGCATTGTATATTTCTACTGACAAATAATATTCAGAGCAATTTTGCTTTTAACAATGGGGTGCCTAGATAATATTTAGATTTGTGTCGATTTGCGTAAAATTTGAATTTCCCTATTTTACATGAGAGAGCATATTGAGTGGGTGAATATACCCGCAAACAGAGTAAACAAAACCATTTTATATTTTTTCTAACAAATTATATTCAGAGCAATTTTAATTTTAACATTGGAATGCTAGGTAATATTTAGATTTTTTTCGGTTCGTGTAAAATTTAATTTTTGTATTTTACATAGAACAGCATATTGAGTTGGTGTATATACTCTAAAGCAGAGTAGAAAAAGGCATTGTATATTTTTTCGGACAGATAATATTCAGAACAATTTTCCTTTTAACATTGGTGTGCGTACATAATATTTAGATTTTTTTTCGATTCGCTTAAATATAGAATTTCTGTATTTTACATGAGAGAGCATACTGAGTTTGTGTATATACTCCAAAACAGAGTAGAATAAGGCATGGTATATATTTTCTGACAGACTTTATTTAGAGCAATTTTGCTTTTAACATTGGGGTGCCTAGATAATATTTAGATATTTTCGATTATCTTAAATATATAATTTCTGTATTTTACATGAGAGAGCATATGGGGTTGGTGTATATACTCCAAAACAGAATAGAATAGGGCATTGTATATTTTTTCTGACAGATTATATTCAGAGCAACTTTATTTTTAACATTGGGGTGCCTAGATAATATTTAGATTCTTTTCGATTCACGTAAAATTAGAATTTCTGTATTTTACATGAGAGAGCATACTGAGTTGGTGTATATACTCCAAAACAAAGTAGAATAAGGCATTGTATTTTTTTGTAACAGACTATATTCAGAGCCATTTCCTTTTACCGTTGAAGTGCCTAGATATTATTTAGATTTTTTTCGATTCACATAAAATTAAAATTTCGGTATTTTACATGAGAGAGCATATTGAGTTGGTTTACATAGTCCAAAACAAAGTAGAAAAGGGCATTGAATATTTTTTCTGACAGATTATATACAGATCAATTTTGATTTTGACAATGAGGTGCCTAGATAATATTTAGTTTTTTTCGGTTCGTGTGAAATTAGAATTTTGTTATTTTACATGAGAGAGCATATTGAGTTGGTGTATATACTCCAAAACAAAGTAGAAAAAGGCATTGTATGATTTTTCTAGCAAAATACATTCAGAGCTATTTTGCTTTTAACATTAGGGTGCCTAGATAATATTTATAATTTTCTAATTCGTGGAAATTTATAATTTCCGTATTTTACATGAGAGAGAATATTGAGTTGGTGTATATACTCCAAAACAGAATATAATAAGGCATTGTTTATTTTCTCTGACAGATGATATTCAGAGAAATTTGGCTTTTATCATTCGGGTGCCTAGATAATATTTAGATTTTTTTCGATTCACGTAAAATTAGAATTTTGGTATTTTACATGAGAGAGCATACGGAATTGGTGTATATACTCCAAAACATAGTAGAATAAGGCATTGTATATTTCCTCTAACAAAGTATTTTCAGAGCCATTTTCTTTTAATGTTCGGGCGCCTAGATGTTATTTTGATTTTTTTCTGTTGTCGTAAAGATTGAGTTTCGGTATTTTACCTGAGAGAGCATATTCAGTCAGTGTATATACTCCAAAACAGAGTAGGAAAGCTCATTGTATATTTTTTCTGACATATTATATTCAGAGCAATTTTGCTTTTAACATTGGGGTTTTTAGATAATATTTGATTTTTTTCGATTCACATAAATATAGAATTTCTGTATTTTAAATGAGAGAAAATATGGAGTTATTGTATATAATCCAAAACCGAGTAGAATAGAACATTGCATATTTTTTCTAAAAGACTATATTCAGAGACATTTTGTTTTAACTTTGGGGCGCCTAGATATTATTTAGGTTTTATTCGATTCGTGTTAAATTAGAATTTCGGTATTTTACATGAGAGAGCTTATTGAGTTGCTGTATATACTCCAAAACAGAGTAGAAAAGGGAATTGTATATTTTTTCTGACAGATTATATTCAGAGAAATTTTGCTTTAAACATTGGGGTTTTTAGATAATATTTAGATTTTTTTTGATTCACGTAAATTTAGAATTTCGGTATTTTACATGAGAGAGCATAGTGAGTTGGTGTATATACTCCAAAAGAAAGTAGAATAAGGCATTGTATATGTTTTCTAACAGACTATATTAAGAGCCATTTTCTTTTAACTTGGGGGCACCTAGATAGTATTTAGATTTTTTTCGATTCGTGTAAAATTAGAATTTTGCTATTTTTCATGAGAGCATATTAAGTTGGTGTATATACTCGAAAACAAAGTATAAACGGGCATTGTATATTTTTTCTGACAAATTATATTCAGAGCAATTTTGCTTTTAACATTCGGGTGCCTAGGTAATATTTAGATATTTTTCGATTCATGTAAAATTAGAATTTCGGTATTTTACATGAGAGAGCATACTGAGTAGGTTTACATACTCCAAAAAAGAGTACAATAAGGCATTGTATATTTTTTCTAACAGAGTATATTCAGAGCCTTTTTCTTTTAACTTTGAAGTACCTAGATATTATTTAGATTTTTTTTGATTCGCTTAAATATAGAATTTTTGTATTTTACATGAGAGAGCATATTGAGTTGGTGTATATACTCCAAAACAGAGTAGAAAAGAACATTGTATATTTTTTCTGACAGATTATATTCAGAGCAATTTTGCTTTTAACATTAAGTTACCTAAATAATATTTAGATTTTTTTTGATTCGCGTAAAATCTGAATTTCGGTATTTGCTTGAGAGAGCATATTGAGTTGATGTATATACTGCACAACAGAGTAGAATAGGGCATTGTATATTTTTTCTGACAGATTATATTCAGAGCAATTTTGCTTTTAACATTGGGGTACCTAGATAATATTTACATTTTTTTCTATTCTCGTAAATTTAGAATTTCTGTATTTTACATGAGAGAGCATATTCAGGTAGTGTATGTACTCCAAAACAGTAGAATACGGCATTGTATATTATTTCTGACAGATTATATTTAGAGCAATTTTGCTTTTAACATTAGGGTGCCTAGATAATATTTAGATTTTTTTCGACTCATGTAAATTTTGAATTTCGATATTTTACATCCGAGAGCATATTGAGTTGATGTATATAATCCAAAAAAAAGTAGAAGAGGGCATTGTATATTTCTACTGACAAATAATATTCAGAGCAATTTTGCTTTTAAGAATGGAGTGCCTAGATAATATTTAGATTTTTTTCGATTCGCGTAAAATTAGAATTTCCGTATTTTACATGAGAGAGCATATTGAGTGGGTGAATATACCCACAAACAAAGTAGAAAAAATCATTCTATATTTTTTCTAACAGATTATATTCAGAGAAATTTTAATTTTAACATTGGATTGCCTAGGTAATATTTAGATTTTTTTCGGTTCGTGTAAAATTTGAATTTTTCTATTTTACATGGAACAGCATATTGAGTTGGTGTATATACTCCAAAACTGAGTAGAAAAGGGCATTGTATATTTTTTCTGACAGATAATATTCAGAACAATTTTCCTTTTAACATTAAGGTGCGTACATAATATTTAGATTTTTTTTCGATTCGCTTAAATATAGAATTTCTGTATTTTACATGAGAGAGCATACAGAGTTTGTGTATATACTCCAAAACAGAGTAAAATAAGGCATTGTGTATTCTTTCTGACATATTATATTTACAGCAATTTTGCTTTTAACATTGGGGTGCCTAGATAATATTTAGATTTTTTTTGATTCACGTAAATTTAGAATTTCTGTATTTTACATGAGAGAGCATAATGAGTAGGTGTATATAACCCAAAACAGAGTAGAAAAAAGCATTGTATATTTTTGTGAAAGTTTATATTCAGAGCAATTTTGCTTTTAACATTGAGGTGCCTAGATAATATTTATATATTTTTCGGTTCATGGAAATTAGAATTTTGGTATTTTACATGGAAGAGCATATTGAGTTGCTGTATATACTTCAAAACAGAGTAGAAAAGAGCATTCCACATTGTTTCTGACAGATTGTATTCATAGCAATTTTTCTTTTAATATTGGGGTTCCTAGATAATATTTAGATTTTTTCGATTCGCGTATATTTAGAATTTTGGTATTTTACATGAGAGAGCATATTGAGTTGGTGTATATACACCAAAACAGAGTGGAATAGGGCATTGTATATGTTTTCTGACAGACCATATTCAGAGCAATTTTGCTATTAACATTGGGGTGCCTAGATATTATTTAGATTTCATTCGATTAGCGTTAATTTATAATTTCGGTATTTTACATGAGAGCGCATATTGAGTTGGTGTATATACTCCAAAACAGAGTAAAAATGGCATTGTATATTTTTTCTTACAGACGTTATTCAGAGCACTTTTGCTTTTAAAATTGGGTAGCCAAATAATATTTCAATTTTTTTCATTTCGCGTATAATTAGAATTTCGGTATTTTACATGAGAGAGCATACTGAGTTGGTGTATATACTCCAAAATAAAGTAGAAAATAGCATTGTATATATTCTTTACCAGATTTTATTCAGAGAAATTTTGCTTTTAACATTTGGGTGCCTAGATAATATTTCGATTTTTTTCAATTTGCGTATATTTTGTATTTTGATATTTTACATTAGAGAGCATATTGAGTTGGTTTATATACTCCAAAACAGAGTAGAAAAGGGCATTGTATATTTTTTCTGACAGATTATATTCAGAGCAATTTTGATTTTAACATTAAGTTGCCTAGATAATATTTAGATTATTTTCGATTCGGGTAAAATTAGAATTTCCGTATTTTACATGAGAGAGCAAATTTAGTTACTGTATATACCCCAAAACAGAGTAGAAAAGGGCATTATATATTTTTTCTGAGAGATTATATTTAGATCAATTTTGCTTTTAACATTGGGGTGCCTAGGTAATATTTAGATATATTTCGATTTGTGTAAAATTAGAATTTTGAAATTTTACCTGAGAGAGCATATTGAGTTGGTGTATATACCCTAATACACAGTAGAAAAGGGCATTGTATATTATTTATGACAGATTATATTCAGAGCAATTTTGCTTTTAACGTTGGGGTGCGTAGACAATATTTAAACTTTTTTCGATTCCCGTAAATTTAGGATTTCGGTATTTCACATGAGAGAGCATATTGAGTTGGTGTATATACTCCAAAACAGAGTAGAAAAGGGCATAGTATATTTTTTTGACAGATTATATTCAGAGCAATTTTGCTTTTATCATTGGGGTGCCTAGATAATAATTAGATTTAATTGATTCACGTAAAATTAAAATTTTGGTATTTTACATGAGAGAGCATATTGAGTTGGTGTATATAAAACAAAACAGAGTACAGAAAAGCATTGTATATTTTTTCAGACCGACGATATTCAGAGCAATTTAGATTTTAACATTAGAATGCCTAGATAATATTTAGATTATTTTCGGTTCATGTCAAATTTCAATTTTTGTATTTTACATGGAACAGCATATTTAGTTGCTGTATTTATATACTTTAAAACAAAGTAGAAAAAGGCATTCTATAATTTTTCTAGCGGAATGCCTTCAGAGCCATTTTGCTTTTAACATTAAGGTGCCTAGATAATATTTATAATTTTCTAATTTGCGGAAATGTATAATTTCCGTATTTTACATGAGAGAGCATATTGAGTTGTTGTATATACTCCAAAACAGAGTAGAAGAGGGCATTGTTTATTTTCTCTGACAGATTATATTCAGGGTAATTTTGCTTTTAACATTGGGTTGCCTAAAAAATATTTAGATGATTTTCGATTCGCGTAAATTTAGAATTTCTGTATTTTACATGAGAGAGCATATTGAGTTTGTGTATATTCTTTAAAACAGAGTAGGAAAGGGCGTTGTATATTTTTTCTGTCAGATTATCTTCAGAGCAATTTTTTTTTTTTAACATTGGGTGCCTAAATAATAATTAGATTTTTTTCAATTCTTGTAAATTTAGAATTTCCATATTTTACATGGGAGAGCATATTGGGTTAATATACATACTCCAAAACAGAATAGAAAAGAACATTCTATATTTCTTCAGAAAGACTATATTCAGAGCAATTTCTCTTTTAACACTGGGGTGCCTAGATAATATTTAGAATTTTTTCCATCCATGTAAAATTAGAATTTTTGTATTTTACATGAGAGACAAAATTGAGTTGATTTATATACTCCAAAAATAATTAGAAAAAAGCAATGTGTATTTTCTCTGACAGACTATATTCAGAGCAACTTTGCTTTTAACATTGGAATGCCTAAATAATATTTAGATTTATTTTGATTCGTGTAAAATTTGAATTTCTGTATTTTACATGAGAGCGTATTGAGTTTTTGTATATACTCCAAAACAGAGTAGAAAAAGGCATTGTATATTTTTCTTACAGATTACATTGAGAACCATTTTCCTTTATTATTGGGGTGCCTAGATAATATTTAGAATTTTTTTAATTTGCGATAAATTATAATTTCAGTATTTTACATGAGAGAGCATATTGAGTTGGTGTATATACTCCAAAACAGAGTAGAAAAGGGCATTGTATATTTTTTCTGACAGATTATATTCAGAGCAATTTTCCTTTTAACATTGGGGTGCCTAGATAATATTTAGATTATTTTCGATTCACGTAAATTTAGTATTTCGGTATTTTACATGAGAGAGCATATTGAGTTGGTGTATATACTCCAAAACTGAGTAGAAAAAAGCATTGT
This sequence comes from Callithrix jacchus, assembly GCF_049354715.1. Lineage (NCBI taxonomy): Eukaryota > Metazoa > Chordata > Mammalia > Primates > Cebidae > Callithrix > Callithrix jacchus. The sequence goes on from NC_133505.1 coordinate 177,548,739, forward strand.
ATATTTTTTCTGACAGATTATATTCAGAAAATTTTGCTTTTAACATTCGGGGGCCTAGATAATATTTAGATTTTTTTCGATTCATGTAAAATTAGAATTTCGGTATTTTACATGAGAGAGCATACTGAGTTGGTGTATATACTCTAAAAAAGAGTAGAATAGGGCATTGTATATTTTTTCTGACAGATTATATTCAGAGTAATTTTGCTTTTAACATTCGGGTGCCTAGATAATATTTAGATGTTTTGCGATTCACGTAAAATTAGAATTTCGGTATTTTACATGAGAGTCCATACTGAGTTGGTGTATATACTCCAAAACAGAGTAGAATAAGGCATTGTATATTTTTTGTAACAGACTATATTCAGAGCCATTTTCTTTTAACTTTGGGGCGCCTAGATATTATTTAGATTTATTTCGATTCGCATAAAATTAAAATTTCGGTATTTTACATGAGAGGGCATATTGAGTTGCTGTATATACTCCGAAACAGAAAAGAAAAGGGCATTGTATATTTTTTCTGAAACATTATATTCACAGCAATTTTGCTTTTAACATTCGTGTGCCTAGATAATATTTAGATTTTTTTCGATTCACGTAAAATTAGAATTTTGTTATTTTACATGAGAGAGCATATGGAGTTGGTGTATATACTCCAAAACTGAGTAGAATAGAGCATTGTATATTTTTTCTGACAGATTATATTCAGAGCAATATTTTTTTTGACATTGGGGTTTCTAGATAATATTTAGATTTTTTTGGATTCACGTAGAATTAGAATTTCTGTATTTTACATGAGAGAGCATATAAAGTTTGTGTATATAATCCACAACAGGGTAGAATAGAGCATTGTATATTTATTCTGACAGATTATATTCAGAGCAATGTTGTTTTTAACGTTGGGGTGCCTAGATAATATTTAGATTTTTTCGATTCGGGTAAAATTAGAGTTTCTGTATTTTATATGGGAGAGCATACTGAGTTGGCGTATATACTCCAAAACAAAGTAGAATAAGGCAATGTATATTTTTTCTAACAGGGTATATTCAGAGCCATTTTCTTTTAACTTTCAGGCGCCTCGATATTATTTAGATTATTTTCGTTTTGCGTAAAATTAGAATTTCGGAATTTTACATGAGAGAGCATATTGAGTTTGTGTATATACTACAAAACAAAGTAGAAAAAAGCATTGTATATTTTTTCTGAAAGACTATATTCAGAGCAATTTTGCTTTAAAGATTGGGGTGCCTAGATCATATTTAGAGTATTTTCAATTCACTTAAATATAGAATTTCTGTATTTTACATGAGAGAGCATATGGAGTTGGTGTATATACACCAAAACAGAGAAGAAAAGGACATTGTATATTTTTTATGACAGATTATATTCATAGCAATTTTGTTTTTGACATTGGGTGCCTATATAATATTTAGATTTATTTCGATTCGCTTAAATATAGAATTTCTGTATTTTACTTGAGAGTGCATATGAAGTTGGTGTATATACTCCAAAACAAAGTAGAAAAGGGCATTGTATATATTTTCTGATAGATTATATTCAGAGCAGTTTTGTTTTTGACATTGGGGTGCCTAGATACAATGTAGATTTTTTCGATTCACATAAAATTAGAATTTCTGTATTTTACATGGGAGAGCATATTGAGTTGGTGTATATACTCCAAAACAGAGTAGAAAAGGGCATTGTATATTTTTTCTGAAAGATTATATTCAGAGCAATATTGCTTTTATCAGTCGGGTGCCTAGATAATATTTAGATATTTTTCGATTCACGTAAAATTAGAATTTCTTTATTTTACATGAGAGAGCATACTGAGTTTGTGTATATACTACAAAACAGAGGAGAATAAGGCAGTGTATATTTTCTCTGACAGACTATATTCAGAGCGATTTTGCTTTTAACATTGGGGTGCTTAGATAATATTTACATTTATTTTGATATGCTTAAATATAGTATTTCTGTATTTTAAATGAGAGAGCATATGGAGTTGGTGCATATACTCCAAAACATCGTAGAATAAAGCATTTTATATTTTTTCTGACAGATTATATTAAGAGCACTTTTGCTTTTAACATTGGAGTGCCTAGATAATATTTAGGTATTTTTCCATTCTCTTAAATATAAAATTTCTGTATTTCACATGAGAGAGCATATGGAGTTGGTGTATATACTCCAAATCAGAGTACAATAAAGCATTGTAAATTTTTTCTGACAGATTATATTTAGAGCAATTTTGTTTTTAACGTTGTGGTATCTAGATAATATTTAGATTTTTTCGATTCGGGTAAAATTAGAATTTCGGTATTTTACATGAGAGAGCATACTGAGTTGGTGTATATACTTTAAATAAGAGTAGAATAGTGCATTGTATATTTTTTCTGACAGATTATATTCAGAGCAATCTTGTTTTTAACATTGGTAAGCCTAGATAATATTTAGATTTTTTTGATTCTTGTAGAATTAGAATTTCTATATTTTACATGAGAGAGCATATTGAGTTGGTGTATATACTACAAAACAAAGTAAAAAAGGGCATTTTATATTTTTTCTGACAGATTATATTCAGAGCCATTTTCTTTTAACATTGGGGAACCTAGATGATATTTAGATTTTTTTCGATTCGCTTAAATATAGAATTTCTGTATTTTACATAAGAGAGCATACTGAGTTGGTGTATATACTCAAAAACAAGTAGAATAGGGCATTGTATATTTTTTATGACAGATTATATTCTGAGCAAGTTTGTTTTTAACATTGGGGTGCCTAGATAATATTTAGATTTTTTCGATTTACGTAAAATTAGAATTTCTGTATTTTACATGAGAGAACATATTGACTTGTGTTATATACTCCAAAACAGAGTAGAATAAGGCATTGTATATTTTTGCTAACAGATTATATTCAGAACCATTTTCTATGAACTTTGCGGCACCTAGATATTATTTAGATTTTTTTCGATTCACTTAAATATAGGATTTCTGTATTTTACATTAGAGAGCATACGGAGTTGGTGAATATAATCCAAATCAAATAGAATATGGCACTGTATATTTTTTTGACAGATTATATTCAGAGCAATTTGTTTTTAACATTGGTAAGCCTATATAATATTTAGATTTTTTTGATTCTTGTAGAATTATGATTTCTATATTTTACATGAGAGAGCATATTGAGTTGGTGTATATACTACAAAACAGAGTAAAAAAGGGCAATGTATATTTACTCTGACAGATTATAGTCAGAGCAATTTTGCTTTTAACATTGGGGTGCCTAGATAATATTTAGATTTTTTTCGATTTGCTTAAATATAGATTTTTGATATTTTATATGACAGAGCATATGAAGTTGGTGTATATACTCAAAAACAGAGTAGAATAGGACTTTGTATATTTTTTGACAGATTATATTCAGAGCAATTTTGTTCTTAACATTGGTGTGCCTGGATAATATTTAGATTTTTTCGATTCGCTTATATATATAATGTCTGTATTTTACTTGAAAGAGCATATGCAGTTGGTGTATATACTCCAAATCAAAGTAGAATAGGGCATTGTATATATTTTCTGACAAATTATATTATGAGTAGTTTTGTTTTTAACATTGGGGTGCCTAGATACAATGTAGATTTTTTCAATTCACGTAAAATTAGAATTTTTTTATTTTACATGAAAGAGCACAGTGAGTTGGTGTATATACTCCAAAACAGAGTAGAATAAGGCATTGTATATATTTTCTAACAGACTATATTAAGAGCCATTTTCTTTTAAATTTGGGGTGCCTAGATATTAATCGAAATTTTTTCGATTCACATAAAATTATAATTTCGATATTTTACATGAGAGAGCATATTGAGTTGGTGTATATACTCCAAAACAGAGTAGAAAAGGGCATTGTATTTTTTTTCTGACAGATTATATTTAGAGCAATTTTATTTTTAACATTTGGGTGCCTAGATTATATTTAGATTTTTTCGATTCGGGTGTAATTAGAATTTCTGTATTTTACATGAGAGAGCATACTGAGTTGGTGTATATACTCCAAAAAAGAGTAGAATAAAGCATTGTATATTTTATCTAACAGACTATATTCAGAGCCATTTTCTTTTAACTTTGGGGCGCCTAGATATTATTTAGATATTCCTCGATTCACGTATAATTAGAATTTCTGTATTTTATATAAGAGAGCATATTGACTTGTTGTATATACTCCTAAACAGAATAGAAAACAGCATTGTACACTTTTGCAGACAGATTATATTCAGAGCAATTTTGTTTTTATCATTGGGGTGCCTAGATAATATTTAGATTTTTTGATTTACCTAAAATTATAATTTCTGTATATTTCATTATAGAGCATACTGAGTTTGTGTATATACTCCAAAACAAAGTACAATAAGTCATTGTATATTTTTTCTAACAGACTATATTCAGAGACATTTTCTTTTAACTTTGGGGAGCTAGATATTATTTAGATTTTTTTCGAATTGCGTAAAATTAGAATTTCGTTATTTTACATGGGATAGCCTACTGAGTTGGTATATATACTCAAAAACAAAGTAGAATAGGGCATTGTATATTTTTTCTAACAGATTATATTCAGAGAAATTTTTCTTTTAACATTGGGGTGCCTAGATACTATTTAGATTTTTTTCGATTCACGTAAAATTAGAATTTTGATATTTTACATGAGACAGCATACTGACTGGTGTATATACTCTAAAACAGAGTAGAAAAAAAGCATTGTACATTTTTTCAGACAGATTATATTCAGAGAAATTTTTCTTTTAACATTGGGGTGCCTAGATACTGTTTAGAGTTTTTTTGATTCACGTAAATTTCGAATTTCGGTATTTTACATGAGAGAGCATACTGACTGTTATATATAGTCCAAAACAGAGTAGAATAAGGCATTGTATATTTTTTCTAACAGACTATATTTAGAGCCATTTTCTTTTGACTTTGGGGCGCCTAGATATTATTTAGATTTTTTTCGATTTGCGTAAAAATAGAATTTTGGTATTTTACATGAGAGACCATATTGAGTTGGTGTATATACTACAAAACAGAGTAGAATAATGCATTGTATATTTTTTCTGAAAGAATATATTCAGAGTAATTTTGATTTTAACATTGGGGTGCCTAGATAATATTTAGATTTTTTTCGATACGCTTAAATATAGGATTTCTGTATTTTACATGAGAGAGCATAGGGAGTTGGTGTGTATATTCCAGAGCAGAGTAGAATTGGGCATTGTATATATTTTCTGACATATTATACTCAGAGCAATTTTGTTTTTAACATTGGTGTGCCTATATAATATTTAGATTTTTGTCGATTCGCTTAAATATAAAATTTTTGTATTTTACATGAGAGAGCTTATTGAGTTGGTGTATATACCCCAAAACAGAGTGTAACAGGGCATTGTGTATTTTTTCTGACAGATTATACTCAGAGACATTTTGTTCTAAACATTGGGGTGCCTAGATAATATTGAGATTTTTTTCGATTTGTTTAAATATAGAATTTCTGTATTTTACATGTGAAAGCATATGGAGTTGGTGTATATACTCCAAAACAGAGTACAATAAGGCATTGTATATTTTTTCTGACAGATTATATTCAGAGTAATTTTCTTTTTAACATTGATGTGCCTAGATAATATTTAGATTTTTTCGATTCGTGTAAGATTTGAATTTCGGTATTTTACATGAGAGAGCATATGTTGGTGTATATACTCCAAAACAGAGTAGAAAAAGGCATTGTATATTTTTTCTAACAGACCATATTTAGAGCCATTTTCTTTTATCTTTGAAGCACCTAGATATTATTTAGATTTTTATCGATTCGTGTAAAATTAGAATTTCGGTATTTTACATGAGAGAGCATATTTAGTTGGTGTATATACTACAAAACAGAGTAGAAAAAGGCATTGTATGTTTTTTCTGAAAGATTATTTTCAGAGCAATTTTGCTTTTAACATTCGGGTGCCTATATAATATATAGGTTTTTTTCGATTCGCTTAAGTATAGAATTTCTGTATTTTACATGAGAGAGAATATGGAGTTGGTGTATATACTTTAAAATAGAGTAGAATAGGGCATTGTATATTTTTTCTGACAGATTATATTCAGAGCAACTTTGTTTTTATCATTGGGGTGCCTATATAATATTTAGATTTTTTTGATTTAAGTAAAATATGAATTTTGGTATATTTCATGAGAGAGCATACTGAGTTAGTGTATATACTCCACAATAGGGTAGAATAAAACATTGTATATTTTTTCTAACAGACTACATTCAGAGCCATTTTCTTTTAACTTTGGGGTACCTAGATATTATTTAGATTTTCTTCAATTTTCGTAAAATTAGAATTTTGGTATTTTACATTACAGAGCATACTAAGTTGGTGTATATACTCCAAAACAGAGTAGAATAAGGTATTGTATATTTTTTCTAACAAACTATATTCGGAGCCATTTTTTTTTAACCTTGGGGCACCAAGATATTATTTAGATATTTTCCATTTGCGTAAAATTAGAATTTCGGTATTTTACATAAGAGAGCATATTGAGTTGGTGTATATACTCCAAAACAGAGTAGAAAAGGGCATTGTATATTTTTTCTGACAGTTTATATTCAGAGCAATTTTGCTTTTAACATTGGGGTGCCTACATAATATTTACATTTTTTTCGATTCGCTTAAATATAGAATTTCTGTATTTCACATGATAGAGCATATGGAGTTCGTGTATATACTGCAAAACAAAATAGAATAGGGCATTGTGTATTTTTTCTGACAGATTATATTCAGAGAAATTTTGTTTTTATCATTTGGGTGCCTAGATAATATTTAGATTTTTCTCGATTAACCAAAATTTGAATTTCGTTATTTTACATGAGTGAGCATACTGAGTTGGTGTATATACCCCAAAACAGAGTAGAATAGGGCATTGTATATTTTTACTCACAGATTATATTCAGAGCAATTTTGCTTTTAACATTCGGGTGCCAAGATAATATTTAGATTTTTTTCAATTCTCGTAAAATTAGAATTTCGGTATTTTACATGAGAGAGCATATTGAGTTGGTGTATATACTCCAAAATATAGTAGAAAAGGGCATAGTATATTTTTTCTGACAGATTATATTCAGAGCAATTTTACTTTTAACTTTGGGTCGCCTATATATAATTTAGATTTATTCGATTCACGTAAAATTAAAATTTCGGTATTTTACTTGACAGTGCATATTGAGTTTGTATATATACTACAAAACAGAGTAGAAAAAGACATTGTATATTTTTTCTGACAGATTATATTCAGCGGAATTTTGCTTTTAACATTGGGGTGCCTAGATAATATTTAGTTTTTTTTCGATTCACATAAAATTAGAATTTCGGTATTTTACATGAGAGAGCATACTGAGTTGGTGTATATACTCCAAAACATAGTAGAACAGGGCATTGTATATTTTTTCTGACAGATTTTATTCGGAGCAATTTTTTTTTTAACATTGGGGTTCCAGTATAATATTTAGCTTTTTTCGATTCGGGTAAAATAAGAATTTCTGTATTTTACATGAGAGAGAATACTGAGTTGTTGTAAATACTACAAAACAAAGTAGAAAAGGGCATTGTGTATTTTTTCTGACAGATTATATTCAGAACAATTTTGCTTTTAACAGTGGGATGCCCAGATAATATTTAGATGTTGTTCGATTCGCTTAAATACAGAATTTCTGTATTTTACATGAGAGAGCATATTGTGTTTGTTTACATACTCCAAAACAGAGTAGAATAGGTCATTGTATATTTTCTCTGAAAGATTATATTTAGAGCAATTTTGTTTTTAACATTAGGGTGCCTAGATTATAATTAAATTTTTTTCGATTCATGTAAATATACAATTTCTTTATTTTACATGAGAGAGCATATTGAGTTAATGTATATTTTCCAAAACAGAGTAGAATAGGGCATTGTATATTTTCTCTGAGAGATTATATTCAGAAAAATTTTGTTTTTAACATTGGGGTGACTAGATAATATTTAGATTATTACGATTCACCTAAAATTAGGATTTCATTATTTTACATGAGAGAGCACACTGAGTTAATGTATATACTTTAAAACAAAGTAGAATAAGGCATTGTATATTTTTTGTAACAGACTATATTCAGAGCCTTTTTCTTTTAACTTTGGGGCGCCTAGATATTATTTAGATTTTTTTCGATTCGTGTAAATTTAGAATTTTGGTATTTTACATGAGAGAGCATAGTGAGTTGGTGTATATACACTAAAACAGAGTAGAAATGGGCATTGTATATTTGTTTTGACAGATTATACTTAGAGCAATTTTGCTTTTAACATTCGGGTGCCTAGATAATATTTAGATTTTTTCGGTTTGGGTAAAATTATAATTTCTGTATTTTACATGAGAGAGCATACTGAGTTGATATATATACTCCAAAACAGAGTAGAATAGGGCATTGTATATTTTTTCTGACATATTGTATTCAGAGCAATTTTGTTTTTAACATTGGAGTGCCTAGATAATATTTATATTTTTTTCGATTCACGTAAAATTAGAATTTTGATATTTTACATGAGAGAGCATACTTAGTTGGTGTATATACTCTAAAAAAGAGTAGAATAGGGCATTGTATATTTTTTCTGACAGATTATATTCAGAGCAATTTTGTTTTTAACATTGGGGTGCCTAGATAATATTTAGATTTTTTCGATTCGGGTAAAATTAAAATTTCTGTATTTTACATGAGAGAGCATATTGAGTTGTTGTATATACTACAAAACGGAGTAGAAAAGGGCATTGTATTTTTTTTCTGACAGATTATATTCAGAGAAATTTTGCTTTTATTATTGGGGTGCCTAGATGATATATAGATTTTTTTCGATTTGCTTAAATATAGAATTTCTGTATTTTACATGAGAGAGAATATGGAGTTAATGTATATACTCAAAAACAGAGTTGAATAGGGCATTGTATATTATTTTTGACAGATTATATTCAGAGAAATTCTGTTTTTAACATTGGGGTGCCTGGATAATATTTAGATTTTTTTCGATTCACGTAAAATTAGAATTTTGGTATTTTATATGAGAGAGCATAAGGAGTTGGTGTATATACTTCAAAACAAAGTAGAATAAGGCATTTTATATTTTTTCTAAGACTACATTCAGAGTAATTTTCTTTTAACTGTGGGGCACCTAGATATTATTTAGATTTTTTTCGATTCACGTAAAATTAGAATTCTGGTATTTTACATGAGAGAGCATATTGAATTGTTGTATATACTCCAAAACAAGGTAGAATAAGGAATTGTATATTTTTTTGATAGATTATATTTAGAGTAATTTTTCTTTTAACATTCGGCTTCCTAGATAATATTTAGATTTTTTCGATTCAGGTAAAATTACCATTTCTGTATTTTACATGAGAGAGCATACTGAGTTGCTGTATATACTCCAAAACAAAGTATAATAGGGCATTGTATTTTTTTTTGAGAGATTATATTCCGAGCAATTTTGTTTTTATCATTGGTGTGCCAAGGTAATATTTAGATTTTTTCGATTCGGGTAAAATTAGACTTTCTTTATTTTACATGAGAGAGCATACTGTGTGGGTGTATATACTCCAAAACAGAGTAGAATAAGGCATTGTATATTTTTTCTAACAGACTATATTCGGAGACATCTTCTTTTAACTTTGGGGCGCCTAGATATTATTTAGACTTTTTCGATTCAAGTAAAATTAGAATTTTGATATTTTACATGAGAGAATATTGAGTTGGTGTATATACTCCAAAACAGAGTAGAAAAGGGCATTGTATATTTTTTCTAACATATTAAATTCAGAGCAATTTTGCTTTTAACATTGGGGTGCCTAGATAATATTTAGATTTTTTTCTATTCACTTAAATATAGAATTTCTGTATTTTACAGGAGAGAGCATATTGAGTTGGTGTATATACTCCAAAACAGAGTAGAATAGGGCATTGTATATTTTTTCTGAAAGACTGTATTCAGAGCAATTTTGGTTTTAACATTGGGGTGCCTAGATAATATGTAGAATTTATCAATTCGGGTTAAATTAGAATTTCGGTATTTTACATGAGAGAGCATATTGAGTTGGTGTATATAGTACAAAACAAAGTTGAAAAGGGCATTGTATATTTTTTCTGCCAGATTATATTCAGAGCAATTTTGCTCTTAAATATCGGGTGCCTAGATAATATTTAGATTTTTTTGGATTCAAGTAAATTTAGAATTTTAGTATTTTACATGAGAGAGCATACTGAGTTGGTGTATATACTTCAAAACAAAGTAGAATAAGGCATTGTATATTTTTTCTAACAGACTATATTCAGAGCCATTGTCTTTTAACTTTGGAGAGCCTAGATATTATTTAGATTTTTTCTGATTCATGTAAAATGAAAATTTCGGTATTTTACCTGAGAGTGCGTATTGAGTTGGTGTATATACTTCAAAACAGAGTAGAAAAAAGCATTGTATATTTTTTCTGACATATTATATTCAGAGGAATTTTGCTTTTAACATTGGGGTGCCTAGATAATATATAGACTTATTTCGATTTGCTTAAATATAGAATTTCTGCATTTTATATGAGAGAGCATATGGAGTTGGTCTATATACTCTGAAACAGAGTAGAATAGGGCATTGTATATTTTTTAAGACAGATTATATTCAGAAAAATTTTGTTTTCAACATTGAAGTTCCTAGATAATATTTAGATTTTTTTCAATTCACGTCAAATTCGAATTTCGGTATTTTATATGAGAGAGCATACTGAGTTGGTGTATATACTCTAAAACAGAGTAGAATAAAACATTGTATATTTTTTTAACGGACTATATTCAGAGCCATTTTCTTTTAACTTTGGGGCGCCTAGATATTATTAAGATTTGTTTCGATTCACGTAAAATTAGAATTTCGGTGTTTCGCATTAGAGAGCATATTGAGTTGGTGTATATAGTACAAAACAAAGTAGAAAAGGGCATTGTATATTTTTTCAGACAGATTATATTTAGAGCAATTTTGCTTTTAACATTGGGGTGCCTAGATACTATTTAGATTTTTTTCGATTCACGTAAATTTAGAATTTTGGTATTTTACATGAGAGAGCATATTGAGTTGGTGTATATACTCCAAAACAGAGTAGAATAAGGCATTGTATATTTTTACTTACAGATTATATTCAGAGCAATTTTGCTTTTAACATTGGGGTGCCCAGATAATATTTAGATGTTTTTCAATGCGCTTAAATATACAATTTCTGTATTTTACATAAGAGAGCATATTGTGTTGGTGTATATACTACAAAAAAAAGTAGAAAATGGCATTGTATATTTTTTCTCACACTTTATATTTAAGCAATTTTTCTCTTAACAATCAGGTGCCTAGATAATATTTAGATTTTTTTCGATTCGGTTAAATATGGAATTTCTGTATTTTACATGAGAGAGCATATGGAGTTGGTGTATATACTCCACAACAGAGGAGAATAAGGCATTGTATATTTTTTCTAACGGACTATATTCAGAGCCATTTTCTTTTAACTTTCGAGCGCCTAGATATTTAGATTTTTTTAGATTCGCGTAAAATTGAATTTTGGTATTTTACATGAGAGAGCATATTGAGTTGGTGTATATACTTCAAAACAAAGTAGAAAAGGGCATTGTATATTTTTTCTGACAGATTATATTCAGAGCAATTTTGCTTTTAACATTGGGGTGCCTAGATTATGTTTACATTATTTACGATTCGCTTAAATATAGATTTTCTGTATTTTCCATGAGGGAGCATATGGAGTTAATGTATATTTTCCAAAACAGAGTAATGTAGGGCATTGTATATTTTTTCTGATAGTTTATATTCAGAACAATTTTGTTTTTGACATTGGGGTGCCTAGATAATATTTAGATTTTTTTCGATTCACGTAAATTTAGAATTTCGGTATTTTACATGAGAGAGCATATTGAGTTGGTGTATATACTCCAAAACAGAGTAGAATAAGTCATTGTATATTTTTTCTCACAGACTATATTCAGAGCCATTTTCTTTTAACTTTGGGGCGCCTAGATATCATTTAGACTTTTAACGAATTGCGTAAAATTAGTATTTCGGTATTTTACATGAGAGAGCATATTGAGTTTGTGTATATAGTACAATAAAGAGTAGAAATGGGCATTGTTTATTTTTTCTGACAGATTGCATTCAGAACAATTTTTCTTTTTACTTTGTGGTGCCTAGATAATATTTAGATTTTATTCGATTCACTTAAATATAGAATATCTGTATTTTACATGAGAGAGCATATGGAGTTGGTGTATATTCTCCAAAACAAAGTAGAAGAGGGCATTGTATATTTTCTCTGCCAGAGTATATTCAGAGAAATTTTGTTTTTAACATTCGGGTGCCTAGATAATATTTAGATTATTTCGATTCTGTAAAAATTTGAATTTCTGTATTTTACATGAGAGAGCATACTGAGTTGGTGTATATATTCTAAAAAAGAGTAGAATAAGGCATTGTATATTTTTGTTAACAGACTATATTCAGAGCCATTTCCTTTTAACTTTAGGGTGCCTAGATATTATTTAGATTTTTTTCGATTCACGTAATATTAGAATTTTGGTACTTTACATGAGAGAGCATACTGAATGGGTGTATATACTCCAACACAGAGTAGAATACGGCATTTTATATTTATTCTGACAGATTATATTCAGAGCAATGATGTTTTTAACATTGGGGTGCCTCGATAAAATTTAGATTTCTTCGAATCCGGTAAAATTAGAATTTCTCTATTTTACATGAGAGAGCATATTGAGTTGTTGTATATACAACAAAACAGAGTAGAATAGGGCATTGTATATTTTTTCTGACAGATTATATTTAGAGCAATTTTGCTTTTAACATTGGGGTGCCTAGATAATATTTAGATTTTTTTCGATTCGCTGAAATATAGAATTTCGGTATTATACATGAGAGACCACACTGAGTTGGTGTCTATACTCCAAAAGAGAGTAGAAATAAGCATTATATATTTTTTCACACAGATTATATTCAGAGCAATTTTGCTTTTAACATTGTGGTGCCTAGATAATATTTAGATTTTTTTCAATCCACGTAAATGTAGAATTTCAGTATTTTACATGAGAGAGCATACTGAGTTGGTGTATATACGCCAAAACAGAGTAGAATAGGGCATTGTATATTTTTTCTGACAGATAATATTCAGAGCAATTTTGTTTTTCACATTGTGGTATCGATATAATATTTAGATTTTTTCGATTCACGTAATATTAGAATTTCGGTATTTTACATGAGAGAGCAAACTGAGTTGGTGTATATACTCCAATACAAAGTAAAATAGGGCATTGTATATTTTTTCTGACAGTTTATATTCAGAGAAATATTGCTTATAACATTGGGGTGCCTAGAGAATATTTAGATGTTTTTCGATTAACGTAAAATTAGAATTTCGGTATTTTACATGAGAGAGCATATTGCGTTCGTGTATATTCTACAATAAAGAGTTGAAAAAAGCATTGTATATTTTTTGTGACAGATTATTTCCTGAGCAATTTTGCTTTTAACATTGGGATGCGTAGATAATATTTAGATTTTTTTCGATTTGCTTAAATATAGAATTTCTGTATTTTACATGAGAGAGCATGTTGAGATGGTGTATATACTCCAAAACAGAGTAGAATAGGGCATTTTATACTTTTTCTGACAGATTATATTCACAGCAATTTTGTTTTAACATTGGGGTGCCTAGAAAAAATTTAAATTTCTTTCGATTCGCTTAAATATAGAATTTCTGTATTTTAAATGAGAGAGCATATAAAGTTGATGTATATACTCCAAAACAGAGTAGAATAGGGCATTGTATATTTTTTCTAATAGATTATATTCAGAGCAATTTTGTTTTTAACATTGGGGTGCCTAGAAAAAATTTAAATTTCTTTCGATTCGCTTAAATATAGAATTTCTGAATTTTAAATGAGAGAGCATATAAAGTTGATGTATATACTCCAAAACAGAGTAGAATAGTGCATTGTATATTTTTTATGACAGATTATATTCAGAGCAATTTTCTTTTAACATTCAGGCGCCTAGATATTATTAAATTTATTACGATTCACGTAAATAAGTATTCCAATATTTTACATGAGAGAGCATATTGAGTTGGTGTATATAATCCAAAACAGATTAGAAAAGGGCATTGTATATTTTTTCTGACAGATTATAATCAGAGCAATTTTGTTTTTAACATTGGGGTGCCTAGAAAATATTTAGGTTTTTTTTCGGTTCCCGTAAAATTAGAATTTTGGTATTTTACATGAGAGAGCATATTGAGTTGGTGTGTATACCCCCAAAAAAAGTAAAAAAGGACATTGTATATTTTTTGTGACAGATTATATTCAGAGCAATTTTGCTTTTAACATTGGGGTGCCTAGATAATATTTAGATTTTTTTATTCGCTTAAATGTAGAATTTCTGTATTTTACAAAAGAGAGCATATGGAGTTGGTGTATATACTCCAACAAAGATTACAATAGGGCGTTGTATATTTTTTCTGACAGATTATATTCAGAGAAATTTTGTTTTTAACATTTGGGTGCGTAGATAATATTTAGATATTTTCGATTTGGGTAAAAGTAGAATTTTTGTATTTTACATGAGAGAGCATACTGAGTTTGTGTATATACTCCTAAACATAGTAGAATAAGGCATTGTATATTTTTTCTAACAGACTATATTCAGAACCACTTTCTATAAACTTTAAGGCACCTAGATATTATTTAGATTTTTTTCGATTCTCGTAAAATTATTATTTCGGTATTTTACATGAGACAGCATATTGAGTTGGTGTATATATTCCAAAACAGAGTAGAAAAAGGCATTGTATATTTTTTCTGACAGATATATTCAGAGAAATTTTGGTTTTACAATTGGGGTGCCTAGATAATATTTAGATTTTTTTCAATTCACGTAAATTTAGAATTTCGGTATTTTACATGAGAGAGCATACTGAGTTGGTGTATATACTTCAAAAAAGAGAAGAATAGGGCATTGTATGTTATTTCTGACAGATTATACTCAGAGCTATTTTGTTTTTAACGTTGGGTTGCCTACATAATATTTAGATTTTTTCGATTCACGTAAAATTAGAATTTCTGTATTTTACATGAGAGAGCATATTGAGTTAGTTCATATACTCCAAAACAGAGTAGAAAAGGGCATTGAAATTTTTTTCTGACAGATTGTATTCAGAGCAGTTTTGCTTTTAACATTGGTGTGCCTAGATAATATTTACAATTTTTTCGATTCACGTAAAATTAGAATTTTGGTATTTCACATGAGAGAGCATACTGAGTTGGTGTATATACTCCAAAAAAGAGTAGAAAATGGTATTGTATATTTTTTCTGACAGATTATATTCAGAGCAATTTTGTTTTTAACATTGGGAAACTAGATAATATTTAGATTTTTTTGATTCGGGTAAAATTAGAATTTCGGTATTTTACGTGAGAGAGCATATTGAGTTGGTGTATATACTCCAAAAAGGGGGTGAATAAGGCATTGTATATTTTTTCTAACAGAATATATTCAGAGCAGTTTTCTAGGAGATATGGGGCTAATAGATATTATTAAGATTTTTTTCGACTTGCGTAACATTAGAATATCGGTATTTTACATGAGAGAGCATATTGAGTTTGTTTATATACTGTAAAACAGAGAAAAAAAGGGCATTCTATATTTTTTTTTCTGAGAGATTTTATTCAGAACAATTTTACTTTTAACTTTGGGGTGCCTAGATAATATTTCGATTTTCTTCGATTCACGTAAAATAAGAATTTTGGTGTTTTACATGAGAGAGCATACTGAGTTGGTTTATATACTCCAAAACAGAGTAGAATAGGGCATTGTATATTTTTTATGACAGATTATATTCAGAGAAATTTCGTTTTTAACATTGGGGTGACTACATAATATTTAGATTTTTTCGATTTGGGTAAAATTTGAATTTCTGTATTTTACATGAGAGAGCATATTGAGTTGTTGTATATACTACAAAACAGAGTAGAAAAGTGCATTGTATATTTTTCCTGACAGATTATATTCAGAGAAGTTTTGGTTTAAACATTGGTGTGCCTAGATAATATTTAGATTTTTTTCGATTCGGGTAAAATAAAAATTTCTGTATTTTAATTCAGAGAGCATACTGAGTTGGTGTATATATTTTAAAACAGAGTAGAATAAAGCATTGTATATTTTTTCTAACAGAACATATTCAGAGACGTTTTCTTTTACTTTGGGGCGCCTAAATATTATTTAGATAGTTTTCGATTCTCGTAAAATTAGAATTTCAGAATTTTACATGAGAGAGCAAATTGAGTTAGTGTATATTCTCCAAAACAGAGTAGAAAATGGCATTGTATATTTTTTCTGACAGATTATATTTGGAGCAATTTTGCTTTTAACATTGGGGTGCCTAGGTAATGTTTAAATTTTTGTCTATTCACGTAAATTTAGTATTTCGGTATTTTACATGAGAGAGCATACTTAGTTGGTGTATATACTCCAAAACAGAGTAGAATAAGGCATTGTATATTTTTTCTGACAGATTATATTCAGAGAAATTTTGTTTTTAACATTGGAGTGCCTAGATAATATTTATATTTTTTTCGATTCACTTAAATATAAAATTTCTGTATTGTACATGAGAGAGCATATAGAGTTGGTGTATATACTCCAAAACAACGCAGAATAGGGCATTGTGTAGTTTTTCTGACATATTCTATTAAGAGCAATTTTGTTTTTAACATTGGGGTGCCTAGATAATATTTAGATTTATTTCAATTCGCTTAAATATAGAATTTCTGTATTTTACAGGAGAAAGCTTATGGAGTTTGTGTATATACGCCAAAACAGAGTAGAATAGGGCATTGTATATTTTTTCTGACAAATTATATTCAGAGCAATTTTGTTTTTAACATTATGGTGCCTAGATAAAATTTAGATTCTTTTCGATTTTTTTAAATATAGAATTTCTGTATTTTACATGAGAGAGCATATGGAGTTGGTGTATATACACCAAAACAGAGCAGAATGTGGAATTGTCTATTTTCTCTGACAGAGAACATTCAGAGAAATTTTGTTTTTAACATTGGGGTGCCTAGATAATAATTAGATTTTTTCTGATTCACGTAAATTTAGAATTTCGATATTTTACATGAGAGAGCATACTGAGTTGGTGTATATACTCCAAAACAGAGTAGAAGAAGGCATTGTATATTTTTTCTAACAGTCTATATTCAGAGCCATTTTCTTTAACTTTGGTGTGCCTAGATATAATTTAGATTTTATTCTCTTCGCGTAAAATTAGAATTTCGGTATTTTACATGAGAGAGCATATTGAGTTGGTGTATATACTACAAAACAGAGCAGAATAGGGCATTGTATATTTTTTCTGAGAGATTATATTCAGAGCAATTTTTTTTTAACATTGGGGAGCTTAGATAATATTTAGATTTTTTTCGATTCACGTACAATTAGAACTTCGGTATTTTACATGAGAGAGCATACTGAATTTGTGTATATACTCCAAAACAGAGTAGAATAAGGCATTGTATATTTTCTCTAACAGACTGTATTCAGAGCCGTTTTCTTTTAACTCTGGGGCGCCTAGATATTATTTAGATTTATTTTGATTCACATAACATTAATATTTCGGTATTTTACATGAGAAAGCATATTGAGTTGCTGTATAAACTACAAAACAGAAACGGGCATTGTATATTTTTTCTGACAGATTATATTCAGAGCAATTTTGCTTTTAACATTCTGGTGCCGAGATAATATTTAGATTTTTTTTTGATTCGCTTAAATATAGAATTTCTGTATTTTACAGCAGAGAGCATATGGAGATGTTGTATATACTCCAAAACAGAGTAGAATGGGAAATTGTATATTTTTTCTGACAGATTCTATTTAGAGCAATTTTGTTTTTAACATTACGGTGCCTAGATAAAATTTAGATTTTTTTCGATTCGCTTAAATATATAATTTCTGTATTTTACATGAGAGAGCATACTGAGTTGGGGTATATACTTTAAAACAAAGTAGAATAAGGCATTGTATATTTTTTCTAAGAGACTATATTCAGAGCCATTTTCTTTTAACTTTGGGGTGCCTAGATATTATTTAGATTTGTTTTGATTCGCGTAAAATTTGAATTTCTGTATTTTACATGAGAGAGCATACTGTTAGTAAATATTCTTCAAAACAGAGTAGAATAAGGCATTGTATATTTTTTATAATAGAATATATTCAGACCCATTTTCTTTTAACTCTGGCATCCCTAGATATTATTTAGATTTCTTTCGATTCACGTAAAATTAGAATTTTGGTATTTTACCTGAGAAAGCATATTGAGTTGGTGTATATACTCCAAAACAAAGTTGAAAAGGGCATTGTATATTTTTTCTGACAGATTATATTCAGAGCAATTGTCTTTTAACTTTGGGGCACTTAGATATTATTTAAATTTTTTTTGATTGGCATAAAATTAGAATTTTTGTATTTTTCATGAGAGAGCATATTGAGTTGGTGTATATACTCAAAAACAGAGTACAATAAGGCATTGTATATTTCTTCTAACAGACTATATTCAGAGCCATTTTCTTTGAAGTTTGGGGCACCTAGATATTATTTAGATTTTTTTCAATTCGCGGAAAATTAGAATTTCGGTATTTTACATGAGAGAGCATACTGAGTTAGTGTATATACTCCAAAACAGAGTAGAATCCAACATTGTATATTTACTTCTGACAGATTATGTTCAGAGCAATTTTGTTTTTAACATTGGGGTTCCTAGATTATATTTAGATTTTTTTCGTTTCGCCTTAATATAGAATTTCGGTATTTTACATAAGATAGCATAGAGAGTTGGTGTATATCCTCCACAACACAGTAGAAAAAGTCATTGTATATATTTTCTAACAGAGTATATTCCGGGCCATTTTCTTTTACCTTTGGGGCGCATAGATATTATTCAGATTTTTTTCGATTTGCTTATAATTAGAATTTCGGTATTTAATGTAAGAGAGCATATTGAGTTGGTGTATATACTCCAAAACAGAGTAGAAAAGGATATTGAATATTTTTTCTGACAGATTATATTCAGAGCAATCTTGCTTTTAACATTGGGGTGCCTAGATAATATTTAGAATTTTTTCAATATGCTTAAATATAGAATTTCTGTATTATAAATGAGAGAGCATATGGAGTTAGTTTATATACTCGACAACAGAGTAGAATAGGGCATTGTAAATTTTTTCTGAGAGATGATATTTAGAGCATTTTTTTTTTAACATTGGGGTGCCTAGATAATATTTAGATTATTTTGATTCGCTTAAATATAGGTTTTCTGTATTTTGCATGAGAGAGCACACTGAGTTGGTGTATATACTCCAAAACAGAGCAGAATAAGACATTTTATATTTTTTCTAACAGACTATATTGAGAGCCATTTTCTTTTTACTTTGGGTTGCCTAGATAATATTTAGATTTTTTTCGATTCGCTTAAATATAGAATTTCTGTATTTTACATGAGATAGCATGTGGAGTTGGTGTATATTCTCCAAAACAGAGGAAAATAGGGCATTGTATATTTTGTCAGACAGATGATATTCAGAGCAATTTTTATTTTACCATTGGGGTGCCTAGATAATATTTAGATTTTTTCTATTTGGGTAAAGTTATAATTTTTTATTTTACATGACAGAGCATATGGTGTTGGTGTATATACTCCAAGACAGAGTAGAATAAGGCATTGTATATTTTTTCTAACAGACTATATTCAGAGCCATTTTCTTTTAACTTTGGGGCCCCTAAATATTATTTAGATTTTTTTCGATTGGCATAAAATTAGAATTTCAGTATTTTACATGACAGAGCATATTGCATTGGTGTATATACTACAAAACAAAATAGAAAAAAGCATTGTATATTTTTTCTGACAGATTATGTTCAGAGCAATTTCGTTTTTAACATTGGTGTGCCTAGATAATATTTAGATATTTTCGATTCGGGTAAAATTAGAATTTCTGTATTTTACATGAGAGAGCATATTGAGTTGGTGTATATACTCGACAACAGAGTAGAATAGGGCATTGTATATTTTTTCTGAGAGATGATATTCAGAGCATTTTTTTTTTATCATTGGGGTGCCTACATAATATTGAGATTTTTTTGATTCGCTTAAATATAGATTTTCTGTATTTTACATGAGAGACCATATGGAGTTGGTGTACATACTCCAAAACAGAGTAGAATAGGGCATTGTATATTTTTTCTAACAGACTATATTCAGAGACATTTTCTTTCAACTTTGGGGTACCTAGATTTTATTTAGATTTTTTAGGATTTGTGTAAAATTAGAATTTCTGTATTTTACACGAGAGAGCATACCGAGTTGGTGTATATACTTTAATAAAGAGTAGAAGAATCCATTGTATATTTTTCCTAACAGACTATATTCAGAGCCATTTTCTTTTTACTTTGAAACGCCTAGATATTATTTAGATTTTGTTCGATTCGTGTAAAATTAGAATTTCGGTATTTTACATGAGAGAGAATAGGGATTTGGTGTATATATTCCAAAACAGAGTAGAAAAGGCATTGTATATTTTTTAAGACAGATAATATTCAGAGAAATTTTGCTTTTATCATTGGGGTGCCTAGATAATATTTAGATTTTTTTCGATTCGCTTAAATATCGAATTTCTGTATTTTACATGAGAGAGCATACTGAGTTAATATATATACTCCAAAACAGAGTAGAATAAAACATTGCATATTTTTTCTAACAGACTATATTCAGAGCCATTTTCTTTTAACTATGGGGCGCCTAGATATTATTTTGATTTTTTTTGAATTGCATAAAATTAGAATTTCGATATTTTACATGAGAGAGCATATTGAGTTGGTGTATATACTCTAAAACAGAGTAGAAAAGCGCATTCTATACTATTTCTGACAGATTATATTCAGAGCAATTTTGCTTTTAACATTGGGGTGCCTAGATTATATTTAGATTTTTTTCGATTTTCCTTAATATAGAATTACTGTATTTAACATTAGAGAGCATAGTGAGTTGGTGTATATACTCCAAAACAAAGTAAAATAAGGCATTGTATATATATTCTAACAGACTATATTCAGAGCCATTTTCTTTTAACTTTGGGGTGCCTAGATATTATTCAGATTTTTTTCGATTCGCTTAAAATTAAAATTTCCGTATTTTACATGAGAGAGGATATTGAGTTGGTGTATGTACTACAGAACAAGTAGAAAAGTGCATTGTATATTTTTTCTGACAGACTATATTCAGAGTAACCTTGCTTTTAACATTTGGGTGCCTAGATAATTTTTAGAATTTTTTCGATATGCATAAATATAGAATTTCTGTATTTTACATGGAAGAGCATATGGAGTTGGCGTATATACTCGACAACAGAGTAGAATAGGGCATTGTATATTTTTTCTGAGAGATGATATTCAGAGCATTTCTGTTTTTATCATTGAGGTGCCTAGATAATATTGAGATTTTTTTGATTCGCTTAAATATAGATTTTCTGCATTTCACATGAGAGAGCATATGAACTTGGTGTACAAACTCCAGAACAGTAAAATAGGGCATTGTATATTTTTTTAACAGACTATATTCAGAGACATTTTCTTTCAACTTTGGGGTACTTAGATATTATTTAGATTTTTTTGGATTCACATAAAATTAGAATTTCTGTATTTTACACGAGAGAGCATACCGAGTTGGTGTATATACTTTAATAAAGAGTAGAATAATGCATTGTATATTTTTTCTAACAGACTATATTCAGAGCCATTTTCTTTTAACTTTGAAATGCTAGGTATTATTTAGATTTTGTTCGATTCATGTAAAATTAGAATTTCGGTATTTTACATGAGAGAGCATATGGAGTTGGTGTATATAGTCCAAAATAGAGTAGAAAAGGGCATTGTATATTTTTTCAGACAGATAATATTCAGAAAAATTTTGCTTTTATTATTGGGGTGCCTAGATAATATTTAGAATTTTTTTGATTCGCTTAAATATAGAATTTCTGTATTTTACGTGAGAGAGCATATGGAGTTGGTGTATATACTCCAAAAAAGAGTGGTATAAGGTATTGTATATTTTTTGTGACAGATTATATTCAGAGCAATTTTGTTTTTAACATTGGGGTGCCTAGATGTTATTTAGATTTTTTTAGATTCAGTAAAATTAACATTTCGGTATTTTACATGAGAGAGCACACTTAGTCGGTGTATATACTTCAAAACAGTAGAATTGGGCATTGTATATTTTTTCTGAGAGATTATATTCAGAGGTATTTTGTTTTTAACACTGGGGTGCCTAGATAATATTTACATGTTTTCGATTCAGGTAGAATTAGAATTTCTGTTTTTACATGAGGGAGCATACTGAGTTGCTGTATATACTCCAAAACAGAGTAGAATAAAACATTGTATATTTATTCTAACAGACTATATTCAGATTCATTTTCTGTTAACTTTGGGGCACCTAGACATTACTTAGATTTTTTTCGATTCACGTAAAATTAGAATTTCGGTATTTTACATGAGAGAGCATAGTGAGTTGCTGTATATACTCCAAAAGAGAGTAGAATAAAACATTGTATATTTTTTCTAACAGACTATATTCAGAGCCATTTTCTTTTAACTTAGGGGCGCCTAGATATTTTTAGATTTTTTTCGATTCGCGTAAAATTAGAATATCGATATTTTACATTAGAGAGCATATTGAGTTGGTGTATATTCTCCAAATAGAGAAGAACAGGGCATTGTATATTTTTTCTGATAGATTATATTCAGACAAATTTTGCTTTTAACATTGTGGTGCCTAGACAATATTTAGATTTTTTTCGGTTCGCTTAAATATAGAATTTTTGTATTCTGCATGAGAGAGCATATGGAGTTGGTTTATATACTCAAAAGCAGAGTAGAATAGGGCATTGTATATTTTTTCTGACAGATTATATTCAGAGAAATTTTGTTTTTTAAATTGGAGTGCCTGGATATTATTAAATTTTTTCGATTCGGGTAAAATTAGAATTTCAGTATTTTACATGAGAGAGCATACTGAGTTGGTGTATATATTCCAAAACAGAGTAGAATAAGGGATTGTATATTTTTTTCTAAAAACCTATATCCAGAGCCATTTTCTTTTAACTGTGGGGCGTCTACATATTATTTAGATTTTTTTCAATTTGCGTAAAATTAGAATTTCGGTATTTTAAATGAGAGAGCATATTGAGTTGTTGTATATACTCCAAAACAAAGTAGAAAAGGGCATTTTATATTTTATCTGACAGATTATATTCAGAGCAATTTTGGTTTTAACATTGGGGTGCCTAGATAATATTTAGATTTTTTCGTTTCCCTTAAATATTATATTTCTGTATTTTACATGAGAGAGCACACTCAGTTGGTGTATATACTTCGTAACAGAGTAGAATAATGCATTGTATATTTATTTAACAGACTATATTCAGAGCCATTTTCTTTTTACTTTGGGGCATCTAGATATTATTAAAATTTTTTCGATTCACGTAAAATTAGAATTTCGGTATTTTAAGTGAGAGAGCATATTGACTTGGTGTATATGCTACAAAACAGAGTAGAAAAGGGCATTGTTAATCTTCTTTTACAGATTATATTCAGAGCAATTTTGTTTTTTACATTGGGGTACCTAGATTATATTTAGATTCTTTTCTATTCGCTTATATATAGAATTTCTGTATTTCACATTAGAGCCATATGCAGTTGGTGTATATACTCTAAAACAGAGTAGAATAGGGCATTGTATATTTTTTCTGACAGATTATATTCAGAGCAATTTTGTTTTTAACGTTGAAATGACTAAACCATAGTTAGATTTTTTCAATTCGGGTAAAATTTAGATTTCTGTATTTTACATGAGAGAGCATACTCAGTTGCTGTATATACTCCAAAACAGAGTCGAATAAGGCAGTGTATATTTTTTATAACAGACAATATTCAGAGCCATTTTCTTTTAACTTTGGGGAGCCTAGATAATATTTAGATTTTTTTTGATTCACGTCAAATTACAATTTCTCTATTTTACATGAGAGAGCATACTGAGTTGGTGTATGTACGTTAAAACAGAGTACAAAAGGGCATTGTATATTTTTTCGGACAGATTATATTCAGAGCAATTTTGCTTGAAACGTTCGGTTGCCTAGATAATATTTAGATTTTTTTCGATTCACATAAATTTAGAATTTCGGTATTTTACATGAAAGAGAATACTGAGTTGGTGTATATACTCCAAAACAAAGTAGAATAGGGCATTGTATATTTTTTCTTACAGATTATATTCAGAGCAATTTTGTTTTTAACATTGGGGTGCCTAGATAATATTTAAATTTTTTTTGATTCACTTAAATAAACAATTTCGGTATATTACATGATAGAGCATATGGAGTTGGTGTATATACTCCAGAACAGATTAGAATAGGGCATTGTATTTTTTTCCTAACAGACTATATTCAGAGACATTTTCTTTTAACTTTGGGGCACCTAGATAGTATTAAGATTATTTGCGATTCACGTAAAGTTAGAATTTCGGTATTTTACCTGACAGAGCATATGGAGTTGGTGTATATACTCCAACACAGAGTAGAAAAGGGCATTGTATATTTTTCTGACAGATTATATTCAGAGCAATTTTGTTTTTAACATTGGGGTGACTAGATAATATGTAGATTTTTTCTATTCGGGTAAAATTGGAATTTTTGTATTTTACATGAGAGAGCATATAGAGTTGCTGTACATACTCCAAAACAGAGTAGAATAGGGCATTGTATATTTTTTCTGACAGATCATATTCAGAGCAATTTTGTTTTTAACATTGGGGTGCCTAGATCATATTTAGATTTTTTCGATTTGGGTAAAATTAGAATTTCGGTATTTTACATGAGAGAGTACACTGAGTAGGTGTATATACTCCAAAACAGAGTAGAATAAGGCATGGTATTTTTTTTCTAACAGACTATATTCAGAGCCATTTTCTTTTAACTTCGGGGCACCTAGATATTATTTAGATTTTTTTGAATTCGCGTAAAATTAGAATTTCGGTATTTTACATGAGAGAGCATACTGAGTTGGTGTATATACTCCAAAATAGAGTAGAATAAGGCATTGTATACTTTTTCTAACAGACTATATTCAGAACCATTTTCTTTAACTTTGGGGCACCTGGATATTATTTAAATTTTTTTCGATTTGCGTAAAATTTTAATTTCAGTATTTTACATGAGAGAGCATATTGAATTCGTGTATATTCTCCAAAACAGAGTAGAAAAGGGCATTGTATATTTTTTCGGACACATTATAGTCAGAGCAATTTTGCTTTTAACATTGGGGTGCCTAGATAATATTTAGATTTTTTAGATTCGGGTAAAATTAGAATTTCTGTATTTTACATGAGAGAGCAAACTGAGTTGGTGTATATACTCCAAAACAGAGTAGAATAAGGCATTGTATATTATTTCTAACAGACTATATTCAGATCCATTTTCTTTCAAAATTGGGGTGCCGAGATAGTATTTAGATTTTTTTCGATTAGCGTGTATATAGAATATCGGAATGTTACAAGAGAGGGCATATTGGGTTGGTGTATATACTCCAAAACAGAGGAGAAAAGGGTATTGTATATTTTTTCTGAAAGATTATATTCAAAGCAATTTTGCTTTTAATAATGGGGTGCCTAGATAATATTTCGATTTTTCTCGGTTTGTGTAAATTTAGAATTTCGGTATTTTACATGGGAGAGCATATTGAGTTGGTGTATATACTCCAATACAGAGTAGAAAAGAACATTGGGTATATTCTCTGACAGATTATATTCAGAACAATTTTGCTTTTAATCTTGGGGTTCCTAGATAATATTTAGATTTTTTTTTTGTTCGTGTAAAATTAGAATTTTTGTATTTTATATAAGAGAGCTTATTGAGTTGGTTTATATACACCAACACCGAGTAGAAAAGGGCATTGTATATTTTTTCTGACAGACTATATTAAGAGAAATTTTTTTTTAACATTGGGGTGCCTAGATAATATTTAGGTATTTTTTGAATCACGTTAAATTTGAATTTCGGTATTTTACATGAGAGAGCATATTGAGTTGGTTTATATTCTCCAAAACAAAGCAGAATAAGGCATTGTATATTTTTTTGACAGATTATATTCAGAGCAATTTTGCTTTTAACATTGGCGCACCCAGATAATATTTAGATTATTTTCAATTCGCGTAAAATTAGAATTTTTTTATTTTACATGAGAGAGCATATCAAGTTGGGGTATATACTCCAAAACAGTGTAGAATAGGGCATTGTATATTTTTTCTGAAAGATTATATTCAGAGCAATTTTGCTGTTAACATTGGGGTACCTAGATAATTTTTAGATTTTTTTCGATTTAGGTAAAATGAGAATTTTTGTATTTTACATGAGAGAGCATATTGAGTTGGTTTATATAGTTTAAAAAAGAGTAGAAAAGGGCATTGTGTATTTTCTCTGAAAGACTATATTCAGAGCAATTTTGCTTTTAACATTAAGATGAATACATAATATTTAGATTTTTTTCGATACCCATCAATTAGAATTTGTGTATTTTACATGAGAGAGCGTATTTGTTGTATATACTCCAAAACAGCGTAGAAAAGGGCATTGTACATTTTTTCTGACAGATTGTATTAAGAACAACTTTGCTTTTAACATTGGGGTTCCTGGATAATATTTAGATTTCATTTGATTAGCGTAAATTTATAATTTTGGTATTTTACATGAGAGAGCATATTGAGTTGGTGTATATACTCCAAAACTGAGTAGAAAAGGGCATTGTCTATTTTTTATGACAGACTATATTCAGAGAAATTTTGCTTTTAACATCGGAAAGCCTAAATAATATTTAGACATTTATTATTTCACGTAAAATTTGAATTTTGGTATTTTACATGAGAGAGTATACTGAGTTGGTTTATATACTCCAAAACAAAGTAGAATAAGGCATTGTATATTTTTTCTGACAGATTATATTCAGAGCCATTTCCTTTTAACCTTGGGGTGCCTAGATAATATTTAGATTATTTTCAATTCGCGTAAATTTAGAATTTCGGTATTTTACATGAGAGAGCATATTGGGTTCGTGTATATACCCAAAACAGAGTAGAAAAAGAGCATTGTATTTTATTTCTGAAAGATTATATTTAGAGCAATTTTGTTTTTAACATTGGGGTTCCTAGACAGTATTTAGATTTTCTTCGATTCCCATAAACTTAGAATTTGGGTATTTTAACTGAGAGAGCATATTGAGTTGGTGTATATACTCCAAAACAGAGTAGAATAGGGCATTGTATATATTATCTGACAGATTGTATTCACAGTCATTTTCTTTTAATATTGGAATGCTTAGATAATATTTAGATTTTTGTCGATTCACGTATAATTAGAATTTCAGTATTTTACATGACAGAGCATATTGACTTGGTGTATAAACTCCAAAACAAAGTAGAAAAGGGCATTATATATTTTTTCTGACAGATTATATTCAGAGAAATTTTGTTTTTAACATTGGGGTGCCTAGATAATATTTAAATTTTTTTCAATTCACGTAAATTTAGAATTTCCGTATTTTACATGAGAGACCATATTGACTTGGTGTATATACTCCAAAACAGAGTAGAAAATGGTATTGTATATTTTTTTCTGAGAGATTATATTCAGAGCTATTTTGCTTTTACCATTGAGTTGCCTAGATAATATTTAGATTTTTTTCGACTCACGTAAAATTATAACATCGGTATTTTACATGAGAGAGCATATTGGGTTGGTGTATATACTCAAAAACAGAGTAGAAAAGGGCATTGTATATCATTTCTGACAGTTTATAGTTAGAGCAATTTTGCTTTTAACATTGGGGTTCCTAGATAATATTTAGATTTTTTTCGATTACCTTAAAACTAGCATTTCCGTATTTTACATTAGAGAGCATATTTAATTGGTGTATATACTCCAAAACAGAGTAGAATAGGGCATTGTATATTATTTCTCACAGAATTTATTCAGAGAAATTTTACTTTTAACATTGCGGTGCCTAGATAATATTTACATTTTTTTTGATACGCGTAAATTTAGAATTTTGGTATTTTACATGAGGGAGCATATTGAGTTGGTGTATATAATCCAAAACAGAGTAGAAAAGGGCATTGTATATTATTTCTGACAGATTATATTCAGAGCCATTTTGTATTGACATTGGGGTGCCTAGATAATATTTAGATTTTTGTTGATTCACGTATAATTAGAATTTCTGTATTTTATATGACACAGCATATTGACTTGGTGTATATACTCCACAACAAAGTAGAAAAGGGGATTGTATATTTTTTCTGACAGATTATATTCAGAGCAATTTTGCTTTTAACATTGGGGTGCCTAGATAATATTTAGATTTTTTTTGATTTGCGTAAATTTAGAATTTTTGTATTTTACATGAGAGAGCATATTGAGTTGGTGTATATACTCCAAAACAGAGTAGGAAAGGGTATTGTATATTTTTTCTGACAGATTATATTCACAGCAATTTTGCTTTTAACATTGGGGTGCCTAAATAATATTTAGATTATTTTCGATTCGCGTAAATTTAGAATTTAATATATTACATGAGAGAGCATATTGGGTTGGTTTGTATACGCCAAAACAGAATAGAAAAGAGCATTGTATATTTTTTTGACAGATTATATTCAGAGTAATTTTGCTTTTAACATCGGGGTTCCAAAATAATATTTAGATTTTTTTCGATTCGTGTGAATTTAGAATTTCGGTATTTTACATGAGAGAGCATATTGAGTTTGTGTATATACTTTATTTTTTTTTAATTTTTTATTGGATTATAAGTTTTGGGGTACCTGAGCACAGCATACAAGACAGTTGCGTAGGTACACACATGGCACTGTGCTTTGCTTTTCTTCTCCCCTTCACCCACATTTGGCATTTCTCCCCAGGCTATTTCTCCCTACCTCGCCCTCCCACTGGCCCTCCCCTTTTTCCCCCAATAGACCCCAGTGTTTAGTACTCCCCTTTCTGTGTCCATGTGTTCTCATTTTTCATCACCCACCTATGAGAGAGGATATGCGGTGTTTCATTTTCTGTTCTTGTGTCAGTTTGCTGAGGATGAGGTTCTCCAGATTTATCTATGTCCCTACAAACGACACAAACTCATCATTTCTGATTGCTGCATAATATTCCATTGTGTATATGTGCCACATTTTTCCAATCCAGTCTATTATCAATGGGCATTTGGGTTGATTCCAGGTCTTTGCTATTGTAAATAGTGCTGCAATGAACATTCGTGTACAATTTTTCTTATAGTAGAACGATTTATAGTCTTTTGGATATATACCCAGTAATGGGATTGCTGGGTCAAATGGAATTTCTATTTCTAAGGCCTTGAGGACTCGCCACACAGTCTTCCACAATGGTTGAACTAATTTACACTCCCACCAACAGTGTAAAAGTGTTCCTTTTTCTCCACATCCTCTCCAGCATCTGTTGTCTCCAGATTTTTTAATGATCGCCATTCTAACTGGCGTGAGATGGTATCTCAATGTGGTTTTGATTTGCATCTCTCTGATGACCAGTGACGATGAGCATTTTTTCATATGATTGTTGGCCTCATATATGTCTTCTTTCGTAAAGTATCTGTTCATATCCTTTGCCCACTTTTGAATGGGCTTGTTTGTTTTTTTCCTGTAAATCTGCTTGAGTTCTTTGTAAATTCTGGATATCAGCCCTTTGTCAGATGGGTAGACTGCGAAAATTTCTTCCCATTCTGTTGGTTGCCGATCCGCTCTAGTGACTGTTTCTTTTGCCGTGCAGAAGCTGTGGAGTTTGATTAGGTCCCATTTGTCTATTTTGGCTTTTGTTGCCAATGCTTTTGGTGTTTTGTTCATGAAGTCCTTGCCTACTCCTATGTCCTGGATGGTTTTGCCTAGATTTCCTTCTAGGGTTTTTATGGTGCCAGGTCTTATGTTTAAGTCTTTAATCCATCTGGAGTTAATTTTAGTGTAAGGTGTCAGGAAGGGGTCCAGTTTCTGCTTTCTGCACATGGCTAGCCAGTTGTCCCAACACCATTTGTTAAACATGGAATCCTTGCCCCATTGCTTGTTTTTGTCAGGTTTATCAAAGATTGTATAGTTGTATGTATGTTGTGTTGCCTCCGGTGCCTCTGTTGTGTTCCGTTGGCCTATATCTCTGTTTTGGTACCAGTACCATGCTGTTTTGATTACTGTAGCCTTGTAGTATAGTTTGAAATCCGGTAGTGTGATGCCCCCCGCTGTGTTCTTTTTGCTTAGAATTGACTTGGCTATGCGGGCTCTCTTTTGGTTCCATATGAAGTTCATGGTGGTTTTTTCCAGTTCTGTGAAGAAAGTCAATGGTAGCTTGATGGGGATAGCGTTGATTCTGTAAATTACTTTGGGCAGTATAGCCATTTTCACGATATTAATTCTTCCTAACCATGAACATGGAATGTTTCTCCATCTGTTTGTGTCCTCTCTGATTTCGTTGAGCAGTGGTTTGTAGTTCTCCTTGAAGAGGTCCCTTACGTTCCTTGTGAGTTGTATTCCAAGGTATTTTATTCTTTTTGTAGCAATTGCGAATGGCAGTTCGCTCTTGATTTGGCTTTCTTTAAGTCTGTTATTGGTGTAGACGAATGCTTGTGATTTTTGCACATTGATTTTATATCCTGAGACTTTGCTGAAGTTGTTTATCAGTTTCAGGAGTTTTTGGGCTGAGGCGATGGGGTCTTCTAGGTATACTATCATGTCGTCTGCAAATAGAGACAATTTGGCTTCCACCTTTCCTATTTGAATACCCTTTATTTCTTTTTCTTGCCTGATTGCTCTGGCTAGAACTTCCACTACTATATTGAATAGGAGTGGTGAGAGAGGGCATCCTTGTCTAGTGCCAGATTCTAAAGGGAATGCTTCCAGTTTTTGCCCATTCAGTATGATATTGGCTGTTGGTTTGTCATAAATAGCTTTTATTACTTTGAGATACGTTCCATCGATGCCAAGTTTATTGAGGGTTTTTAGCATAAAGGGCTGTTGAATTTTGTCAAATGCCTTCTCTGCGTCAATTGAGATAATCATGTGTTTTTTTTTTTGGTTCTTTTTATGTGGTGAATTACGTTGATAGACTTGCGTATGTTGAACCAGCCTTGCATCCCTGGGATGAATCCTACTTGATCATGATGAATAAGTTTTTTGATTTGCTGTTGCAATCGGCTTGCCAATATTTTATTGAAGATTTTTGCATCTATGTTCATCATGGATATTGGCCTGAAGTTTTCTTTTCTCGTTGGGTCTCTGCCGGGTTTTGGTATCAGGATGATGTTGGTCTCATAAAATGATTTGGGAAGGATTCCCTCTTTTTGGATTGTTTGAAATAGTTTTAGAAGGAATGGTACCAGCTCCTCCTTGTGTGTCTGGTAGAATTCGGCTGTGAACCCGTCTGGACCTGGGCTTTTTTTGTGTGGTAGGCTCTTAATTGCTGCCTCAACTTCAGACCTTGTTATTGGTCTATTCATAGTTTCAGCTTCCTCCTGGTTTAGGCTTGGGAGGACACAGGAGTCCAGGAATTTATCCATTTCTTCCAGGTTTACTAGTTTATGCGCATAGAGTTGTTTGTAACATTCTCTGATGATGGTTTGAATTTCTGTGGAATCTGTAGTGATTTCCCCTTTATCATCTTTTATTTCATCTATTTGGTTGTTCTCTCTTTTATTTTTAATCAATCTGGCCAGTGGTCTGTCTATTTTGTTGATCTTTTCAAAAAACCAGCTCTTGGATTTATTGATTTTTTGAAGGGTTTTTCGTGTCTCAGTCTCCTTCAGCTCAGCTCTGATCTTAGTTATTTCTTGTCTTCTGCTGGGTTTTGAGTTATTTTGATCTTGCTCCTCTAGCTCTTTCAATTTTGACGATAGGGTGTCAATTTTGGATCTCTCCATTCTCCTCATATGGGCACTTATTGCTATATACTTTCCTCTAGAGACTGCTTTAAATGTGTCCCAGAGGTTCTGGCACGTTGTGTCTTCGTTCTCATTGGTTTCGAAGAACTTCTTTATTTCTGCCTTCATTTCGTTGTTTACCCAGTCAACATTCAAGAGCCAGTTGTTCAGTTTCCATGAAGCTGTGCGGTTCTGGGTCGGTTTCTGAATTCTGAGTTCTAACTTGATTGCACTATGGTCTGAGAGGCTGTTTGTTATGATTTCAGTTGTTTTGCATTTGTTGAGCAGTGCTTTACTTCCAATTATGTGGTCAATTTTAGAGTAGGTGTGATGTGGTGCTGAGAAGAATGTGTATTCTGTGGATTTGGGGTGGAGAGTTCTGTAAATGTCCACCAGGTTTGCTTGCTCCAGGTCTGAGTTCAAGCCCTGGGTATCCTTGTTGATTTTCTGTCTGGTTGATCTGTCTAGTATTGACAGTGGAGTGTTAAAGTCTCCCACTATTATTGTGTGGGAGTCTAAGTCCTTCTGTAAGTCATTAAGAACTTGCCTTATGTATCTGGGTGCTCCTGTGTTGGGTCCATATATGTTTAGGATCGTTAGCTCTTCTTGTTGTATCGATCCTTTTACCATTATGTAATGGCCTTCTTTGTCTCTTTTGATCTTTGTTGCTTTAATGTCTATTTTATCAGAGATGAGAATTGCAACTCCTGCTTTTTTTTGCTTTCCATTAGCTTGGTAAATCTTCCTCCATCCCTTTATTTTGAGCCTTTGTGTATCCTTGCATGTGAGATGGGTTTCCTGGATACAGCACACTGATGGGTTTTGGATTTTTATCCAATTTTCCAGTCTGTGTCTTTTGATTGGTGCATTTAGTCCATTTACATTTAGGGTTAATATTGTTATGTGTGAATTTGATACTGCCATTTTGATTCTAAGTGGCTGTTTTGCCTGTTAGTTGTTGTAGATTCTTCATTATGTTGAAGCTCTTTAGCATTCAGTGTGATTTTGGAATGGCTGGTACTGGTTTTTCCTTTCTATGTGTAGTGCCTCTTTTAGGAGCTCTTGTAAAGCAGGCCTGGTGGTGACAAAATCTCTGAGTACTTGCTTGTTCGCAAAGGATTTTATTCTTCCTTCACTTCTGAAGCTCAGTTTGGCTGGATATGAAATTCTGGGTTGAAAGTTCTTTTCTTTAAGAATGTTGAATATTGGCCCCCACTCTCTTCTGGCTTGTAGTGTTTCTGCCGAGAGATCTGCTGTGAGTCTGATGGGCTTCCCTTTGTGGGTGACCCGACCTTTCTCTCTGGCTGCCCTTAGTATTCTCTCCTTTATTTCAACCCTGTTGAATCTGACGATTATGTGCCTTGGGGTTGCTCTTCTTGCGGAATATCTTTGTGGTGTTCTCTGTATTTCCTGCAATTGAGTGTTGGCCTGTTTTGCTAGGTGGGGGAACTTTTCCTGGATGATGTCCTGAAGAGTATTTTCCAGCTTGGATTCATTCTCTTCGTCCCCTTCTGGTACACCTATGAAACGTAGGTTAGGTCTTTTCACATAGTCCCACATTTCTTGGAGACTTTGTTCATTCCTTTTTGCGCTTTTTTCTCTGATCTTGGTTTCTCGTTTTATTTCATTGAGTTGGTCTTCGACTTCAGATATTCTTTCTTCTGCTTGGTCAATTCGGCTATTGAAACTTGAGTTTGCTTCGTGAAGTTCTCGTATTGTGTTTTTCAGCTCCTTTAATTCATTCATATTCCTCTCTAAGTTATCCATTCTTGTTATCATTTCCTCGAATCTTTTTTCAAATCTTTTTTCAATGTTCTTAGTTTCTTTGCATTGATTTAATACATGATCTTTTAGCTCACAAAAGTTTCTCATTATCCATCTTCTGAAGTCTAATTCCGTCATTTCGTCACAGTCATTCTCCATCCAGCTTTGTTCCCTTGCTGGTGAGGAGTTTTGGCCCTTTCTAGGAGGCGAGGTGTTCTGGTTTCGGGTGTTTTCCTTCTTTTTGCGCTGGTTTCTTCCCATCTTTGTGGATTTGTCCGCTGGTCATCTGCGTAGTTGCTGACTTTTCGATTGGGTCTCTGAGTGGACACCCTGAATGTTGATGATGAAGTATTTCTGTTGCGTGGTTTTCCTTCTACCAGTCTAGCCCCTTTGCTGTATGACTGCTGAGGTCCGCTCCAGACCCTGCTTGTCTGGGGTGCACCTCTAGCAGCTGTGGCACAGCGAGGGATGCTACCAGTTTCTTTTTCTGCTATCTTTGTCCCAGGATGATGCCTGCCTAATGTCAGTCTTTTGGATATAGAGGGGTCAGGGAGCTGCTTGAGGAGACAGTTTGTACTTTATAGGGGCTTAATTGCTGAGCTGTGAGCTCTGTTGTTCATTCAGGGCTGTTAGGCTGCTATGTTTGATTCTGCTGCAACAGAGCTAATTAAAAAACCCATTTTTTTCTCAAATGCTCTGTGTTGAGGGATTTGGGCTTTATTTTTGGATGTCTGATGATGTGTTCTGCCCAGCTAGAAGGCAGACTAGCCACTGTTTGGCTGTCGAGGCTCCACCCTGCTATTGTGTGATTGCCCTGTTCCTGCAGCCTCTGCTGTGGTCTCCGCCATGCGCTGCAGAGGAGTCTGTTCATTGTAGCGTGTTGCCTCAGCAATGGCAGGCTGTGTCAGCAGTGGGCGTATATCTCAGTAGGGACAGGTTGCCTCGATAACGGGTGGCTCCGTCAGCAGTGGGCGTGTATCTCAGTTGGGGTGGGTTGCCTCAGCAACGGCTGGCTGCGTCAGCCGTGGGCGTGTATCTCAGTTGGGGCGGGTTGCCTCGGTAGTGGTGGATGCCCCTCCCCCACAGAGTGTCTCGGACCGTCTGCTCGGGATAGTTGAAATCACGGTTTTGTTCCTCCCACTGTGTATCCCAAACGATCTGTTCCTGCAATCCCCTGGGCTGGCCTACTGTCCAAGTCTCGTTCAGTCTCAAGTCCAGCCCTCTCAAGTCTCAGGTTGCCGGTTCAACAGGGCACCCGGACAAGTGCACCCTGTGGAAATTGCTGGGTAGGGCCGGCCACCACCGCCCCGGCTGCCGGCTTCGCCAGGCAGACCTACTGCCTGGTGTCCCATGTCTTTTTTATACTTGGGAGTTTCCCCGTTCTGAGGGCAACAAAGATCAGTCTGGAAATACAGCTCTGACTCACCCTTTGCGGATTCAATGCGAGCTCCAATCCTGGGTTGTTCTCACAGCGCCATCTTGAGTCCTCCTCTATACTTCAAAACAGAGTAGAATAGGGCATTGTATATTATTTCTGACAAATTATATTCAGAGCAATTTTGCTTTTAACATTGGTGTGCCTAGATACTATTTAGATATTTTTCGATTTGAGTGAATTTAGAATTTCGGTATTTTACATGAGAGAGCATATTGAGTTGGCGTATATACTCCAAAACAGAGTACAAAAGGGCATTGTATATTTTTTATGACATATTATATTCACAGCAATTTTGCTATTAACATTGGGGTGCCTAAATAATATTTAGATTTCATTTGATTAGCATAAATTGATAACTTTTGTATTTTACATGAGAGAGCATATTGAGTTGGTGTATATACTCCAAAACAGGGTAGAAAATGAACATTGTTTATTTTTTCTGACAGATTGTATTCAGAGTCATTTTCTCTCAAAATTGGGGTGCCTAGATAATATTTAGATTTTATTCGATTCGCATATATATAGAATTTCGGTATTTTACATGAGAGAGCATATTGGGTTGGTGTATGTACTCCAAAACAGAAAAGAAATGGGCTTGTATATTTTTTCTGAAAGATTATATTCAGAGATATTTTGCTTTTAACATTGAGGTGCCTAGATAATATTTAGATTTTTTCGGTTCATGTAAATTAGAATTTCGGTATTTCACATGGAAGAGCATATTGAATTGGTGTATATACTCCAAAACAGAGTAGAAAAGGGCATTGTGTATTTTATCTTCCAGATTTCATTCAGAGAAATTTTGCTATTTACATTGGGGTGCCTAGATAATATTTAGATTTTTTTCGATTCGCGTAAATTTAGAATTTCGGTATTTTACAAGAAAGGGCATATTGAGTTAGTTTATATACTCCAAAACAGAGTAGAAAAGGGCATTGTATATTTTTTCTGAAAATTCATATTCAGAGCGATTTTGTTATAAACATTGGGGTGCCTAGATAATATTCAGATTTCATTTGATTAGCGTCAATTTATAATTTCGGTATTTTACATGACAGAGCATATTGAGTTGGTGTATATACTCAGAAACAAAGTAGAATAAGGCATTGTACATTTTTTTTGACAGATTATATTCATAGCCATTTTCTTTTAACCTTGGGGTCCCTAGATAATATTTAGAATTTTTTCGATTCACGTAAAATTTGAATTTCGGTATTTTACATGAGAGAGCATATTGAGTTGGTGTATATATTTGAAAGCATTGTAGAATAAGGCATTGTATATTTTTTCTGAAAGATTATATTCAGAGCAATTTTGCTTTTAACATTGGGGTGCCTAGATAATATTTAGATTTTTTTTGGTTCAGGTAAAATTAAAATTTTTGTATTTTACATGAGAGAGCATATTGAGTTGGTTTATATACTCCAAAAATGAGTAGAAAAGGGCATTGTGTATTTTCTCTGACAGACTATATTCAGAGCAATTTTACTTTTAACATTGCGATGCGTAGATAATATTTAGATTTTTCTCGATTCACGTAAAGGTAGAATTTCTGTATTTTACAAGATAAAGCATATGGAGTTAATGTATATACTCCAAAACAGAGTAGAATAGAGCATTGTATATTTTTTCTGACAGATTATATTCAGAGCAATTTTGCTTTTAACATTGGGGTGCCTAGATATTATTTAGATTTTTTCGATTCAGGTAAAATTGGAATTTCTGTATTTTACATAAGAGAGCATACTGAGTTGGTGTATATACTCTAAAACAGAGTAGAAAAGGGCATTGTATATTATTTATGACAGATTATATTCAGAGCAATTTCGCTTTTAACATTGGGGTTCCTAGATAATATTTAGATTCTTTTCGATTCCCGTATAATTAGAATTTCTGAATTTTACATGAGAGAGCATATTGAGTTGGTGTATATACTCCAAAACTGGGTAGAATATAACATTGTATATTATTTCTGACAGATTATATTCAGAAAAATTTTGCTTTTAACATTGGGGTGCCTAGATAATATTTAGATTTTTATGCCATTCGAGGAAATTTAGAATTTCGGTATTTTACATGAGAGAGCGTATTGAGTTGGTGTATATACTTCAAAACAAAGTAGAAAAGGGCATTGTATATATTTTCTGACGAATTATATTCAGAGCAATTTTGCTATTACCATTGGGGTGCCTAGACAATATTTAGATTTCATTTGATTAACGTAAATTTAGAATTTCGGTATTTTACATGAGAGAGCAAATTGAGTTGCTGTATATAACCCAAATCAAAGTAAAAAAGGGCATTGTATATTATTTCTGACAGATTATATTCAGAGCCATTTTGTTTCAACATTGGGGTGCCTAGATAATATTTAGATTCTTTTGGATTTGCATATAATTAGAATTTCGGTATTTTATATGAGAGAGCATATTGGGTTGGTGTATATACTTCAAAACGAAGTAGAAAAGGGAATTGTATATTTTTTCTGACAGATTATATTCCAAGCAATTTTGCTTTTCACATTGGGGTGCCTAGGTAATATTTAGATTTTTTCAATTCGTGTAAATTTAGAATTTCAGTATTTTTCATGAGAGAGCATATTGAATTGGTGTATATACTCCAAAACAAAGTAGAATAAAACATTGTATATTTTTTCAGACATATTATATTCAGAGCAATTTTGCTTTTAACATTGGGGTGCCTAGATAATATTTAGATTTTTTTCGATGCACATAATATTTGAATTGCACTATTTAACATGAGAGAGTATATTGAGTTGGTGTATATACTATAAAGCAGAGTAGAAAAGGGCACTGTATATTTTTTCTGACAAATAATATTCAGAGCAATTTTCCTATTACCATTGGAATGCCTTGATAATATTTAGATTTAATTTGATTAACGTAAATTTAGAATTTCGATATTTTACATGAGAGAGCATATTGAGTTGGTGTATATACTCCAAACCATAGTAGAAAAGGGCATTGTATATTATTTCTAACAGATTATATTCAGAGCCATTTTGTTTCAACATTGGAGTGCCTAGATAATATTTAGATTTATTTCGATTCGCATATAATTAGAATTTCGGAATTTTATATGAGAGTTCATATTGGGTTGGTGTATATACTCCAAAACGAAGTAGAAAAGGGCATTGTATATTTTTTCTGACAGATTATATTCCAAGCAATTTTGCTTTTAACATTGGGGTGCCTAGATTATATTTAGATTTTTTTAGATTTGCGTATATTTAGAATTTTCGTATTTTATATTAGAGCGCATATTGAGTTGGCTTATATACTCCAAAACAGAGTAGAAAAGGGCATTGTATATTTTTTCTGACAGACTATATTAAGAGCAATTTTGCTTTTAACATTGGGGTGCCTAGGTAATATTTATATTTTTTTCGATTCAGGTATAATTAGAATTTCGGTATTTTACATGAGAGAGCATATTGAGTTGGTGTATATACTCCAAAACAAAGTAGAATAGGACATTGTGTATTTTTTCTGAAAGGCTATATTCAGAAAATTTTGCTTTTAACATTGGGGTGCCTCGATAATATTTAGATTTTTTTCAATTTGGGTAAAATTAGAATTTCTGTATTTTACATGCGAGAGCATATTGAGTTGCTGTATATACACCAAAGAAGAGTAGAAAAGGGCATTGTGTATTTTCTCTGACAGATGATATTAAGAGCAATGTTGCTTTTAACATTGGGGTGCCTAGATAATATTTAGATTTTTTTCGGTTCGTGCAAAATTAGAATTTCGGTATTTTACATGAGAGAGCATATTGAGTTGGTGTATATACTCGAAAACAGAATAGAAATAAACATTGTATATTTTTTCTGACAGATTATATTCAGAGCAATTTTGCTTTAACATTGGGGTGCCTATATAATATTTAGATTTTTTTGTTTTCCCGTAAATTTAAAATTTCAGTATTTTACATGAGAGAGCATATTGGGTTGGTGTATATACTCCAAAACAGAGTAGAAAGTGGCATTGTATATGTTTTCTCACAGATTATATTGAGAGCAATTTTGCTTTAAACATTGGGGTACCTAGATAATATTTAGATTTTTATCGATTCATGTAAAATTAGAATTTTTGTATTTTACATAAGACAGCATATTGAGTAGGTTTATATACTCCAAAACAGTGTAGAATAGGGCATTGAATATTATTTTTCACAGATTATATTCAGAGCAATTTTGCTTTTAACATTGGGGTGCCTAGATAATATTTAAATTTTTTTCGATTCGGGTAAATTTAGAATTTCTTTATTTTATCTTAGCATATTGAGTTGGTGTATATACTCCAAAACAGAGTAGAAAAGGGCTTTGTATATTTTTTCTGACAAAATATATTCAGAACAATTTTGCTATTACCATTGTGGTGCCTAGATAATATTTAGATTTCATTTGATTAGCATAACTTTAGAATTTTGGTATTTTACAGGAGAGAGCATATTGAGTTTGTGTATATACACCAAAACGGAGTAGATAAGGGCATTGTATATTTTTTCTGACAGATTATATTCAGATCTATTTTCTTTTCACATTGGGGTGCCTAGATAATATTTAGATTTTATTCGATTCGCGTGTATATAGAATTTCGGTATTTTACATTAGAGAGCATATTGAGTTGTTTTATATACTCCAAAATAGAGTAGAAAAGGGCATTATATATTTTTTCTGACAGATTATAATTAGATCCATTTTCTTTTCACCTTGCGGTGCCTATATAATATTTAGATTTTTTTCGATTCGCGTGTATATAGAATTTCGGTATTTTACATGAGAGTGCATATTGGGTTGGTGTATATACTTCAAAACAAAGTAGAATAAGGCATTGTATATTATTTCTGACAGATTATATTCAGAGCGATTTTGTTTTTAACATTGAGGTGCCTAGATAATATTTAGATTTTTTTCGATTCGCTTAAATATAGAATTTCTGTATTTTACATAAGAGAGCATATTGAGGTGGTGTATATACTCCAAAACAGAGTAGAATAGGGCATTGTATATTATTTCTGACAGATTATATTCAGAGCAATTTTGCTTTTAACATTGGGGTGCCTAGATAATATTTAGATTTTTTCAATTCGAGTAAATTTAGTATTTCTGTATTTTACCTTAGAGAGCATATTGAGTTGGTGTATATATTCCAAAGCAGAGAATAAAAAAGCATTGTATATTTTCTCTGACAGAATATATTCAGAAAAATTTTGCTATTACCTTTGTGGTACCTAGATAATATTTAGATTTCATTTGATTAGTGTAAATTTCGAATTTTTGTATTTTACATGAGAGAGCATATTGAGTTGGCGTATATACTCCAAAACAGAGTAGAAAAAAGCATTGTATATTTTTTCTGACAGATTATATTCAGATCCATTTTCGTTCCACATTGGGGTGCCTAGATAATATTTAGATATTTTTAGATTCACGTATATATAGAATTTCGGTATTTTACAAGAGAGTGCATATTGGGTTGGTGTATATACTCCAAAACAGAGTAGAGAAAAACATTGTATACTTTTTATGATGAACTATATTCAGAGCAATTTGCTTTTATCATTGGGGAGCCTAGACAATATTTAAATTTTTTTCGATTTGCTTAAAATTTGAATTTCGGTATTTTACATGAGAGAGT
Organism: Callithrix jacchus; assembly: GCF_049354715.1. NCBI lineage: Eukaryota > Metazoa > Chordata > Mammalia > Primates > Cebidae > Callithrix > Callithrix jacchus. The sequence goes on from NC_133505.1 coordinate 177,589,807, forward strand.
ATATTGAGTTGGTGTATATACTGCAAAACAGAGTAGAAAAGGGCATTGTATATTTTTTCTGATAGATTATATTAATAGCAATTTTTCAATTAACACTGGGGTGCCTAGGTAATATTTAGACTTTTTTCGATTCGCATAAAATTAAAATTTCGGTATTTTACATGAGAGAGCATACTGAGTTTGAGTATATACTCCAAAGCAGAGAAGAATAAGGCATTGTATATTTTTTCTTACAAATTATATTCAGAGTGATTATGCTTTTAACATTGGGCTGCTTAGATAATATTTAGAATATTTTTGGTTCGTGTAAAATTAGAATTTTTGTATTTTACATGAGAGAGCATATTGAGTTGGTGTATATACTCCAAAACAGAGTAAAAACGGGCATTGTATATTTTTTCTGACAGATTATATTCAGAGCCATTTTCTTTTAACTTTGGGGTGCATAGGTAATATTTTGATTTTTTTCGATTCGCGTACATTTAAAATTTTGGTGTTTTACCTGAGAGAGCATATTGCGTAGGTGTATATACTCAGAAACAGACTAGAAAAGGGCATTGTATATTTTTTCTGACAGATTATATTCACAGCAATTTTGCTTCTATTATTGGGGTGCCTAGTTAATATTTAGATTTTTTTCGATTTGTGTAAAATTATAATTTTGGTATTTTACATGGGAGATAATATTGAGTTTGTGTATATACTCCAAAACAGAGTAGAAAAGGGCATTGTATATTTTTTCTGACGGATTATATTCAAACCACTTTTGCTTTTAACATTGGGGTGCGTAGATAATATTTAGATTTTTTTCAATTCGCATAAATTCTCAATTTCGTTATTTGAAAGGAGAGAGCATATTAAGTTCGTGTAGATACTCCAAAACAAAGTAGAAAAAGGCATTGTATATTTTTTCTGAGAGACTATATTCAGAGCAATTTTGCTTTTAACATTAGGGTGCCTAGATAATATTTAGATTTTTTTCGATTCACGTAAATTTTGAATTTCTGTGTTTTACATGAGACAGCATATTGAATTGGTGTATATAGTCCAAAACAGAGTAGAAAAAGGCATTGTATATTTTTTCTGACAGATTATATTCAGAGCAGTTTTGATTTTAACATTGGGGTGCCTAGATCATATTTAGATTTTTTTCAATTCGCCTAAATTTTGAGTTTCGGTGTTTTATATGTGAGAGCATATTGATGTGGTGTATATACTGCAAAACAGAGTAGAAAAGGGCATTGTATATTTTTTTGACAGAGTATATTCAGAGCAATTTTTCTTTTAACATTAAAGTGCGTAGATAATATTTAGATTTTTTTCGATTCGCGTAAATTTAGAATTTCGGTATTTTACATGAGAGAACACATTGTGTTGGTGTATATACTTTATAACATGGTAGAAAAAAGCATTGTGTATTTTGACTGAGAGATTTTATTCAGAGCTATTTAGCTTTTAACATTGGGGTGCCTAGATAATATTTAGATTTTTTTCGATTCGCGTAAATTTCCAATTTCGGTATTTTACATGGGAGCGCATATTGAGTATGTGTATATACTCCAAAACAGAGTAGAAAAGAGCATTGTACATTTTTTCTGACAGAATATATTCAGAGCAATTTTGCTTTTAATATTGGGGTGCCTAGATGATATTTAGATTTTATTCGATTCACGTAAATTTAGAATTTCGGTATTTTACATGAGAGAGCATATTGAGTTGGTGTACATACTCCAAAACAGAGTAGAAAAGGGCATTGTATATTTTTTCTGGCAGATTATATTCAGAGCAATTTTGCTTTTACAGTTGGAATGCCTTGATAATATTTAGATTTTATTCGATTTGCGTAAAATTAGAATTTCGGTATTTTACATGAGAGAGCATATTGAGTTGGTGTATATACTCCAAAACAGAGTAGAAAAGGGCATTGTATATTTTTTCTGGCAGATTATATTCAGAGCAATTTTGCTTTTACAATTGGAATGCCTAGATAATATTTAGATTTTTTTCGATTCACGTAAAATTAGGATTTCGGTATTTTACATGAGAGAGCATATTGATTTGGTGTATATACTCCGAAACTGAATAGAAAAGGGCATTGTATATTTTTGCTGAGAGATTATTTTTAGAGATGTTTTGATTTTTACATTGGGGTGCCTAGATAATATTTAGATTTTTTTCGATTCGCGTAAATTAAAATTTCTTTATTTTACATGAGAGAGCATACTGAGTTGGTGTATATACTCCAAAACAGAGTAGAAAAGAGCATTGTATATTTGTTTTGAGAGATTATATTCAGTGCCATTTTGCTTTTAATATTGGGGTGCCTAGATAATTAGATTATTTTCGATTCGCGTAAAATTAGAATTTCGGTATTTTACATGGGAGAGCATATTGAGTTGGTGCATATACTCCACAACAAAGTAGAAAAGGGCATTGTGTATTTTTTCTGACAGATGATATTCAGTGCAATTTTGCTTTTAAGATTGGGGTGCCTAGATAATATTTAGATATTTTTATATTGGCGTAAATTTAGAATTTCTGTATTTTGCATGAGAGATCCTATTGATTTGGTGGATATACTCCAAGAAACAGTAAAAAAAGGGCATTGTATATTTTCTCTGACACCCTATATTTTGTGCAATTTCGCTTTTAACTTTGGTGTACATAGAAAATATTTATATTTTCTGTAACCACGTAAATTGAGAATTTAAATATTTTACATGAGAGAGCTTATTGATATGGTGTATATACTCCAAAACAGAGTAGAAAAGGGCATTGAATATTTTTTGGAACAGATTTTCTTTAGAGCAATTTTGCTTTTAACATTGTGGTACATAGATAATATTTATATATTTTTTCATCCGCGTCAATTTAGAATTTTAATATTTTACATGAGAGAGCATATTGATTTGGTGTATATACTCCAGAAGAGTGTAGAAAACGGCATTGTATATTTTTTCATACAGATTATCATTAGAGCAATTTTGCTTTCAGCATTTGGGTAAATAGATAATATTTATATGTTTTTCTATTCACGTAAATTTAGAATTTTGGTATTTTACATGGCAAAGAATATTGAGATTGTGTATATACTCCAAAAGAATGTAGAAGAGGGCATTGTGTATTTTTTCTAACAGATTATTTTTCGAGCAATTTTGCTTATATCATTCGGGGACATATAGAATATTTATATTTATTTCTAACAGCGTAAATTTAGATTTTCAATATTTTACATGAGAGACAATATTGAGATGGTATATATACACCATAAGAGGGTAGAAAAGAGCATTGTATTTTTTTTTCTAACAGAGTATCTATCTTAAACGCAATTTTGGTTTTTACATTGGGGTGCATAGAGAATATTTATATTTGCGTCTAACCACGTAAATTTAGAATTTTTGTATTTTACATGTGAGAGAATATTGAGATTGTGTATATCCTAAAAAAGATAGAAAAAAAAGCATTGTGTATTTTTTCTAACAGAGTGTCTTTAGAGTAATTTGGTTTTTAACATTGAAGTCAAAAGGAAATACTTACATTTTCTCTATCCACGTAATAATAGAATTTCCATGTTTTACAAGAGGGAATATGGAGATGGTGTATATACTTTAAAACAGAATAGAAAAGGGCATTGTATATTTTTTCTAACAGAGTATTGTCAGAACAATTTTGTTGTTTACGTTGGGGTAAAAAGAATATTTATATTTTTAGAAATTTTGTGTTTAACATTTGTGTTAAAATGAGTATGTATATATTCTGTAACCGCATAAAATTAGAATTTCCATATTTTACAAGATAGAGAATATTGAGTCGGTGCATATACTTTAAAACATAGTAGAAAATTGCATTGTATATTTTTTATATCAGAGTGTCTTCAGAGTAATTTTTTTAAGGTTAAATTAGAGTAGTTATATTTTATGTTACTGCATAAAAATAGAATTTTTGTATTTTACAAGACAGCCAATATTGAGACGGTGTATATACTTTAAAATAGTGTAGAAAAGGGCCTTGTATATTTTTTCTAACAGTATTTTCATAGTAATTTACATTGTGTGTGGGAGCAAATTTCTCAAATCCCTTTGAACATATTCTCCCTCTCCCCTGTTTTTCTCTTTGCTCACTATTGAATCATTTTCAGGTGTCTTGATTTCTTATCTTTTCCCGATGAGCATTTTAGCTTCTGTCCACTTCTACTTTCAGAATTCTTCAGCTACCAAGACCCACCTCCTCAGAGAGTTGCTGGAGATTTTAGTAACAAAAATTTTCTCTGTCACATTTAGGAGACGTGCTTCCTTATCTTTATTCTATCAAGCTGGGTGAATTTACACAAAACACTTTATATCTTAGAACCAGTTTCCTCTCTGTAGAATGTAGCTAACCTCTATTCTGTGGTCACAAGGATCATCGAAATAAAAAATAATCATAGTTAATATGTGTGGCTTACTAACCATGTTCTAGAAACCATGTCAAGTGCTTTCTGCAGATGGTTCCACTTTTATTATACTATTGGAACTATCGTCAACCCTACTTCGCAGACTACTAAATTGAGTGTCTGAGCTGCTAAGCCACTTGTCCAACAATATACAGCCAGTAAGTAACAGAATGAGGATCAGCATTTGAGATAGAAATATTCTACACAAAATGTACTGTTAGAGTGAAACTAGAGTGGTATCATCTCAGATAAGCGTTCATGCCTGTTCGCTTATCGAATCGGCGGAATACATTAAATGCATTCAGGAGATTGGGAGACATTGTTTAAATTTTCCCCAAAACCCAGAAGAACTCAAAAGTACTCATTGTCTTGGCCTTATTGGTATTTGACTATGAATACAATAGATCCCACAGAAGCAAGTCTAGTAGAGTGGCCTTGGCAAAAGGCTAGGATTTAGGAGCAGGTTTAGGCAACTCAAGCCTTCTCGGCTTCCATTTTCTCATCTGTACTTTCATAATTCTGATTTTTAAGAGCACATTTGTTGAAAGTAAAGGTTCAGTGAAACAGCACAGATGAAGTCCTTCCTATTTGGTCTGGCAGGTAGTAGTTGCTCAACACGTCTTGTCTATTAATGACGACCACAATGATAATCGTGGACTAATAATGAATTGATAAAATATGATTATGTAAGTTCAAACGAGTTTTGATCTCGCCCCTCTCCTCTGTTTCAGAGGCTGTATGGTTTTTATGTTCTACATTGTATGGCTTAACGTTGGCAGGTGGGGGATTTTGATAGACACATGATAAAATCAGAAGCCCCAAGACTTGTATTTTCATCACAGAAATGTATTACTTCCTTGAGTTGTGATCTGGAGAGAGTTACTTTGTCTAAGTTAACCTTACTTGTAAAAATAATCATAAATATACCTGCCCTTTCTCGTCATCTCAGCCTCTCCGCAGTCAGTGTGAGGTACCATTGGTATAGTGTATATGAAGGGGTTTGCAAGCTCTGGAGTTCTGTATGTATGCTATTTTGCCTCTTCAATTGTGAGTGGTGTTTTTCCATTCTCCTTAAATGACCAAACACTACGCTCTTGGTAAAATAAATGCATTTGTGCATGAACATTTGGCAAATAATAAGAGCTGCATTTGCAAGGATTTTTCCCTTGAACAGCCAAGTGAGCCACTATGAGCTGCACTGTAGCAGTGACATTTACAATAATTTGTTCAGAAGAGCAATTGCCAACTTGCCTATTTGACTAGTATGGAGTACCATACGTTGTTTAGGGTGATGAGATCAGTAAACCAGCAATTTGGTAGAGCCATCAGAGAAGAGGATGAAAAGAAATGAATATCTGAGATCCTGAGTTTCCAATCAGATCAAGAAAAAGAAGCCTATAAGAATAGGTCCCATTTATTTGGGGGAGAAACATACACCACTTTGTATGAAGGCTTCATTTTCTAGGAATATTTTCTAATGCTTTCAAAAACATTGTGATATATGTAGGACTATTCCCATTTTACAGATGAGAAAACTGAGGCTATGAGGTTTAAGTCACTAGTCTGCTCCTTCTTCCATTCTGGTTTTTAGAAAATGGTGCCACCACCTATCCAGTCACACAAGCCAAAGTCCTATGAGTGAGCTCTGGTTTATCCCTTTCTCTCTCACTTCTCATATCCAACTTACCATTCAGGCCTGCCGATTTTAGTTCTTAAATATCCCTTAGCTTCTGTTTTTTCTTTCCATTAAAATTCTCATTGCAGCCCTTCTGTGGATTACCTCCTGGCCTTCCACCTGTGTGTCTGTGTCCATGTTGTCTCCAGTCTGTCCTCCACATAAGTCAGACCATGCCCCATACCTCCCAGTCCTTCTTAGAATGAGGACAGACCTCCTCACCATGGCCACAGTCTTCTTTCCATTTCTCTGTCCTCATGGCGTGCCCCTCCTCTCTGCTCTGCACTGCAAAGACTCAGCATCTTGTACTGGCCAAGGTCCAGGTCCCCCTGCACCACATATTTGCCAGGAATGCCATATCGTCCTTACTTTGCCCACTTACTGCCCACTCATGCTTCTGATCTCGGTCCCTCCCTAGGGGAAACCTTTCCTGACCTTTGTAACTACAGCAAAGCCTTCTCCTGGGTGCTCTCATTCTTCCAGAGACCTGCCTGCACAGCACTTGTACCAGTTAAACCTTTACATTAACTGGAGTGACAGATATGTTAGTGTCCACTGCTGCCTCGCAGGAATAAAGCCAGAATAGGTAAGGCCCTATCTGTGTGCATTTCTACAGTCTAGTGTGCTTAGTGAGATATTGTTTAAGAAGAATGAGTTGGACATGACAGCATGGCTAGAAAGTGATGGATTGAGGATTTAAACATACTTCTTTCTGGTTCTAGAGAGTTGGCTGCTAACACTATTCACTTTGGGACAGTGTCATTTTAGGGCTGATAAGGGTACTTTTTGCTAAGATCAAATATATTTTGGGTCCATCAGATGAAGTTTGATAAAAGTGGGTTATTAAGAACCCACTGATAAGCAGAGCTGCCTGACCAAGATTTTCAGATTTTGCATCAAAGAGAAAAGTAATGAAAGTGGGCTGATGGGAGGGGAAGGAGGGCTGAAAAGTGAAGCAGGAACAGCTATTTCTATAGTGCCCTTACCCTGCCTTTCTCTGTTCTTCACTCTGGCTGAAATTGACCACCCTGAGTGCGTTCAGATAATGATAAATTATCTCTGTCACACTGTGTGTGTGTGTGTGTGTGTGTGTGTGTGTGTGTGTGTGTGGCTATGTACAAAAGAGGCAGCTTCTGTGAATAAATGAAGCCTTGTAATTAAGGAATTTGTTGTAAATGGCAAGATCCATTGGTGCTTGGTCCTTAGTACTCCTCGCTGAGGCCACATTTCCTTGAACTGGCTTGTATTTGCCACTGACACTACTAGCAGCAGGATGGAGGGGAGGAAGGAAGACACCAGGTGTTGCAATGCTTAGCGCCTGCTTTCAGCTTTGCTGCAAACTAAAACACTGACTGACTTTGGTTAACCCCCTAACCTCTTTGAGCCTCAGTTTTTTCATCTGAAAAAATCAATGATGGTTTGAATTTCTTCCGAATATGACATTCAGTTATCTCTCTCTCCATTGTGGAAGCACTGGGAGCTATTGTTCTCCTGTCTCTGGTAGCCGTTATGACTTCTGCATTATCAAGGGGCCCTCTCTAACCTAAATAACCCCCCAAAGAAATTAAGTTTGTAATCATTTCTGCCTGGTAAGTGAAATGACAAGAGAAAAGAGCTAGTTGTCAATAGCCCTGTGGATGGCGAATTAATGGGATCTGTGCAAACAGTTGCTTATAGAGCCATAATTTGCCTTTCGTTTTCCTTTGCAACTCAGAAAAAAGTTAATAATTTTCAAAGAGCCTCTCATTGAACATATTTTTTAAAAACATGTCATTGGCAAAAGGGGCACTTGGTTGCTTGATTGCCATATATCTCTTGAGTATGTGTAACAGTTATTTTTAGCTGGGGTAACTAGCTGAGAAGAAAGCTGCAGCATCTTGGAGGCAGAAGAATCTTTGTATGTCTTATGTTGGCATGGAGGAAGCAAAGCGAAAAGGCAGAGTATAAAAAGTTGTTAACTAGATAAGGGGTCAGCTGCATTTCCTCTGGCTGCTCAGAGGTGAGGCCCTAAAGCAATGGAGACAACATTGTGGGTGGGAATGTGTTTGCAGGGTCTAATTAGTTTACCCAAGAAAAGCAAAAAAGAGAAAGGGCTAAAAATATGTAGATTGTAAAATTCATGGCTTCATTTGCTCTTCTTTGCCTTTGAAACCTTTTTAAAACCTTATAGTAGAAAAATTTGTAATCCTTGAAGCCTTTTTGCTACCACTCTTGTCAGCTTGTCTAAGGCCACCGTAACTTATCAGCTACTGGGGAAAGTTGTTTAAACTCTCTAAGCCACCTTTTTTCCCACTGGTTCACTTAGGGGCACCAATTCCTAATGTTTCTGCCTGAGTTATTGTTTTTCAGATCCCATAATTGTTTGCATATGTGCTCTATAAGATGCGTCACCTAGCACACGTTGTGGGCAACCTCAGGTGTAGAAGTTAGGACATCTTTGTGCCTGGATTTGGCTGTTACTAACAAGACGAAACAGGGAGGAAGGGCAGAGTAGACTACTGTAGAATTTTTCTGGATTCTTTTGGTTTCTCCAGAAAATGATACTCTTCTTATATTTAAAGATAACTATCTGCCTAGGCATATTGATATTCTAAGGTTGACACCACTTTTCATTGATCCTAGGGCAGGGTTTCAGGATTGCTGGAGCAGCATCATCCTTTTACAGTATAGATTTCAGTCAGCAGGCTGGTCATGGCCTCCTCAGTGTGCAATCTTCTTACTGATGGTGGGCGTCAGTGGGCTGGACTCACAGTTTCCATCTCTTAGGCTGGGCAGGCCCATGGTGGCAATGGTAAAAATTTCATGGGAACATACATCAGAAGTAATAAGAAATCCATCTTCTTAAAGCCTTCATAGGAGATTTCCTGAAGATTTATAAAAGGCACTTCATTGATCAAATGACTCTGATGTTTCCCCTCACTGGAAGAAATTCAGGTCACCAGCCCACTTAAAATCATTGTGTTCTCCTTTTGCAGTAACCTCTGCTCATATAATTTCTTTATGGCATATTATATACTATTAACTTAATATCCTGATTAGTGGAGCTAGCAAACACTCAGTATCACAATAAACTGCAGTATCATAACTGACTTCCTTTAAAAATCATCTAATGTTTCTTTAAAATCACTGGTGCTTTTGTAAAGTAGTTCATATTTAGGAATATGAACATTTTATCATGCTGGAAAATTATTTGAATTCCTTTTCATTTAAAACATATAGCTTTCTATTTAATCTAGCTTTCACAAATATTTTATTTGCCTACTATAGAAAAATCGAGTTTAGAGATAAATGTAAAGTCACTCATAGCTCCATCCAAAAGTCAACAACTCTTAATATCATTATTTTTGTTCTTGTTCTCAGTATTTTTGCTGAATCTATGTTTCGTAGAGTTTCATCATATGTCAGATAAAACTGCATACATATGAGTTTTTAAATAATACATTTTTATTGTCATAAATAAAATACACATTTAATATGGTACGACTAGGACATATAGAGAGATATAACAAAGAAAATTAAAGTCATTTAAAATCTTACCAAATCTAATAACCATAAACCTTTCGATATATTTTCTCAGAATACTTTTTCCTATGCCTTTTATATTTTCTTGATTATCAAGTACTTCAAGCGTATAGAAAAGACAGAAACTAATATAAGCAGCAATGGAAAATTTTAAAATATGGGTATTGTTCTGCATGTGTTTCAGATTGTTTAGTTTTTGTTGTCCTTTGCCCTCCCCACGTGTCCCTTTATTTTCCTGGCAAAACAAAGCATTACAGATATAGTTGCAGCTTCCTATACTCCATTTTATTTTTCTAAAACTTATTGATATTGAAATGTCTACCTCTGGTCTACTTACTTTCCCTGCCGAATAATACTTTACCATATGGAAATACCACGATGTACAATTACATGCATAGTGCCATATACATTTGTTTACAGGTTTCTTGGGAAGAATCTCTCTTACTGTGTTCCCAGAAGAGGGATTGGTAAATTGTAGGGGAGGCTTGTCTTCATTTTTACTATGAATTTCCAATTGTTTAAAGTAGTTGTAACAATTGGTATTCCCACAGGAAATGTGGGGAAACTTGTTTTGTGTTTGGCTTCACTTGATATTCCTAGGCTTTTACTTTTTGTTTGTCAATCTTATGAATGTAAAATGGTATGTTTTAATTTATATTGTGCGCAGACTTTATTATTCGGGACACATGTAACCTTTCTCATGCCACTGTCATGGATTTGTTTTCAATTTAACTCATTTATTATGCACGGAAGATTGTGAGGTTTCTCAAAGATGGCGATGAGAACTGCTGATGGATTTGCTGCATTAGATCCACCCTCTCCAGCTCTGGCCCTCTAGTGTCAGTATTTCTGCCTTCCATTTATAGTGCTTCCTCTTTTCAGGTTCTGGGAACATTCTGGCTGTAGAAATCAGTTTCAGTAATTGGAAGAACTTTTACTAAAGTGACTTACTTGTCTTCTTACTTGGTAATTATGCAGACTGTAAAATATATTTATGAAAAAATTCAAGTTATATACAAAACCAGACACTACCAAAGCATATACAAAGTTCATGATCCCTTTTATTTTTCTCTTCTTCCTCTTCCAATATATAACCACTTGTAGAGAGCCCCTACTATTTCCTTTGTATTTATGTTTATGTGTAAATGCAATAGATATTCTCTAACATATCTCCTTGGATCCATGAGAAGAAGGTGAATGTAATTTTTAAAAATGAATATGATATCTCTACATCAGCACAGCATTGCATTATATGGAAATAAGAGAAAGAATCTAACTCTTCCATGGACATTTAGGTGGCTTGTAGTTTTCTATTATTTTAAAGAGTGTTGTGGAAAACATTCTTGTAAATGTCTTTGGACATCGATGTGAAAATTGTCTCAGGAGATATTTGTAGAAATGCTATTTACATGGTCTTTTTTGCCTACTTTATTCATTTTTATTTAGAACATTTTATAGAACATTAGGAATTGGTGACTTCTAAGTAGGTGTAAAACACAGTACCGGGCCAGGTATGGTGGCTCACGCCTGTAATCCCAGCAGTTCGGGAGGCCGAGGCGGGTGGATCACGAGGTCAAGAGCTCGAGACCATCCTGGTCAACATGGTAAAACCCCATCTCTACTAAAGATACAAAAAATTAGCTGGGCATGGTGGTGCGTTCCTGTAGTCTCAGCTACTTGGGAGGCTGAGGCACGAGAATTGCCTGAACCCAGAAGGCGGAGCTTGCAGTGAGCCGAGATCACGCCATTGCACTTCAGCCTGGGTGGCATGAGCGAAACTCCGTCTCAAAAAAAAAACAGAAAAAACACAGTACCTGGATTCTCTGAGCTTTATGTTCTGTTTGAAGCAGGGGAATTGACAGTAACTACTTGTTAGGGTGATTTTGAGGATTAAATGAGATACTGTGTACAAAGTTTATAGCATGGGTTTTGGATCACAGCAGAGACTAGAAAGTTCAGTTTTGCCTCCTCTTAGTCGGTCCCGAATCCAAATATACTTTTAAATATTCTTTCAGCACAGATTTTAAAGTTTGATAGAAATAGAATTATATAGTGATAACTCCATATGTAAGGTTTCTTTTAGTCAAGAAAATGTTTTTGATATTCAGCCATGTGGTTGCACATGTCAATAGTTCTTTCCTTTTTTATCCTCCTATCTCAGGTCTTAAAAAAGGAATACTGCAAAAAAAAAATGAAACAATATTTCCACTTGTATTCGGTTTTGGTCTACAGTTGACATTGTTCTCAAGTATCACTAACAGGTTCCCATGGAGAGAAATATTTATTTTCTGTCCACAACATAACAGGAATTATAACAGATGCAGAAGGCCTACTAGCCCTGTGTGAAAATCATCATGCTGACTATATTTCTCAAAAGTTAAACTCAGGTGTAGGGGCAGCTGTCAGTCTTTGTTTCCTTACTATCAATCCCACCACTTTTATTTTTTCATTTGGGGAAAAATAATAATGACTGTAAGAACAATGAAAAAATAATAAAAGGACAGTAAAAAGGTTGAATGCACTGGCTGTGGCAGGGAGCAATCAGAAATGGTTTGTTATTTCCCTTCACTTTATCAAAGTTGCTACGTGGACTAATTCTTACCCACCTGTTGGGTAGAATCTTTGATATTTTCTATTTCACTGAGCAATTTAAGATATTAAGAAATTCTGTCTAGTTCAATACAGGAGCAGAAAACCAAGCACCACACTTTCTCACTCATAATTGGGAGTCGAACAGTGAGAACACATGGACACAGGGAGGGAACAACACACATTGGGGCCAGTTGGGGGTCAGAGGAGGGTGAGACGGGGAGACCATTAGGACAAATAGCTAGTGCATATGAAGCTTAAAACCTAGATGAATGGTTGATAGGTGCAGCAAGCACCATGGTACACATATACCTATATAATAAACCTACACATTCTGCACCTGTATCCTGGAACTTAAGAAAAATCCTGTTTAATTTAATTTCCAAACCCAAAAATCTCATTCAGCTGAAAACTTAACCCTTTTTTACATATTTTAACACATAAAATAATCAACAATGAAAACAGGTAGAAGTTGAGCATCTCTGATCCATAAACACCAAAATCCAAAATATTCCAAGATCTGAAATTCATCCACATCGATGGCTGAGATAGCGATATGTGTGCTTTCTGATGGTTCAATGTATACAAACTTTGATTCGTGCACAAAATTGCTAAAAATATGTAAAATTTTATTTGCGTTATGTGTATGAGGTGTACGTAAACATAGGTGAATTTTGTGTTTAGACTTCAGTTATATCTTTAAGAGATCTCTTTATGTATATGCAAATGTTCCAAAATATGAAAAAAGTTTAAAATCCAAAACACTTCTAGTCCCAAGGAATTCAGATAAGGAATATTCAACCACCACATCTAATAAGTCATGGATACTTTAAAATGAAATTTTAAAAGTATTTAAAGAGTCCAAAAGACATCAGGAGAAAAGGGACAGGACAAAAAGTGGGGAAGGGGATGCAAACAAAAACAAACAAAATAATAAAACAAACCATTAAATTGTAAGCTTGAATCCAATTACATCATTCAACCACTAATAAATCTATATTTAATAACGTTAAATGTTAATGAATCATACCACATACTCCAATTCAAGTGCAGAGATTGCCAGAATTGATTTAAAAAACCCACAAGACCCAGTGCTGTATATGAAATACACACTTTGAATAGAAAAAAAAAGACAAATATACGTAGGTCTAAATAAGTACATTTGAATTTTTTTAAGACAGTGTCCTACTCTATCTCCCAGGCTGGAGTACAGTGGTGCGATCTCTGCTCACTGTAAACTCCGCCTCCTGGGTTCGAGCAATTCTCCTGCCTCAGCCTTTTGAGTAGCCGGGAATACGGAAACCTGCCACCACGCCTAGCTAAATGTTGGGGTATTTTTAAGAAAGCTGGGGTTTCACTGCATGGGATAGGCTTGTCCTAAACTTTTGACCTCAAGTGATCTACCTGCCTCAGCCTCCCAATGTGCTGGGATTGCAGGTGTGAGCCACTGTACCTGACCCTAAATGAGTACATTTAAAATGATATACTATGCAAACAGTCAGTAATGGAAGTTTGAAGAAGCTATATTAATACCAAATAAAATATGCTTAAGTCAAAACAGTATTTCCAAAGATAAAGAGGGATAGTTCATGATTACAGAAGAGTCATTTCATCAAAAAATGGATTAAAAATAATTTGTGCGTCAATTTGCACAAAACAAAATTGAACTAAAGGAATAAACAAACAATCCACAATTTTTATTGGTGATTTTAATACCCATCTCCCAAGCAATTGATAGATAAACTAGACAAAATCTTAGTCAAGATGCAGATGACCTGAACAACACTCTCCACCATCTTAAACAAACTAATGGAAGACGACACCCTATAACCACAGAATACTGTATGTTTCAAGTACATGTAGTGTTCACTAGGATAGGTCACATGCTAGGTCGTAAAACAAGACTGAATAGATTAAATCAAATTGAATTCATGCAGTGTATGTTACCTGACCACAATAGGATTAAAACAGAAATTAACAATAAGAGAATTAGGAAAGCTCCAAGTACTTGGAGATTAAATATAATACACAAGCCCAAGAAGAAATCAAATGGTAGAATATAAAATATTTTATTCTAAGGGATAATCAAAATACAACATGCCAATACTTATGAATTACAGCGATGGGAGTTCCCAGAGGGAAGTATAGCCGTACATGCTTATACTGCAATAGAAGAAAAAGGGAAAGGTCTAAAATCACTGACGTAAATGTTCACCTAAAGAAGATTGAAAACACACACACACACACACACACACACACACACACACACACAGAGCAAAGAAAACTCCAAGGAAGTAGTAAGAAGGAAACAATAAAGGTAAAAGTTCAGAGATAAACCAAATTGAAGACAGACAAAATAATAGAGAAAACTAACAAAGCAAAGAAGCTGGTTGTTTTAAAATATCAACATTAATAAACCTTAAGCTACTCTGATCATGAAAAAAAGAGAGAAAACACAAATGGTCAGTATCAATATCAGAAGTGAAAGCGAAGTGAAACTATCACTACAGATCCTGCAGACGTGAAAATGATAAAAAGAGACTATCATAAACAACGTCATGGTGACAAATTCTGCAACTTAGATGAAATGAACAAAGTATCTGAAAAATACAACAAAAACTAACACAAATTTTGCAGAAAATGTGTCTGGGAAAATTAAAAGATACATTAAACAAAAGAATATGCAAGCCAGAGCCTGACAGAAAATGGTCATAAATCTATTTTCAGTAAAGAGCCTGATTTCCAGAATACATAAAGCAGTTTTATAACCTGAAAATAAGGCTGGGCACAGTGGCTCACACCTGTAGTGCCAGTACTTTGGGAGGCCGAGAAGGATGAATGGCTTAAGGCCAGGAGTTTGAGACTAGTCTGGGCAACATGGTGAGACCCTGACACCTAGTATAAGTACAAAAACTTAGCCTTGTATGTGGGCTAATATCAATACAAAAAGTTAGCCTGGTATCAGCTAATTGGGAGACTGAGGTGGGAGGATCGCTTGAGCCCAGGAAGCAGAGGCTGTAGTGAGCCAAGGTTGCACCATTGCCTTCCAGCCTGGATGACAGAACAACTAAAAGAAAAAAAGATAACAATTACTGTTTAGAAGGGGAAAAAACTTGAGGAGCCGCTTAACAAAGATAATATACAAGTGGGACAAAATGGTTAACATCAAGGAAATGCAGATTAAAACCACAGTGAGATACTACTACACACCCCACAAAATAACTAGGTTGGGAAAGACTAAACACCAAATGTTGGCAAGAATACAGCACAACTATAAGTATTGCTAATGGGACTATAAAACAGTACAACTACTTTGTCAAATTTCTGGAATTTTCTTACAGAACGAATATACATCTCATCTATAATAAATTTCCGAGTTAGGAATCTACCCCAATTAGTGAAAATACATGTTAATAAAAATACTTATAGAAGACCACAATAGCTTTACTCATAATAATCAAAAGTTGAAAATGTTTCTGGTGACCACAAATAGAGGATCAGGTAGCGAACTACGTTATTTCATAGCATGAAATACTACTCAGCAATAAAAATGAAAGAGATACTGATATGCGTAACCTGACTGATAAATATAAAAATTATTTTGTGGACTGAAGGGAGCCTTATATATAGGGTTATCACAACATGATTCAAGTTACGTGGAATTTCTAAAGTTGGCAAACTTAGTCTACAATGAAAAAAATCCAAGGGTACAGAGCTGGAGACTGAGACAAGTCATGAGGAAACTTTCTGGGATTGTATTAGTCCGTGTTTTCACTGCTGATAAAGACACACGTGATACTGGATACTTTATTCAAAAAAGGTTTAAGGGACTCACAGTTGCACCTGGCTGGGGAGGCCTCATCATCACGGCAGAAAGTCAAAGGGACATCTTACATGGTGGCAGACAAGAGAGAAATGAGAAACAAGCAAAAGGGCTTTCCTCTTATAGAAGCATCAGCTCTTGTGAGACTTATTCACTATCACAAGAACAGTATGGGGGAAACTGTCACCATGATTAAATTCTCTCCCACCAGGTCCCTCCCACAACACGTGGGAATTCTGGGAGCTACAATTCAAGAAGAGATTTGGGTGAGGACACAGCCAAACCATATCAGGGATTATAGTAATGTTCTTTATTTATAGAGTTTTGGGTTACACATATGTATACTTTTGTCAAAATTCGGTAAATACATACTTAAAATTTTTGCATTTCATCATTTGTAAACTTTACACCAAAAGGAAAAAGAAAGGTACCAAATTCTAGTTAATGCACGTTGAGTTACTGATGTCTGCAATTTACTTTAAAATGCCTCAAAACTATAATGGATTACTGGATGGATAGAAAGATGGATCTATGGATGGACATGAGATAAAACAAGACTCCAAGTTGGTGAAGATACAGTTAAAGTGTTCACTGTAAAGTTTTTTCAACTTTGCTGTACGTTCATAAATGTTCATGATAAAATATCAATGAAAACAATTTTCATTCCTCCTCCTCTGTGACAGCCTCAGCCTGAGAAACCCACAGTGGGAAGGGAAAGGAGGGCAGTGTGTTTGATTATGACCATCCACCCTCACTTCTTAGCAGTGCTTTCTGGCTCTTCTAGGGTTGGATAGGGGCAGGGAGAAAGGAGAGACAGAGGAACAGATAGGGCCTTATTGAATAGTTCAGCTGTATTATGGTGTCACATTTTAGGAGCAGGCATGCAGTTTTGGGCCCTTTCTCATGCGTTCCTGAGAAATTCTCCTGGTAGGGATCTCTGACAGCAGTTCACTACCTCAGGTAATACAGTTTCTAGGAAGCCACTAAGAGCCCTCCTACCACCTGCCTCTGGGGGTCCTGGGCAGCCTCTTCCTTACCCCTGGCAGGAAGCTTTTCAGGGCAGCGTCCTCCTTAAAATCAATGGTTTTCTCTATTATGGAATTCCTATTTGGCCCATATAAAACATGCAAACACCTTTGTTTGGCTTAACTTGAAGTACGGGCCACTCCCAGCTCCAGTCTTTATCGCTTCTATCTGCCCCATTATTTCAACTTGGCCACAGCCTTTTGCCTTTGGATTGTATTCAGATGGGATAGCAGTTCCCATGTTCTCCAGCCTTCAGGGACAGGAGCTAATCGGTTTGAATGGTTAATTAGAAGTTCCTGTTCAGGCAGCTCATTAGCTTTAAAATGAAGCAGCAGCCTTTTCCCATCCATGAGAATTGGGTGAGGAGGGAGTTCATACAACACACAACCCTTTCAAAAGTCTTCAGTGTAATTAAAAAAAAAATGTCCAGCGTGGTGGCTCACATCTGTAATCCCAGTACTTTGGGCAGCTCAGGTAGGCAGATCATAAGGTCAGGCTTTGGAGACTACCCTGGCAAACATGGGGAGACCCTGTCTCTACTAAAAATTCAAAAATTAGCTGAGTGTAGTGGTGGGCTCCTGTAATTCCAGCTACTCAGGAGGCTTGGCAGGAAAATCACTTCAACCTGAGAGGCAGAAGTTGTAGTGAGCCGAGATCATGCCACCGCACTCCAGCCTCGGGAACAGAGCAAGACTCTCTCTTAAAAAAGAGAATTTTTAGTCCTGTCCTATAAAGGCAAGAGGTAGATAATAACCTATTCTGGCAAAACTGGTTCTTGCCCACACCATTTGAAAAGTCTAGAACCTGATTGTAAATGAAAGGATTCTTGACAACTACTGTTTGGCGCTTGATCTTTGACTCCAATGCCAAACTTGGAGAAGACAGCATGTTTCCACTGTTCTGAAAACAGTAGCTAATCTGTGCTTCCCTTTGCTTTCTCGAGTATAGTAAAACATTTATGAGGTACAGAGGCTTGCAGAAAAGTATTTTAGAAGTGGAGTCAGAACTCTACTGTGGAAAGGGGGCTGAGAGAATCATGAATCCGATTCCTTCTCTTGCCAGAGGAGACTCAGATTTGTGATGTGGTTTCTCTGGGTAAACATGAGTCAGTAACAGAAGAGATCAGTAAAACTCTGGTCCACTGCTTAGAAATTAGTGTTTTATGACCTCCCCTCTGCCAGGGAAATAAGCATGAAGACAGCGCTTTTCCTCCCACTATTTTTAAAACTCAGATGAGCAGGTGTTCTATTGCTCCACGTGGTGCGCTTTTGAACTGAGAGGGACTGAGCACGGAGAAGCCCGAGTAGCACTGCCCCCAACCCGGGCCACGTGAAACTCATCATGCTGCTTTCTTTGGAGCGGCTGCCAATTTAAAAGAAGACTTAAGGGGTTTCATTTGGCTCTGTGATTCTGCTGGAAAAAGGCCTGAGTAAGGTTGAGCTGAGGTTGCAGAGGAAAGGAGCCGTTTGTCCCACAACCTGAACAAAACAGAACTATGATGAAGCAGCATTGTCCATGTGAGGTAATACCCAAGGTACATTGCCTCATGTCAAGAAAATCAAGGACGTGAATACACATGGAGTGAGGTTAAGAATGGAGGTTTTACAGGCAAAAGAAGAAAAGAGAACATCTCTCTCTTCTGCAGAGAGAGAGAGGGGCTTCTGAGTGTGTTTTCTGGTGAACTGCACAAGGTTTTATAGACTTGTTGAGGAGGTGGTGTTTGATTTACATAGGGTCCAAATATGGGTTGGACCAGGTGAGAGCTTTACATAGCTCGTGAAGAAGCTGGCTATCCACCCGAATCTTCTTATGCATATAGGTTTTCTACTTGGCCAGTGCATGTTGTCTGTCCCTTACTGCACTTGTGGTTGATAAAGAAAAAGGAAGATAAAGCCGTCAGGTTGAGCATGCCTGGCACCCAAGTAGCCTCCTATTGTTACAGCTGCTGGCATTCGCCTGTGCAAGATTCCAGCTTGCTTGTCTATATCTGCAGCTCGATTTTACAGGCCGCTCTTTGTTAGAAATGGTTTTGGGGCTGCTTTTTATTCAAAGGGAAACCTTACCAAAGACTTCCTTACTTTCAATCTCTGACGAAATAATTTCTTTAGAACTCCTGTATCAATGGGACTTCTGGATTACAGTTGAAGTAGTTTTGGCTGATCATCAACTCTGCCTCCACTTAATAGTGAATGCTTTTATTTTCTATGTTTCAAGGAGGGTCTCTTTGCTTCTTGCCCTTCTTCAGAATAGCAGTGTGGAAACTGCATTTAAGAACACCTGTTGGGCACAGTGGCTCACACCTGTAATCCTTGAAATTTAGGAGGCTAATATGGGAAAATTGCTTCAGGCCAAAAATTTGAGAGCAGCCTGGGCAACATAGCGGTACCCCATCTCTCAAAAAAAAAATGACTGGGTGTGGGGATGCATACCTGCTGCCCTGTTGGCCCAGCTTCTGTCAGGAGGCCATGGCAGAAAGGTCACTTGAGCTCAGGAGTTTGGGGCTGCAGTGAGCTATGGTCATGCCACTGTACTCCAGCCTGGGTGACTCCATCTCTTGAAAAACACAACAAAAACCAACAAAAGCCCACTTTCTATCTGGAATGGGAACCGGTAGAGCCTTATGACAGTGAGTGACTCAGAGGCAGAGCAAACGTTTGGCCACAGTTTTAATGGTGCAATTTGAACCCTGTGTTTGTCCTACTGACCAAGGCTGTGGCTGTCTTAGGGTCCTCCATATGGTCTGGCCTTGGAGGAGAAGAAACTGTTCTTGTTCAACACTTTCTGTTTGTGGAGCCCAAGATAAGAACTTTATGTTTGTTTCACAGATGAGAGGGTGCTAAATAGCTTGCTTAGAATCACACAAGTCAGAGGTAGGAGGGCCACGTTCTTTAACCAGTTTGTGAGTAGATGTCTTCCCAAGAACGTACAGCTGATGGCATAATGCTGACCTTAAGCCTAGGTTAATCCAATTGATGTTTAATGAAAAGCAATAGATTTCCTCCTGTAGCCCAAGAAAGAGCCACTTGACTACAGCTAATCGGTGAGAGAAATACCTCTATCAAAGGAATAGGTGATCAGAATTCATGGGCAGCAATGGGACATAGGAATGTGGAAATGAGAGGTGTGGGCTCCAGGGATGCTGGAGAAAACTTCTCCTCCAGTATTCCATAACTCTCGAATGCTCCTGTCTTTTCAATACAAATACAAACCCACTCTGTTGTTTTGCACTGCCCCGTGCCCTGAATCTCTTGTTTGTGGACTGTATCCTCCAGTAACTTATTCAAGCAAGGATACACTGAAGCAAATTGTTCTGAAATATGACTTTCTTTCTTCTTACACTTACATGACTGGTGGGGCATAGAATTTTTGATTGAAAATAATTTCCCATTCAAGTTTTAAAGATACTACTCCATTATTTCCCAGCTTCTAGTAGTGCTGTTGAGAAGCCTGAAATCATTCTGATTTCTGATTCTTTGTAAATACTGTTTTTAAAAAACTTTTCTGAAAACTTAGGAGAGCTGTTTTCCTTTGTCATATATTGCAGATTTTCAAGACAATGTTCCTTGGTGTGAGTTTGTGTTCATGTGTTTAAACCTAGGAGGTTATGTCATTCAACTTGAGAAGTTGCCATTTTTTTTAACTTTTATTTAAGTCCAAAGGTTCAAGCACAGGTTTGTTATTTAGGTAAAGTCTGTCATGAGGTTTGTTGTACAGATCATTTCATTACTCCGGTATTAAGCCTAGTCCCATTTAGTTGTTTTTCCTGATCTTCTTCCTTCTCTCATTCTCCACTCTCTGAAAGGCTCTAGTGTGTGTTGTTCTTCCGCCTGTTGTATGTTCCTGTGTTCTCATCATTTAGCTCCCACTTGCAAGTGAAAATATCTGGTATTTGGCTTTTGTGTTCCTGCGTTAGTTTTCTAAGAATAATAGTCTCCAGCTTCATCTATGTCCCTGAAGAGAACATGATCGCATTCTTTTGTGGCTGCCTAGTGTTTTTTGTTGTATATGTACCACATTTTCTTTATCCAGTCTACCATTGATGGGCATTTAGCTTGATTCCATATTTTTGCTATTGTGAACAGTGCTGCCATGGACATATGCGTGCACATGTCTCTATAACAGAAGGATTTATATTCCTTTGGGTACATACCTAGTAACCCATTACTAGGTTTGCTGAATCAAATGGTATTTCACTCTTTAGGTCTTTGAGGAATCATGACACTTTTTCACAATGGCAGAACTAATTTGCATTCCCGAATACAGTGTGTAAGTGTTGTTTTTCTCTCTAACCTTGCCAGTATGTGTTTTTTTTTTTGCTTTAATAATTGCCATTATGACTGGTGTGAGATGGTATCTTATTATAATTTTCATTTGCATTTCTCTAATAATCAGTGACGTTGAGCTTTTTTAATATGATTGCTTGTTGCATATATGTCTTGTTTTAAAAGTGTCTGTTTATGTTCTTTGCCCACCTTTTTATGGGTTGTTTTCCTCTTGTAAATTAAATTTCCCTACCGATGTTTGATATTAGATTTTTGTGGAATGCATAGTTTACAAACATTTTCTCACATTCTGTAGGTTGTCAGTTTTCTCTGTTGATAGTTTATTTTGCTGTGTGAAAGTTTCTCATTTTAATTTGACCCCAGTTTTCAATTTTGCTTTTGTTACCTTTTCTTTTGGCATGTTCATGATGAAATCTTTGCCTGTGCTTACGTTTTGAATGGCATTGTCTCGTGTCTTGCAGAGCTTTTATAGTTTTTGGTTTTACATATCAGTGTTTAATCTATCTTGAGCAAATTTTTGTATGTAATGTAAAGAAGGGGTCTAGTTTCAGTCTTTTGCATATGGCTATCCAGTTATCCTGGCATCGTTTATTGAATAGGGAGAATCTTTTCCCCCTTGCTTGTTTTTGTTAAGTTTGCCAAAGATCAGATAGTTGTAGAAGCTTGGTTTTGTTTCTGGATTATCTATTCTGTTCCATTAGTCTATGTGTTTGTTTTTGTACCAGTACTATGCCGTTGTTTCCTGTAGCCCTGTAATGCAGTTTGAAGTCTGGTAGCATGTCGCTTCCAGCTTTGCTCTTCTTGCTTAGGGTTGCCTTGGCTGTTTTTGGTTCCACATAAATTTTTCAAAAGCTGGTTTTCTGAAAAAAATAATAAAACTCAACCTACTTCTTAACATTTTTCAAGAACCCAAATGAAATCATGACTGCTCTTGGAGATGGCACTCTGTATGTTTCAATTTACTACCCAGTAACTGGTCTATTAAAATCATACTGGTTAAAAAATAATAAACTTGAAGCTAGACCAATGAAGGAGAAAGGGAAGAGATTCAAATAACCACCATCAAAAACAATAAGGGCAATATTACCACTGACCCCACAGAAATACAAACCACCCTCACAGAATATGATGTACAACTGTAGGCACTATTTTTTCTTTAATTTTGAGATGAAGTTTTGTGCTTGTTGCTCAGGCTGAAGGACAATGGTGAGATCTCGGCTTAGTGCAACCTCTGCCTCCTGAGTTCAAGCTATTCTCCTGCCTCAGCTTCCTGAGTAGCTGGGATGACATGCATGTGCCACCATGTCTGGTTAATTGTGTATTTTTAGTAGACATGGGGTTTCTCCATGTTGATCCATCTTGTCTTGAACTCCCAATCTTAGGTGATCAACCCACCTTGACCTCCCAAAGTTCTGGGATTGCAGATGTGAGCCACTGAACCTGAAAAAATTGAGAAATCTAGAAGAAACTGATAAATTCCTGGTTACAACCACCCTCCCTGAGATGCAAGTTTGGTTTAACATATGCAAATTGATAAATGTCATCGTCACATAAACAGAACTAAAGAAAAAAATTACCCACATGATTATCTCAATGGATGCAAAAACAGCTTTTGATAAAATTCAACTTTCATGTGTGTTAAAAACTCTCAATAAACCAGGTATTGAAGGAACATACCTCAAAATAATAAGAGCCACATGTGACATAACCACAGCCAGCATCATACTGAACGGAAAAAAGCTGAAAGCATTCCCCTTAAAAATTGGCACAAGATAAAGATGCCCTCTCTCCCCACTCCCATTCAGCATAGCTTTGAGGGTGTTCTTTGCTCTTGGGTTTCTAATTCTTTTAATTGTGATGTTGGGTAGTTAACTTGAGATCTCAATTTTGTTTTTGAGATGGAGTGTTGTTCTCTCAACCAGGCTGGAGTGCAGTGGTGTGATATGGGCTCACTGCAACATTTATCTCCTGGGTTCAAGCAGTTCTCCTGCCTCAGCCTCCTGAGTACCTGGGATTACAGGTATGTGCCACAACACCAGCTAATTTTTGTATTTTTAGTAGAATGGGGTTTCACCATGTTGGTCAGGCTGGTCTCAAACTCCTGACCTTGTCATCTGCCCGCCTTGGCCTCCAAAAGTGCTGAGATTACAAGAGTGAGTCACCGCAGCTGTCCCGAGTTCTCACTTCTCGATGTGAGCATTTAGTACTATAAATTTCTCTCCACACTACTTGACTAGCTGCATCCCAGAAACTCTGGTAAGTTGTACCTTTGTTCTCATTACTTTCAAAGAACTTCTTAAACTTCTTGATTTCTGCCTTAATGTCATTATTTACCCAGGAGTCATTCAGGAGCAAGTTACTCAGTTTCCATGTAAGTGTATGGTTTTGAATGAATTTCTTAGTCCTGATTTCAAATGTGATTGCATCTGCTTTGTGACCTAAGGTATCTTCTATACTTATGAATGATCTATGTGTTGAGTTGAAAAAATGTGTATTCTGCAGTCATTGGATGAAATGTTCCTTGAATATCAGTTCCATTTGGTCTGTAGTAAAGATTAAATTTCATGTTGATTGGTTGGTTTTCTGTCTGGAAGATCTGTCCAGTGCTGAAAGTTGGGTGTTGTAGTCTCCAGCAATTACTGTGTTAGGGTTTATCTCTCTCTTTCTTATTTGCTGCGTGTGTCTGTTCTTTTTTCTCTCTCTCTGTCTGTCTCTATTTCTATCTTTGGAATTCTGATTATTTTAGTGTTGAACCTGTTCAAATTTTCTTCCGGATTTCAACTTTTTTCTTATCGCTATTTCTGGAAGACATAAGGTTCATCTACTCAACTTTGTTGTCTTACTATTCTAACAAGAATTTTTCACAAGTTCTGCTGTCATATTTTTAATTTCTAAGCGTTTACTTTTTCTTTAAATTTGGTTCTTGTTTCATGAAAATGGTAACACTTTTATCTCTTCGAGAACATTCATATGGGTTTCAGAAGGTCTTATCTCCTAGCACAGTCCTCATTCAGGCTGCATTTATGTGTCTTCTTGCTCTGGTCTTGGCCATTCATGTTAGAAGCTTTGCTCAGATGCCTGGGGACCCTTAGCTGTCTGTGTCTGTTAGAAAAAAATGGAGCACTGAAAAGCTAAAAGCTGATGGAAGTTCTGTGATTGTAAGATTTTGTGGGCGGTGGTCTTGCTGGGTCAGACCTTTTCTTCTTGAGCAAGAGAGATTCTCTCTAGAGAAAAATCATCTTATCTTCTGACCAAGTGTATCTGCCACCCTCATTGGAACTCAGTGGTAGGAAAACCTGGAGGATCTCAGTGTTCAGTGTGTACATTTTAGCACTTGTGTCTAGAGAGCTCCTGCCTAGAGACACCAAATTTTACTGTATAGAGAGGAAACCTCCACCCTGCCACCACCGTGGGATGCAGGCACCGATTCTAGGGAGAGGATCTGGGATCTACCTACTACTGAAACATAAATTCCCTAGGTAAATTTAGCTGCCAACTCTTGAACCCTTGGGGATCCTGGTTGCCTTCCTGCCACTGGCTTGGGATTTAGCATCTCTGGGTCTACTGTCAGGTGTCACTGACAGCTTCTGCTTGCCAGTTTTCTATGTGCTGAAGGGATTGTCTTTATTTTGTTTTTATCTTTGTTGGTTTATTTATTTTTAATCATCCCGTGTTAATGTGGTTTAATGATGGAGTGAAGGCATATGCAGGTATTCAACCAAACATCTTAGCTGAAATCTGTGTATTTCTCTTGTAGTAAAATCTTGATCATTCTATGTTTCAGTTAATCAAATTTTTATATATGCATTCTGATTTGGGGATGATGTGAGGGAAGAGAGAGAGAAAGAAAGAGAGACTCAGACGGACAGAGACAGGGTGAGAGAGAGAGGCTACTGTGACAAATCTGTGGGTCTGTGTATTTGGAAGTCAATAGGAATTTAGCCCTGTTTTCTGTCTAAAAAGCAGGAGTGTCCGGACAATGGATCTGGAACTAGGCTAAGAATCTTTGAGGCAATGGCGCAGATCCAGTTGTGTTCAATTTTTAGTCCTTAGGCTGAAAGGGAAAATAACGTAAAACACATTTTTAAAAATTTCTGGCTGGGCGCGGTGGCTCAAGCCTGTAATCCCAGCACTTTGGGAGGCCGAGGTGGGTGGATCACAAGATCAAGAGATCGAGACCATCCTGGTCAACATTGTGAAACCCTGTCTCTGCTAAAAATACAAAAAATTAGCTGGGCATGGTGGTGCGTGCCTGTAATCCCAGCTACTCGGGAGGCTGAGGAAGGAGAATTGCCTGAACCAAAAAGGCGGAGGCTGCGGTGAGCCGAGATTGTGCCGTTGCACTCCAGCTTGGGCAACAAGAGCGAAACTTCATTTCTAAAAAAAAAAAAAATTTCTGAAAGTGGTGTTTTCTGATTTGCCCTCCGATAATTAGATATAGAAAGTAGCCATACATTTTTGGCTAACTCAGCATTCGTTGCTCCATTCAGCGAATTCATCTTTATATTCATGCTCTTTCTCTCCAGCTTAATATCCAAAATTTAAAAGTGAGGAATGCAGAATAGTTGAACTAAAAGAAACAGATCAACCACAACCTGCTTCTTCTTCCTCTCACCCAAAGAAAACCATTGTTAACATTTTGCTATATTCTCTTTATGTACTTTTCTCAGGTACTTTTATTCGAATATATTTTTGATCATAAAATTGTCTTAGACAATACGTTGTCAGAGAAGAACACCCACTCTTTTTACACTCCAGGCTTCCAGCTTGAAGGTGACTGACTTGGGAATCCTGTATTTTAACAAGATATGATGTTGATATGGAATCTTTTATTGGACTGTTCTGAGGTGTTCTCTTTTTAGCATACTCTCCTTCATCCCCTTCTTCCCTGCTATGCACACACATACACATTCACACATACATGCATTCTTTCTTTCTCTCTCACATGCACATTCTCATACGCAAATACAAGCATGCTCATACACATGTGCACACACACAGGCACGTTCATGCACACACTCACACTCATATGAACCAACATGCACATACACACTCTCCTTCATCTCTTTCCTCCCTGCTACACACACACACTCTAACACTCACATGCACATGTGCACACACACATATGTACAACATGTAATGTGTCAGAAGGCCATGTAGAAAATGATTGTTACTCTCCAAAAGGAAGGACACCCACACTTTTGCAATGGAAAAAAACAGCTCTGTTTATGTAAAAAAAAAAAAAAAAAAGAATTTTCTATTAGGCCTAGAAAGAAACTTAAAAAGTGTTTCTTCTTTTATCTAATCGGAACTTGTGTATGTGCACACACCCGTGTGACAGAAAGAGCCAGGGAGAGAGGGAGGGAGAGGAGGTGAAGGCAAGAAGAGAGTGAGCGATTAAAAAGCAAGTGCACTGTGGCAAGCTCGTCTGGACTAAGTGAGAAGCAGGCGGTTGTGCTGATGAGATAGGAGCTCAGAATGCTTCCTGGTACCAAGACTGTCATAAGTGGAATTGGGGTCTGAAAAAGTGACAGCAAAATTCAGCGTTCCTTTGACAACCACTCAGAAAATAGAATGTGAGGAAGCAGGAGGAAGGTGTGGGGCCAGCCATGAGAATGCACCCCGCTGCTCCACGAATGCCTAGAAATGCTGGTCACTTATAGGGCACAGGTGAGGGGAAGTCTGGACTGGTGGCAGTAGTGCTGCCAAGCCATGTAGCCTGCTCTCTCAAGGGTGAATTTTCTTGCATAAGTAGTGGGGAAGATTATTCCCTAGTTTATATAGGCCCCATTTGTCCTAGACACAGATTTTAATGTTCTCAGGTGATCGCTTGCTTGATTGTCTGTGTAACAGATCAGCAATCCTTTTTTTTTTCTGGAAAGGTCTAGGCAGTAAATATTTTAGGCTTGGCAGCCCATATGGTCTCTGTCACAGCTACTTATCTCTGCGGTTGTGGTGTGAAAGCAGCCATAGAAATGGGTAATAAAGGAGTGGGGCTGAGTTCCAAAGTACTTTTATGAGAACTGAAAATTGCATTTTATATAATTGTTGACATGTCCCAAGATATTGTTACTTTTTTGAATTCTTTCACATTCGTGGCTTATGAGCTGTCTGACAAGAGACGACAGGCAGGAATTGGTGGATGGGCCATGGTTGTCCAAACCCTGTGTCCAAATCATGGCATTGTACAAGCAGGAGGGATCTCTGATCCTCTCTTTTTTTCCTCTTTCCTTCTTTTCAGTTTCTCATTGTGCTGATTTGGAAACCAGAAATCGAAAGCTCTGGGAAGTGAACTCTTTCTGACTTAACCTGTTAGTGGCAGTGTTAGGATAAAATGTCAGGTCTCAAGGAGCACTTCTTAGAGCACAGATCAGACTGAATGCTGCTTTTGTGATTGCAGAAGGCATACCATCCTCTGGTACACTAGCTCCTTAGCGTCACCCTGAATCTGAAACTTAGTTCTTCATAAAGTCTTTTGTTCTATGATTCCTCAGTGCATCATTTGCTAATTTGCGCCAGTTATTCTGTTTAACACAACTGAGATATAGACATAAGCAGAGTTCCTACCCTTTAGGAACTCACTTCTTCAGGGCCTGGTTTTGATAATCCAGACAAAGCTACTTAAATGTAGTTTTATCCTTAAAAGCAAAATCGGCTGCACTTATGTAAGTTACAATAATAATTAGAATTTAGGAAAAATCCATTCTTAAAACAAGAAGGCAAAGAGAATAAAAAATAAACATCCAAGTCACCCTCTGACTGTGCGTTGGTTTTAAAACAACAAGACTATTATTTTAAGTGAACACAAGGAAAATTTTGCTACCAAGCGAGTACAATTTCTAACAGGTGTTACATCGACTCCTCTAATTCCAGACATTTCCGAAAGTGCCCTTACTACCTACATTACTTCCTTCTGTAAAGCTCTACTGATTAGGACTTTATCTTTTGTGGTTGGATTTTTGCTTTTGGAATTACAACCTGCTTTTCAAGTCACATTTTGTAAATTAGTTGAGGTATCTTGCTGAGTGATAAAGTCTGAGTCAAAAACTTCCTGAAAAGTGCCTCGTGAACTCGTGAGGCATCATGGCAAAGATCCCAATTGTTGGACTGAGGCAGAGAGGTAGAAAGAAGAACACAGACTTTAAGGTCTGACAGATGTAAGTATAGGTCCCACCTCCACCACGTATTAGATGTGTCATGTTAAATGAGCTACTTTACCTCTTTGAGCCTCAGCTTTTTTCTCTGTAAAAAGATGTTAAACCTTTCCTTGCACTATTGTTGTAGGGATTAGAGATGATGTAAATAAAAATGTTTCCAGCATGCTCGGTATTCAACGTACCTTGGATAGACTTATTTGGCCAGTTCACTGCAAAGGGTAATATACACGAGTAAGATTTTTTTTTTCTTCAAAATAGACTTTTTGGGATTAAACTCTAAAAAAGTGTTAAATAAATGAATCAAGATATTTTTCATTTCTGTTGTTGAAGTATTTGCCTTCTTACGTTTGGTAATGTTAGGATTTTCCACAGAAGAAGTTGACACTTTCCTTCTTAATCATACTGGCGATACCATGTTTCAACACTAGTTACTATTTTCTTTTCGAAAAGTGTCATTTGTCTAGCTTCCCTTGAGAGATCAGCTAAATGTCACATTATCCCTGCTTCTGCTAATCTTTCAAAATGCTCACCACCATAGTCATAACATTTTCTTCATGCTCAAGTTGATTTAAAAAATGTTCTAAAGACAGTGTTGCTGAATTTTTATTTGTTTAATAAAAATTAGGCTTTTAAATATAAAAATATAGATTTATTATAAAGCCTCTAGAAAGCAAAGAAAAATAGATTTGAAAAATACCTTGTTTAATCACATAAAGCTAGGCAGAGTTAAATCACTGTTTCCATTTTGGTACATTTTATTTTCATCTTTTCACTATTTTAATGTCCTTCTTTATATTCATAATGGTGATAACATGATGTATATATGAACATGTATATATTATATAAATATATAAAATACATAAATATATCTTTTAAAAATGGTATCTGTAGGCCGGGCGCCGTGGCTCAAGCCTGTAATCCCAGCACTTTGGGAGGCCGAGGCGGGTGGATCACGAGGTCAAGAGATCAAGACCATCCTAGTCAACATGGTGAAACCCCGTCTCTACTAAAAATACAAAAAATTAGCTGGGCTTGGTGGCGCGTGCCTGTAATCCCAGGTACTCAGGAGGCTGAGGCAGGAGAATTGCCTGAACCCAGGGGGTGGAGGTTGAGGTGAGCCAAGATCTCGCCATTGCACTCCAGCCTGGGAAACAAGAGCGAAACTCCGTCTCAAAAAATAGATAAATAATAAAAAATAAAAACGGTGTCTGTTTGTTTATTATATATAAATATATATCTAATGAGTATATATCTACATTTCTACTTCTATATTTAGATATCTCCATGATAGAAGTTGGAAAATACTGAAAACTGTAGAGGAGTTCGGAGAAACAACCTATAATCTCATTATACAGAAATAATTTTCTTCCCTTTTGCTTCTCCACATTTTGGCTTAGATCAAATTTAGAAGTGATTTTCTTAACGTTTTTGGTATTGTGTTTTTAGAGTATCAAGATGTTGCTGCATATTCTGATTTTTATGTATAGTTGTGACAGGAACACCCACAAAAATAATTGTTCTAGAAAAGAATTTGTTAACAAATATTTTCTTCCAGGAAGTGGTGTATTAGCGTTTTAAAAGAAACATTTCTGGACGTCAAAGTAGACATTGGGCTTATATCAACAGCTCAATCTTTTTTAAAATACGCTTTATTTTTAGAGCAGTGTAAAGTGAAGAGTGAGGCATAGTGGAAAGTACAGAGAGTTCCTACATTCCCACCTCCCCAAATGCACAGCCTCCTCCACTATCAGCCTTCCTCACTAGAGAGGTACATTTGTTACAATGGATGAACCAACATTGACTTATCACTGTCACCCATAGTTTAGAATTGACATTAGGGACCATTCTTGCTGTCGTATATTCAGTGAGTTTTGACAAGGGTGTAATGGCATGTGTCTACCATTATAGTAACACACAGAGTAGTTTCATTGCCCTAAACATCCTCTATGCTCTGCCCATTTATCCTTCCCCACTTTTCAACCCCCAGCAATCACTGAACGTTTTGATGTCTCTATAGTTTTGCCTTTTCCAGAATGTCATATAGTTGGATTCATATAGTAAGTGGTCATTTGAGATTGGTTTCTTTCACTTAGTAGTATGTATTTGAGTTTCCTCTATGTCTTTTAATGGCTTCATAGCTCACGTGCTTTTTTTCTGCAACAAAAGCCACATTCAAAGATGATTGCTTTCATTGCTGAATAATATTCCACTGTGTCGATGTAGAGGTTTGTTTATCCAGGCACTTACGAGTCTATAGTAACCAGTGTGGAGCCTGGGGAAGCCATAAATGGCCTGGTTGTGGCAAAGGCCTGGAGCCTATGTCGATAGGAGTCATGGAGGTTGGAGGCATTAGATCTTAGAGCCATAGGGGAAGGCCTGGAGCTTGGGTTGACAGGGTCTGTCCCATAGCCTGTGGCTATAGAAACCTGCCTGGTGTTGAGTTCACTGAATTGTGCCTAGCATTGGAGTTGATGTTGAAGTCAGGTGTTACATTTACTCTCCTCTCTGCACATACATCGTATCTCTTTCCATGCTGCACTACCCAGGTTTAGGGGCGGGGTAATGCAGATAATAGAAAACTCTCTTTTATACTCTATTTTATGCAGTGTTTCTTACTTTTCTACTCCACAAACATGCTATAACCTCTCACCTGGATTCCTTGTCTCTTTTGAAGACACTTTGATGCACGGATGGCTGTTCAAATTGATGTTTCTGTGAAGGAATAAGTGCTGAAAAGTTCTGTTTTGCCATTTTGTCCATGGCATTCTTCTCTGTTAACTGAAAAAATATTTTTACTGAATAACATATTGTTAAAAATGGTCAGACCCTTGGTTTAGCTCTGGAAGTTTCTCCTTTAGAGCAAGTTCCTTTCATAGTTCTCTATAGAAAGACTATAGTTGTAAAATGTTGGTAGAGATGATATTTTGTGTGTAGAATTAAGGACCGATTACACATAAATGTTTAGCGAACAGTAAACATTTGTGAGTAATCTGTTCTTACACACAAAAAGAAGGTCTATAGCTTTAGGAAAGGGAAAATTATCAAGGTTATTCAGACAATATAAAATGAGTTGAGAAAATTGAAGGGAATGTTTATACTTGAATGAGACCTCATGGAGAAAGACAAAATCAGGAAGCCATGGGAGAATATTTGCATTCTCGGAACCACAAAAGTGAGGAAAGCCAAGAGCACAGCTGGAGTTGCACCAGATCAAGTAGACATTCCATCAGAGCCTGAACTGAGAATGCACCATTCCTAGTCACCTTGATAACAGCCCCATTTTCTGTTAGTAATACTCTATGAGAAAAATCTTGCAAAAATAGTCAGAAAAGGCAGAGTCACATGCTGTTCAGTGTGTTCCACCTTGGAAGACGGTCTTAGGAGGAGTTTTGGAAGGATCGTGCTGCAGGCAATGGATGAGATAATGATGAGAAATTTTCCAGCTTTGTATAAAAAGGCAAGCGAAATATATGCTTGTGAATTTTTGGCTGCTTTTTTATGCTGTATTTTCAGATCAATTTTATCCCAGTTAATGTGAATATAAACTCTGATTGTTATGGCTATCTCTCGTGGGGTTTCTATTATTTTGTCAGAAATTGTATCAGGAACTTTATATAAATCACTAAATTACACATTTCCAAGCTGCATATGAATTAGGTATTACTATGATCATTTTACAGGTGAAGAAGACGAGACTCAGAGCAATACATAAGTTGCCCAAGGTCAGAGAGCAAGTAAGTACCAGAAATAAAAGCCAGATAAATCTAATTCCCATATCCTTGCTCTTTCAATGATGTTTCAGAGTTGATTACAAAAAGAATTGTTCTGTGTGCTCAGGATAATTTACTACCTACTAAATTTAACCATAGGGCAGTCTTATAAACAGGGTAGAGTATGCAGTTAAGATAAAATTTGAGAGGAAAAAATTAAATTAAAATAGTACATAACCAATGATCAGAATATTCTCTCAGTATTTTAGAAATTTATGTAAGAATAAACTAGATACTGATAAAAAAATTCACATTTTTTATGCACAAATCTTGTAAATAGCTACTGTTAAAGAGAGGATATTATTTACCTAGAAGAAAGTGGGGTTGTCAACCACTATATAACCATTCGTGGGGTGAATGTCTTTTTTATTTTAGGCCTCTGGCTGATGGATCCAGGAGGTAGATACGTGATGTCAAAATATTCTCTTTTATAGGTAATTACAATTTACAATGGAAGATACAGAGGCCACAAGGTAGTAGAGTTGAGTTATATTAACAGAAAACCTTGTTAGACAAAAGAACCACCTCTCACTATCATGTTCAATGGCAAAGATTAATAGAAGGTACAGCAAAATGGACACACATGCGAGTATACCCACATTGATATTGGAAATAACTTTTTTCTTATATACTATGAATCACATCCCAGAATATACTCATAATGTGTACACTTATTGGGATATTACAATCAACGTACAAAATATGTACCATATGTACATTGACTGTGATGTACATATGTGTACACAATACAGATGTACAAAAAATGTACATAATCTGTACAATATGTACATTTATATGTACATAATGTGTACACAGTAGGTATGTACATAATGTGTACAATATGTAAATATATTGTAATATTACAATGATTTCATATAATCACAACAGCATATATAATCACAATACACATATAATACATAATAACAATATAAATGTACATATTGCACACATATACATTTACATTTATTGTGATATTACGATAGGTACACATGTACATCATGCACACGTGCAGATTTGCCGTATATACACATGTACATAAGTGTGCACAGTATGTACATATGTACACTACACATATGTTCATATAATGTAGATAAGTACCGTCTGTACAGGAGTACACAGTATGTACAATATATACACGTATATACTAGGTACACGTATAGGTGTATACCCACTTTGGTAACCGGAGAGATTTCTATCTAATATACTAAATATAAAATCTCAGAATGTAGTCATAGTGTGTACATTTATTGTCGTATTGTGATAAATGTCTTAAATAGGCACAATCTGTACATGTACTCTGCTGTACATAGGTGTACACAGTGCACATGTACAAAAAATGTACATAATCTGTAAAATTTGTACTTATACATTTCTATAATGTGTACACAATGCATAGGTACATAATGTGTACACTATGCACATTCCTTAAAATATCAGTGATAAAATATATATAATCACAGTAAGATATATAATCACACTAATACATATATGTCGTGTAATATCACGAAAAAGTACGTATTGTACACATTAGGTATGTATTAGGTACATATGTATAGTGCACATATTATGAAACTATATATGTATCATGATAACACCGTATGTACATGTATACAAATATGTGCCTACTATTTAAACAATGTACACATGCAGAAATAGGTGCAAACTACATGCCTATGCACAGCAGGCTATCACTACAGTTCTGCTCGTAGCAGCCTCAATGCCCACCCTGGCTGCTTAAAGACCCCCTGGCTAGGGGGCTGTGGGTACAGCTGCTGGGGCCCGGCTATTTTGAAAATGTGGTGTAATATGATACTGGCAACCTATCACACAGAAATGATAATGTTATTGTGGTTCTTTACATATTAGGCAATAGTTCTAGTTACACATTTGGCATATTGACAAAAATGTCATCCTCACCCCATTGACATTAGAATTGAAAGCATAGGAGGGTTTCACCCCTTGCAATGTTTAATTCAATATAATTGTTTTCTTGTTTACATTAGTGACCATATCAGAGCACGGTGTACATCTCTTGCAGTATTCAGAATATTTCTCTATGGGCAGCAACATTTTTCTCTCCTTATCTGGATATTAGGAAGAATATCACAGGACCGGCTTACAGCACCAGTCACATCGTGAGCAATGTCATATGTAATCCACTAGTTATTAAGAACAATGTAACGGGGGTCTCGTGTGCTTTTGGAGATATTTGGAGTAATATCCTTTTAGTTTCTGGATATTAGAAACAATACTACAGTGGTGGTGTACACTTCCTGCGATATTAAGAGTATACTCATCCTCTGTCCCTGGGATATTAGGAACTACATCGCAGAAGCGTTGCACTTTGCCTATAATATTGGAACAGTCACAGAGTGTACACCTTCTTTCATTGTGAGAGAAATACCTACTTAGGATATGATGGGTAATATCACAAAATGGACACACATGGGTATATACCCACTGTGATATTGGAGGTCATTTTTATCTACTATACTAAAAGTCATAACCCGGAAAAAACTCATAATGTGTAGACTTATTGGGTTATTACACTCAATGTACAGAATATGTAACATATGTACATTGACTGGGATGTACATACATGTACACAATACAGATGTACAATAAATGTACATAAACTGTATCATTTGTACGAATATATGTACAAAATGTGCACACAATAGTAATGCACATAATGTGTACAATATGTACATTTATTGTAATATCACAATGTTATATAATCACAACTGCATATAAAATCACAATACACATGTAATATGTAATATCAATATAAATGTACATGTTGCAAACAAGATGTACATTTACATTTATTGTGATATGTTATGTAAACATGTACATCATTTACCCATTATGTACAGATGCACAATATATGCAAGTGTACATATGCGGGTACAGTATGTACATATGTACACTACACATGTGTACATATAATGTAGATATGTACCTTCTGTACCCGAGTACATTCTATGCACAATATGTACACATATAAACGATGTACACACCTGGGTGTACAACCACTTTGGTAACCGGAGAAATTTCTATCTAATATACAAAATATAATAATTCAGAATGTAGTAATAGTGTGTACATTTATTGGCATATTGCAATAAATGTATAAAATAGGTACAATCTGTACATTTACCCTGCTGTACATATGTGTACACAATGCACATGTACAAAAAATGTACATACTCTGTAAAATATGTACCTACATATTTCTATAATGTGTAAACAATGTATAGGTACATAATGTGTACACTATGCACATTCCTTAAAATATCAGTGATAAAATATACATGATCAAAATAACGCATATAATCACAGTAGTATATATATATATCATGTAATATCACAAAAAAGTACATATTGTACACAGTAGATACGCATTAGGTCTATATGTATTGTGCACATATGTACATATATATTTATCATAACACCATGTGTACACTTATACAAATATGTGTTCATTATTAAAACTATGTACCTAGGCCGGGCGCGGTGGCTCAAGCCTGTAATCCCAGCACTTTGGGAGGCCGAGGCGGGTGGATCACGAGGTCAGGAGATCGAGACCATCCTGGTCAACATGGTGAAACCCCGTCTCTACTAAAGATACAAAAAATTAGCTGGGCATGGTGGCGCGTGCCTGTAATCCCAGCTACTCGGGAGGCTGAGGCAGGAGAATTGCCTGAACCCAGGAGGCGGAGGTTGCGGTGAGCCGAGATCGCGCCATTGCACTCCAGCCTGGGTAACAAGAGCGAAACTCCGTCTCAAAAAAAAATAAAAATAAATAAATAAAATAAAACTATGTACCTGTGCAGAACAGGCTATTACCACAGCCCCCCTCGTAGCAGCCCCAAGGCCCACCCTGGCTGCTTAAAGACCCCCTGGCTAGGGAGCTGTAACCACATTCCCCGCCAGAGGGCCCGTAACAGCTCCCAGGCTGACGCTGGCTGCTTAGGGACCCCCCGGCTAGGGCGCTGTGCCCGGCTCTTTTGAAAATGTGGTGTAATATGATGCTGTCGACCATATCATATGGAAATGATGTTATTCTGGTTTTTGATATACTAGGCAATAGTTCTAGTTACACCTCTGCCATATTGACAAAAATGTCATCCTCACACCCCTGGACATTAGAATTGAAATCATAAGGGGGTTTCACCCCTTGCAATGTTAAATTCAATATAATTGTTTTCTTGTTTACATTAGTGACCATATCAGAGCACAGTGTACTCCTCTTGCCGTATTCAGAGGATTTGCCTATGGGCAGCAACATTATTCTCTCGTTCTCTGGATATTAGGAACAATATCACAGGACCGGCGGACAGCCCCAGTCATATCGTGAGTAATGTCCTCTGTAATCCCTTAGTTATTAGAAAAAATATCACGGGGGTCTTGTGTGCTTTATCAGATACTTGGAGTAATATCTTTTCCGTTTTTGGATATTAGACACGATACTACAGTGGTGGTGTACACTTCCTGCGATATTCAGGGTATAATAATCTTTTGTCCCCAGGATATTAGGTAGTACATTAAAGAAGCCTTGTACTTTGCCTGTGATATTGGAACAATCACAGAGTGAACACTTGCTTTCAAAATGAGAGTAATACCTACTTAAAATATGATGGATAATAGCAAAAAATGGACACACATGGGTGTATACCCACTTTGATAGAGAAAGAAATTTTTATCTAATATACTAAAAATCATATATCACAATATACTCATAATGTGTACACTTATTGAGATGTTACAATCAATGTGCAGAATACATACCATATGTACATAGTGTTATTTACATATGTGTACACAATACAGATGTACCAAAAACATACATAATCTGTACAATATGTGCAATTACAGGTACATAATGTGTACACAATAGGTATGTACAAAATGTGTGCAATATGTACATTTATTTTAATATTACAATGATATCATATAATCACAACAGCATATAAAATCACAATACAGAAGTAATACATAATATAAATGTACATATTGCACACATCGTGTACATTTACATTTATTGTGGTATCACGGTGTGTACACATGCACATCATGTACCCATTATGTACACATGTACAAAATATGCACATGTACATATGTGTGAACAGTATGTGCATGTGTACACTATGTACACATAAATACATATAATGTTGACATGTACATTTTGTACATGAGTACCTAATATGCACAATATGTACACGTATAAACTATGTACACACCTGGGTGTACACCCACTTTGGTCAATGGAGTAATTTCTAATATGGTAAAAATTATATTTTAGAATGTACTCATAATGTGTACATTTATTGGCATATCACAAGAAATGTATAAAATAGGTACAGTCTGTACATTTACTCTGCTGTGCATTGGTGTACACAATACACATGTAGAAAAAGTGTACATAATCTGTAAAATATGTACCTATATATTTCTATATTGTGTACAGAATACATAGGTATATAATGTGTACACTATGCACATTCCTTAAAATATTAGTGATGAAATATATTTAATCACAATAAGGTATATAATCACAGTAATATATATTGTCTAATATTAAAAAAAAGTACATATTGTACACATTAGGTATGCATTAGGTACATATGTATTTTGCACATATTATGTAAATATAAATTTATCGTGATAACACCATATGTATGCATGTACATATATATACCCGATATTAAAACTATTTACACATGTAGTAATAGGTGCAAACTATGTACCGATGCACAGCACGCTATTACCAAAGCCCCCCTTATAGCAGCCCCCAGGCCCAGCCTGGCTGCTTAGAGACCCCCTGGCAATTGGGCTGTGCCCACAAACACTGCTCTAATGCCTGTAGCAGCCCCCATGCCCACCCTGGCTGCTCAGCGACCCCCTGACTAGGTGTCTGTGCCCACAGCCCATGCCAGAGTGCCCGTAGCGGCCTCCAGGCCAACCATGGCTGCTCAGGGACCCCTGGATGGGTCGATGTGCTCACAGACCCCACCAAAAAGCCCAGAGCAGCCCCCAGGCCCACCCTGGCTGCTTAGGGGTCCCCTCGCTTGTGGGCTCTGCCCACAGCTGCTGAGGCCCAGCTATTTTGCAAATCCGGTGTAATATGATACTGGCAACCATATTATATAAAAATGATAATCTTATTCTGTTTTTTTGTATATTAGGCAATAGCTCCAGTTACACCTCTGCCATATTGACAAAAATGTCATCCTCACCCCCATTGACATTAGAATGAAAATCATAGGGGAGTTTCATTCTTTGCAATGCTTAATTCAATGTAATTGTTTTCTTGCTTACATTAGTGACCATATCAAAGCATGGTGTACACCTCTTGCCGTATTAATAGTATTTCCCTATGGGCAGCAACATTTTCCTCTCCTTCTCTGGATATTAGGAACAATATTCCAGGACCAGAGTACAACCCCAGTCACGTCGTGGGTAATGTCATCTGTAATTCTCTAGTTATTAGAAACAATATCACGGGGGGCTTGTGTGCTTTCTGAGATATTTGGAGTAATATCCTTTCCGTTTTTGAACATTAGAAACAATACTGCAGTGGTGGTGTACACTTCCTGCGATATTCAGGGTATGGTCATCCTTTGTCCTCAGGATATTATTAACTACATCACAGACGAGTTTTAGTTTGCCTTGATATTGGAGCAATCCGAGAGTGTAAACCTGCTTTCACAATGAGAGAAATACCTACTCAGGATAGGATGGATAATATCACAAAATGGACACACATCAGTGTATACCCACTTTGATATTGAAAGTAATTTTTATCTAACATACTAAAAATCATATCCCAGAATATACTTATAATGTGTACTCTTACTGAAATATTACAAACAATGCACAGAATATGTACCATATGTACGTTGACTGTGATATACATATGTGTGCACCATACAGATGTACAATAAATATACATAATCTGTACAATATGTACATTTATGTGTACATAATATGTACACAATAGGTATGTCCATAATGTGTACAATATGTACATTTGTAATATCACAATGATATCAGAACAGCATATACAATCACAATACACATGTAATACATAATATAAATGTACGTATTTCACACATTATGTACATTTCCATTTATTGTGGTATGACGATGTGTTTACATGTAGAGCATGGACCCATTATGTACGGATGTACAATAAATTCGGGTGTAGATATATGTACATAGTATGTACATATGTACGCTCTGTACCCATACATACATATAATGTAGATATTTACCTTCTGTAAACAAGTACGTAATATGCACAGTATGTACATGTACAAAGTATGTGCACACATAAGTTTACACCCACTTTGGTAACCAGAGTAATTTCTATCTTATATTCTAAATGTAATATCACAGAATGTACTCATAATGTGTACATTTATTGGCATATATCACAATAAATGTATAAAGTAAGTAAGATCTGTACATTTACTCTGTGTACCCAATACACAAGTAAATAAAATGTACATAACCTGTAAAATATGTTTCTTTATATTTCTATAACCTGTGCACAATGCATAGGTACATAATGTGTATAATATGTACATTTGTAATGTCACAATGATATCATATCACAACAGCATATATAATCACAATAAATGTAATACATAATATAAACATACATATTGCAAACATTATGTATATTTACATTTATTTTGATATGATGTGTACACATGTACATCATGTACCCATTATGTACAGATGTACAATATATGCACGTGTACATGTGTGCACAGTATGTACATATGTATGCTGCGTACACCTATGTATATATAATGTAGACATGTACATTCTGTACATGAGTACATACTATGCACAACATGTACATGTATAAACTATGTGCGCACCTGGGTGTAAACCCACTCTGGTTACCGGTGTAATTCCTATCTAATATGCTAAAAATTATATCCCAGAATGTACTCATGTGTACATTTATTGACATATCACAATAAATGTATAAAATAGGTATAGTCTGTACATTTACTCTGCTGTACATATGTGTACAAAATACACATGTAGAAAAAATGTACATCATCTGTAAAATATGTACCTATTTATTTCTATAATGTGTACACAATGCATAGGTACATAAAGTGTACTCTATGTACATTTCTAAAAATCTCAGTGGTAACATACATATTATCACACTAAGATATATAATCAATAATATGTAGATATCACATAATATCACCAAAAAGTACATATTGTTTATATTAGGTACGTATAAAGTACATATTTATTGTACACATATTATTTACATATATGTTTATTGTGATAATAACATATGTACATGTGTACAAATATGTGCCCATTATGTAAACGATCTACACATGTAGAAATAGGTGCAAACTGTGTACCTGTGAAGAGCAGGGTATCCCCACACCTCCCGCCAAAGGGCCTATAGCAGCTTCCAGCTCCACCCTGGCTACGTAGGGACCCCCTGGTTAGGTGGCTGTGCCCATAGCCCCTGCCAGAGTGTCAGTAGCAGCCGCCAGGCCCTCCCTGGATGCTGAGAGACCCTCTGGCTATGTGGCTGTTACCACAACCACCGCCAGAGGGCCCGTAGCAGCCCCCAGACAAACCACAAAGGGCCCGTAGCAGCCCCAATGCCCAACTTGGTTGCATAGGGACACCCTCGCTTGGCTGCCATGCCCACAGCTGCTGGGGCACAGATATTTTGAAAATGTGGTGTAATATGATACTGGCAATCATATCATATGTAAATAATAATTTTATCCTTTT
Organism: Callithrix jacchus; assembly: GCF_049354715.1. NCBI lineage: Eukaryota > Metazoa > Chordata > Mammalia > Primates > Cebidae > Callithrix > Callithrix jacchus. Next base: position 177,630,871 of record NC_133505.1, read on the forward strand.
TTATTATATAGTAGGCAATAGCTGTAGTTACACCTCCGCCATTTTGACAAAAATGTCCTCCTCACCCACTTGAAATTAGAAAAAAAATTATAGGGGGGGTTAACACCTTGCAATATTTAATTCAATATAATTGTTTTCTTGTTTACATTAGTGACCACACCGTGTACTCCTCTTGCCGTATTCAGAGGATTTGCCTATGGGCAGAAACATTCCCCTCTCCTTCTCTGGATATTAGAAACATTATCACAGGACGGGCAAACAGCTGCAGTCATATTGTGAGTAATGTCATCTGCAATCCCCTAGTTATTAAAAACAACATCACGGGGGTCTTGTGCAATTAATGAGATACTTAGAGTAATGTTTGGATTTCGGTATTTTACATGAGAGAGCATACTGAGTTGGTGTATATAGACCAAAACAAAGTAGAAAAGGGCATTGTATATTTATTCTGACAGATTATATTCAGAGCAATATTGCTTTAAACTTTGGGGCATCTAGATATTATTTAGATTTATTTTGATTCTCGTAAAATTACAATTTCGGTATTTTACATGAGAGAGCGTATTGAGTTGCTGTATATACGCCAAAACAGAGTAGAATAAGGCATTGTATATTTTTTCTAACAGACTATATTCAGAGCCATTTTCTTTTAAATTTGCGGAGCCTAGATATTATTTAGATTTTTTTCGTTTTGCGTAAAATTAGAATTTCGGTATTTTACATGAGAGAGTATATTGAGTTGGTGTATATACAAAAAATAAAGTAGAATAGGGCATTGTATATTTTTTCTGAAAGATTATATTCAGAGCAATTTTGCCTTTAACATTGGGGTGCCTATATAATATTTAGATTTTTTTCGATTCGCTAAATATAGAATTTCTGTATTTTACTTTAGAGAGCATATGGAGTTGGTTTATATACTCCAAAACAGAGTAGAATAGGGCATTGTATATTTTTTCTGACAGATTATATTTAGAGCAATTCTTCTTTTAACATTGGGGTGCCTAGATAATATTTAGATTTTTTTCGATTCGCGTAAAATTAGAATTTCGGTATTTTACATGATTGAGCATACTGAATTGGTGTATATACTCTAAAACAGAGTATATTACGTCATTGTATATTTTCTCTGACTGATTATATTCAGAGCAATTTTGCTTTTAACAATGGGGTGCCTAGATAATATTTAGATTTTTTTCGATTCGCTTAAATATAGAATTTCTGTATTTTACATGAGAGAGCTTATGGAGTTGCTGTATATACTCCAAAACAGAGTAGAATAGGGCACTGTATATTTTTTCTAATACAATATATTCAGAGCCATTTTCTTTTAATTTTGGGGTGCCTGGATATTATTTAGATTTTTTTCGATTCGCTTAAATATAGAATTTTTGTATTTTACATGAGAGAGCATATTGAGTTCGTGTATATACCCCAAAACAGAGTAGAATAAGGCATTGTATATCTTTTCTAAGAGACTATATATAGAGCCATTTTCTTTTAACTTCGCTTAAATATAGAATTTCTGTATTTTACATGAGAGGGCATATGGAGTTGGTGTATATACTCGAAAACAGAGTAGATTAGGCCATTGTATATTTTATCTGACAGATTCTATTCAGAGCAATTTTGTTTTTAACATTGGGGTGCCTACATGATATTTAGATTTTATCGATTTGGGTAAAATTAGAATTTCTGTACTTTACACGATAAATACTGAGTTGGTGTATATACTCCAAAACAAAGTAGAATAAGGCATTGTATATTTTTTCCAACAGAGTATATTTAGAGCCATTTTCTTTTAACTTTGGGGCACCTAGATATTATTTAGATTTCTTTAGATTCACGTAAAATTAGAATTTCGGTATTTTAAATGACAGAGCATATTGAGTTGGAGTATATACTCCAAAACAGGGTAGAAAAGGGCATTGTATATTTTTTATGACAGATTATATTCAGAGCAATTTTGATCTTAACATGGGGGTGCCTAGATAATATTTAGATTTTTTCAATTCGGGTAAAATTCGAATTTCTGTATTTTACATGAGAGAGCATACCGAGTGGGTGTATATACTACAAAACAGAGTAGAATAACGCATTGTATATTTTTTATAACAGACAATATTCAGAGCAATTTTCTTTTAACTTTGGGGCGTCTAGATATTATCTAGATTTTTATCGATTTGCATAAAATTAGAATTTGCTATGTTACATGAGAGAGCATATTGGGTTGGTGTATATATTCGAAAACAGAGTAGAAAAATGCATTGTATATTTTTTCTGACAGACTATATTCAGAGCAATTCTGCTTTTAAAATTGGGGTGCCTAGATAATATTTAGATTTTTTTCGATTCGCGTAAATTTAGAATTTCGGTATTTTACATGAGAGAGCATACTGAGTTGGTGTATATACTCCAAAACAGAGTAGAATACGGCATTGTATACTTTTTCTGACTGATTCTATCCAGAGCAATTTTGCTCTTAACATTGTGGTGCCTAGATAAGATTTAGATTTTTTTTGATTCGCTTATAAATAGAATTTCTGTATTTTTTCATGAGAGAGCATATGGAGTTGGTGTATATACTCGAAAACGGAGTAGAATAGGGCATTGTATATTTATTCTGACAGATTATATTCAAAGCAATTTTTTTTTAACATTGGGGTGCCTAGATAATATTTAGATTTTTTTCGATTCGCATAAATATAGAATTTCTGTATTTTTCATGAGAGAGCATATGGAGTTGGTGTATATACTCCAAAACTGAGTAGAATAGGGCATTGTATATTTTTTCTGACAGATTATATTCAGAGAAATTTTGTTTATTACATTAGGGTGCTAGATAATATTTAGATTTTTTTCGATTCGGGTAAAATTAGAATTTCTGTATTTTACATGAGAGAGCATACTGAGTTGGTGTATATACTCCAAAACAGAGTAGAATAAGTTATTGTATATTTTTTCTAAGAGACTCTATTCAGAGCCATTTTCATTTAACTTTGGGGTGCCTAGATATTATTTAGATTTTTTTTGATTTGCAGAAAATCAGAATTTCGGTATTTTACCTGAGAGAGCATATTGAGTTGGTGTATATTATATAAAACAGAGTAGAATAGGAAATTGTATATTTTTTCTGACAGATTATATTCAGAGTAATTTTGCTTTTAACATTGGGGTGCGTAGATAATATTTAGATTTTTTTCTATTCGCTTAAATATAGAATTTCTATATTTCACCTTAGAGAGCATATGGAGTTGGTTTATATACGCCAAAATAGGGTAGAATAGGGCATTGTATATTTTTTCTTACAGATTATATTCAGAGCAATTTTTCTTTAAACATTGGGGTGCCTAGATAATATTTAGATTTTTTTTGATTCACGGAAAATTAGAATTTCGGTATTTTACATGAGAGAGCATACTGAGTTGGTTAATATACTTCAAAATAGAGTAAAATAAGGCATTGTATATTTTTTCTGACCGATTATATTCAGAGCAATTTTTTTTTAACATTGCAGTGTCTAGATAATATTTATACTTTTCGATTCGGGTAAAATTAGAATTTCTGTATTTTACATGATAGAGCATACTGACTGAGTGTATATACTCCAAAACAGAGTAGAATAAGGCATTGTATATTTTTTCTAACAGACTATATTCAGAGCCATTTTCTTTTAACTTTAGGGTGCCAAGATATTATTTGGAATTTTTTAGATTTGCGTAAAGTTTGAATTTAGGTATTTTATATGAGAAAGCATATTGAGTTTGTGTATATACTCCAAAACAGAGTAGAAAAGGGCATTGTATAATATTTCTGACAGATTATATTCAGAGCAATTTTGTTTTTAACATTGGGGTGTCTAGATAATATTTATATTTTTTTAGATTCAATTAAATACAGAATTTTTGTATTTTACATGAGAGAGCATATCGAGTTGGTGTATATACTCCAAAACAGAGTAGTATAGGGCATTGTATATTTTTTCTGACAGATTATATTCAGAGGAATTTTGTTTTTAACATTGGGCTTCCTAGATAATATTTAGAATTTTTCGATTCGGGTAAAATTTTATTTTCTGTATTTTACATAAGAGAGCATACTGAGTTGTTGTATATACTCCAAAATAGAGTAGAATAGGGGATTCTGTAATGTTACTGACAGATTATATTCAGAGCAATTTTGTTTTTAACATTGGGGTGCTAGATAATATTTAGATTTTTTCGATTCGGGTGAAATTAGAATTTCTGTATTTTACATGAGAGAGCATATTGAGTTGGTGTGCATGCTAGAAAACAGAGTAGAAAAGGGTATTGTATATTTTTTCTGACAGATTATATTTAGTGCAATTTTGCTTTTAACATTGGGGTGCCTAGATAATATTCAGGTTTTTTTCGATTCACGTAAAATTAGAACATCCGTATTTTACATGAGAGAGGATATTGAGCTGGTGTATATACTTTATAACAGGGAAGGTAAGGGAATTTTATATTATTTGTGACAGATTATATTCAGAACTATTTTGATTTTAACATTGGAATGCCTAGATAATATTTAGATTTTTTGCGGTTCATTTAAAATTTGAATTTTGGTATTTTACATGAGAGAGCATATTGAGTTGGTGTATATACTCCAAAACAGAGTAGAAAAGGGCATTGTATATTTTTTCTGACAGATTATATTCAGAGCCATTCTCCTTTAACATTGGGGTGCCTAGATAATATTTAGATTTTTGTCAATTCCCGTATAGTTCGAATTTCGGTATTTTACTTGAGAGAACATATTGAGTTTGTGTATATAGTTCAACACAGAGTAGAATAGGGCATTGTATACTATTTCTGACAGATTATATTCAGAGAAATTTTGGTTTTAACATTGTGGTACCTCAATAATATTTAGATTTCTTTCAAGTCGCGTAAATTTAGAATTTCGGTATTTTACATTAGAGAGCATATTGAGTTGGTGTATATACTACAAAACAGAGTAGAAAAGGGCATTGTATATTTTTTCTGACAGACCATATTCAGAGCAATTTTGCTTTTAACATTGGGGTACCTAGATAATATTTAGATTTTTTTCGATTCACTTAAATATAGAATTTCTGTATTTTACATGAGAGAGCATATTGTCTTGGTGTAGATACTCCAAAACAAAGTAGAATAGGGTATTTTATATTTTTTATGACAGATTATATTCAGAGGGATTTCGGTTTGAACATTGGGGTGCCTAGATAATATTTAGATTTTTTACGATTCACTTAAATATAGAATTTCTCTATTTTATATGACAGAGCTTATGGAGTTGGTGTATATACTCCAAAACAGAGTAGAATAGGGCATTGTATATTTTTTCTGACAAATTATATTCAGAGCAATTTTGCTTTTAACATTGGGGTGCCTAGATAATATTTAGATTTTTTACGAATCGCTTAAATATAGAATTTCTGCATTTTACCTGAGAGAGCATATGGAGTTGGTTTATATACTCCAAAATAAAGAAGAATGGGGAATTGTATATTTTTTCTGACAGATGATATTCAGCGCAATTTTATTTTTAACGTTGGGGTGCCAGGATAATATTTAGATTATTTTCGATTCACGTAAATTTAGAATTTCTGTATTTTACATTAGAGAGCATAATGAGTTGGTGTATATATTCCATAAGAGAGTAGAATAGGGCATTGTATATTTTTTCTAACAGATTATATTCAGAGCAATTTCGCTTTTAACATTGGGGTGCCTAGATAATATTTAGATTTTTTTCGATTCACTTAAATATAGAATTTCTGTGTTTTACATGAGAGAGCATATGAGTTGGTGTATATACCCCATAACAGAGTAGAATCGGGCATTTTATATTTTTTCTGAGTGATTATATCTAGAGCAATTTTCCTTTTAACATTGAAGTTCCTAGATAATATTTAGATTTTTTCAATTCGGGTAAAATTAGAATTTATGTATTTTACATCAGAGAGCATACTGAGTTGGCGTATATACTCTAAAACAGAGTAGAATAAGTCATTGTATATATTTTCTAACAGACTATATTCAGATCCATTTTCTTTTAACTTTGTGGCGCTTAGATATTATTTAGATTCTTTTCGATTCGCATAAGATTAGAATTTCGGTATTTTACATGAGAGAGCACACTGAGTTGGTGTATATACTCCAAAACAGATTAGAATAAGGCATTTTATATTTTTTCTGACAGATTATATTCAGAGCAATTTTTCTTTTAACATTGGGGTGCCTAGATAATATTTAGATTTTTTCGATTCGCTTAAATATAGAATTTCTGTATTTTACATGATAGGGCAAACTGAGGTAGTGTATATACTACAAAACAGAGTACAATAAGGCATTGTATATATTTTCTGACTGATTATATTCAGAGCAATTTTTATTTTAACATTAGGGTGCCTAAATATTATTTAGATTTTTTTCGATTCACTTAAATATAGAATTTCTTTATTTTACATGAGAGAGCATATGGATTTGGTGTATATACTCCAAAGCAAAGGAGAAGAGGGCATTGTATATTTTTTCTGACAGATTATATTCAGAGCAATTTCTTTTTAACATTTTGGTGCCTAGATTATATTTAGATTTTTTCGATTCGGGTAAAATTAGAATTTCTGTATTTTACATGAGAGAGCATACTGAGTTGGTGTATATACTCCAAAATAGAGTAGAATAAGGCATTGTATATTTTGTCTAACAGAGTATATTCAGAGCCATTTTCTTTTAACTTTGGGGCGCCTTGATCTTACTTAGATTTTTTTCGATTTGTGTAAAATTAGAATTTCGGCATTTTACATGAGAGAGCATATTGAGTTGGTGTATATACTCCAAAACAGAGTTGAACAGGGCATTGTATATTTTTTCTGACAAATTATATTCAGAGCAATTTTTCTTTCAACATTGGGGTGCCTAGATAATATTTAGAATTTTTTGGAATCGCGTAAATATAGAATTTCTGCATTTTACCTAAGAAAGCATATGGAGTTGGTTTATATACTCCAAAATAAAGAAGAATGTGGCATTGTATATTTTTTCTGACAGATTATATTCAGAGCAATTTTATTTTTAACATTGGAATGCCAGGATAATATTTAGATTTTTTTTGATTCACGTAAATTTAGAATTTCTGTATTTTACATGAAAGAGTATACTGAGTTGGTGTATACTCCAAAAGAGACTAGAATAAGGCATTGTATATTTTTACTAACAGACTATATTCAGAGCCATTTTCTTTTATTTTTGGGGCGCCTAGATATTATTTATATTTTTTTCGATTCACGTAAAATTAGAATTTCTGTATTTTACATGAGAGAGCATATTGAGTTGGTGTATATACTACAAAACAGAGTAAAAAGAGCATTGTATATTTTTTCTGACAGATTATACTCAGAGCAATTTTGTTTATAACATTGGGGTGCCTAGAGAATATTTAGATTTTTTTCGATTTGCTTAAATATAGAATTTCTGTATTTTACAAGAGAGAGCATATTGAGTTGGTGTATATACTCCAAAACAGAGTAGAAAAGGGCATTGTATATTTTCTCTGACAGATTATATTCAGAGTAGTTTTGTTTTTGACATTGGTGTGCCTAGATAAAATTTCGATTTTTTTGATTCGGGTAAAATTAGAATTTCTGTATTTTACATGAGAGAGCATATGGAGTTGGTGTATATACTGCAAAACAGAGTAGAATAAGGCATTGTATATATTTTCTAACAGATTATATTCAGAGCTATTTTCTTTTAACTTTGGGGCACCAAGGTATTATTTAGATTTTTTTGATTCACATAAAATTAGAATTTCGGTATTTTACATAAGAGGGCATACTGAGTTGGGTATATACGCCCAAACAGAGTAGAATAAGGCATTGTATATTTTTTTTTAACCGACTATATTCAGAGCCATTTTCTTTTAACTTTGGGGTGCCTTGATATTATTTAGATTTTTTTCGATTCATGTAAAATTAGAATTTCGGTATTTTACATGAGAGAGCATATTGAGTTGATGTATATACTACAAAACATAGTAGAAAAGGGCACTGTATATTTTTTTTGACAGATTATATTCAGAGAAATTTTGCATTCAACATTGGGTTTCCTAGATAATATTTAGATTTTTTTTGATTCACTTAAATATAGAATTTCTGTATTTTACATGAGAGAGCATATGGAGTTGGTGTATATACTCCAAAACAAAGTAGAATAGGGCATTGTATATTTTTTTCTGACAGATTATATTCAGAGCAATTTTGTTTTAAACATTCGGGTGCCTATATTATATTCAGTTTTTTTCGATTCACGGAAAACTAGAATTTTGGTATTTTACATGAGAGAGCATATTGAGTTGGTGTATATACTCAAAAACAGAGTAGAATAAGGCATTGTATATTTTATCTCACAAACTGTATACAGAGCCATTTTCTTTTAACTTTGGGGCGCCTATATATTATTTAGATTTTTTTCGATTTGCGGAAAATTAGAATTTCGTTATTTTACATGAGAGAGCATACTGACTTGGTGTATATAATCCAAAACAGAGTAGAATAAGGCATTGTATATTTTCCCTAACAGACTATTTTCAGAGCCATTTTCGTTTAACTTTGGTGCGCGTAGATATTATTTATATATTTTTCGATTCATGTAAATTAGGATTTCAGTATTTTACATGAGAGAGCATATTGAGTTGGTTTATATACTACAAAACATAGTGGAAAAGGGCATTGTATATTTTTTCTGACAGATTATATTCAGAGCAATTTTGCTTTTAACATTGGGTTGCCTAGATAATATTTAGATTTTTTTCGATTCGCTTAAATATAGAATTTCTGTATTTTACATGAGAGAGCATATGGAGTTGGTTTATATACTCCAAAACAGAGTAGAATAGGGCATTGTATATTTTTTCTGAGAGATTATATTCAGAGCAATTTTTATTTTAACATTGGGGTGCCAAGGTAATATTTAGATTTTTTTCGATTCACGTAAAATTAGAATTTCGGTATTTTACATGAGAGAGTATACTGAGTTGGTGTATATACTCCAAAACAGAGTAGAATAAGGCATTGTATATTTTTTCTAACAGACTATATTCAGAGCCATTGTTTTTGAACTTTGGGGCTCCTAGATATTATTTAGAATTTTTTCGATTCTCTTCAATATATAATTTCTGTATTTTACATGAGAGAGCATATGGAGTTTGTGTATATTCTCCAAAACAGAGTAGAATAGGTCATTGTATTTTTTTTCTGACAGATTAAAGTCAGAGAAATTTTTTTTTAACATTGGGGTGTTTAGATAATATTTAGATTTTTTCGACTCAGGTAAAATTAGAATTTCTGTGTTTTACATGAGAGAGCATACTGAGTTAGCGTATATACTCCAAAACAGAGTAGAATAAGGCATTGCATATTTTTTCTAACAGACTATATTCAGAGCCATTTTCTTTTAACGTTGGGGCGCCTAGATATAATTTAGATTTTTTTAAATTCGCGTAAAATTTGAATTTCGGTATTTTACATATGAGAGCATACTGGGTTGTGTATATACTTTAAAACAGAGTAGAATGAGGCATTGTATATTTTTTCTTACCGACTATATTCAGAGCCATTTTCTTTAACTTTGGGGCTCCTAGATATTATTTAGAATTTTTTCGATTCTCTTCAATATATAATTTCTGTATTTTACATGAGAGAGCATATGGAGTTTGTGTATATTCTCCAAAACAGAGTAGAATAGGTCATTGTATATTATTTCTGACAGATTATATTCAGAGCAATTTTGCTTTTTACATTGGGTGCCTCGATAATATTTAGATTTTTTTCGATTCGCGTAAATTTAGAATTTTGGTATTTTACATGAGAGAGCATACTGGGTTTGTTTATATTCTCCAAAACACAATAGAAAAGGGCATTGTATATTTTCTCTGAAAGATTTTATGTAGAGTAATTTTGCTTTTAACATTGGGAGGCCTACAAAATATTAAGATTTTTTTCGATTCGCGGAAATTTAGAATTTCGGTATTTTACATGAGAGAGCATATTGAGTTGGTGAATATACTCCAAAACAGAGTAGAAAAAAGCATTGTTTATTTTTTCTGACAGATTATATTCAGAGCAATTTTGCTTTTAACATTGGAATGCCTAGATAATATTTAGATTTTTCGGTTCGTGTAAAATATGAATTTCTGTATTTTACATGGGAGAGTATATTGAGTTGGTGTATATACGCCAAAACAGAGTAGAAAAAGGCATTGTATATTTTTTGGACTGATTACATTCTGAGTAATTTTTCTGTTAACATTCAGGTGCCTAGATAATATTTAGAATTTTTTAAATTTGTGTAAATTTATAATTTCGGTATTTTACATGAGAGAGCATATTGAGTTGGTGTATATACTTTAAAACAGAGTAGGAAAGGGAATTGTATATTTTTTCTGACAGATTATATTCAGAGCAATTTTGCTTTTAACATTGGGTGCCTAAATAATATTTAGATTTTTTTCGATTCGTGTAAATTTAGAATTTCGGTATTTTACATGAGAGAGCATATTGGGTTGGTGTATATAATCCAAAACTGAATACAAAAGGGCATAGTATATTTTTTTCTGAAAGACTATATTCAGAGCAATTTTGCTGTTAACATTGGGGTGCCTAGATAATATTTAGATTTTTTTCGATTCAGGTAAAATTAGAATTTCGGTATTTTACATGAGAGAGCATATTGAGTTGGTTTATATACTCCAAAAAAGAGTAGAAGAGGGCATTGTGTATTTTCTCTGACAGACTATATTCAGAGCAATTTTGCTTTTAACATTGGAATGCCTAGATAATGTTTAGATTTTCTTAGGTTCATGTATAATTTGAACTTCTGTATTTTACATGGGAGAGCATAATGAGTTGGTGTATATACTCGAAAACAGAGTAGAAAGAGGCATTGTATATTTTCTCTGACAGATTACATTCAGAACAATTTTTCTTTTTACATTGGGTTGCCTAGATAACGTTTAGAATTTTTTTAATTTCGTAAATTTATAATTTCGGTATTTTACCTGAGTGAACATATTGAGTTGGTGTATACACTTTATAACAGAGTAGGAAAGGGAATTGTAGATTATTTCTGACAGATTCTATTTAGAGCAATTTTGCTTTTAACATTGGATGCCTAAATAATACTTAGATTTTTTTCGATTATCGTAAATTTAGAATTTCTGTATTTTATATGAGAGAGCATATTGGGTTGGTGTATATACTCCAAATCAGAGTAGAAAAATGCATTGTATATTATTCTGACAGAATATATTTAGAGCAATTTTGCTTTTAACATTGGGGTGCCTAGATAATATTTAGATTTTTTTCGATTCAGGTAAATTTAGAATTTTTGTATTTTACATGAGAGAGCATATTGAGTTGGTTTATGTACTCCAAAAAAGAGTAGAAGAGGGCATTGTGTTCTTTCTCTGACAGACTATATTCAGAGAAATCTTGCTTTTAACATTGGAATGCCTAGATAATATTTAGATTTTTTTTGGATCGTGTAAAATTTGAACTTCTGTATTTTACATGGGAGAGCATATTGAGTTGGTGTATATACTCCAAAACAGAGTAGAAAAAGGCATTGTATATTTTTCTGACAGACTACATTCAGAAGAATTTTGCTTATAACATTGGGGTGCCTAGATAATATTTAGAATTTTTAATTTGTGTAAATTTACAATTTCTGTATTTTACATGACAGAGCATATTGAGTTGGTTTATATACTTTATAACAGAGTAGGAAAGGGCATTGTATATTATTTCTGACAGATTATATTCAGAGCAATCTTGCTTTTAACATTGGAATGCCTAGATAATATTTAGATTTTTTTTATTCACGTAAAATTAGAATTTTGGTATTTTACATGAGAGAGCATACTGAGTTGGTGTATATACCCCAAAACAGAGTAGAATAAGACATTGTATATTTTTTCTGACAGATTATATTCAGAGCAATTTTGTTTTTAACATTGGGGTGCCTAGATAATATTTAGATTTTTTTCGATTCTCTTAAATACAGAATTTCTGTATTTTATATGATAGAGCATATGGAGTTGGTGTATATACTCCAAAACAGAGTAGAATAGGGCATTGTATATTTTTTTTGACAGATTATATTCAGAGAAATTTTGTTTTTAACGTTTGTGTGCCTAGATAATATTTCGATTGTTTCCATTCGGGTAAAATTAGAATTTCTGTATTTTACATGAGAGAGCATACTGAGTTGGTGTATATACTCAAAAAAAGAGTAGAATAAGGCATTGTATATATTTTCTAACAGACTATATTCAGAGCCATTTTCTTTTAACTTTGGGGCTCCTCGATATTATTTAGATTTTTTGCGATTCGCGTAAAATTTGAATTTCGGTGTTTTACATGAAAGAGTATATTGAGTTGGTGTATATACTACAAAACACAGTCGAAAAGGGCATAGTATATTTGATCTGACAGATTATATTCAGAGCAATTTTGCTTTTAACATTGGGGTGCCTAAGTAATATTTAGAATTTTTTCGATTCGATTAAATATAGAATTTCTGTATTTTACATGAGAGAGCATATTGAGTTGGTGTATATAAACCAAACAAAGTAGAAAATGGCATTGTGTATTTTCTCTGACAGATTATATTCAGAGAAATTTTGCTTTTAACATTGGGGTGCCTAGATAATATTTAGATATTTTTCGATTCACTTAAATATAGAATTTCTGTATTTTACCTGAGAGAGCATATGGAGTTTGTGTGTATACTCCAAAACAGAGTAGAATAGTGTACTGTTTATTTTTTCTGACAGATGGTATTCAGAGCCATTTTTTTTTAACATTGGGGTCCCTAGGTAATATTTAGATTTATTTCAATTAGCTTAAATATAGAATTTCTGTATTTTACATGAGAGAGCATATGGAGTTGGTGCATATACTCCAAAACAGAGTAGAATAGGGCATTGTATATTTTTTCTGACAGATTATATTCAGAGTAATTTTGTTTTTAACATTCTGTTGCCTAGATAATATTTAGATGTTTTCATTTCGGGTAAAATTAGAATTTCTGTATTTTACATGAGAGGGCATCCTGAGATGGTGTATATAGTCTAAAACAGAGTAGAATAAGATATTGTATATTTTTTCTAACAGACTATATTCAGAGCTATTTTCTTTGAACTTTGGGGCGCCTAGATTTTATTTAGATTTTTTTCGATTCGCGTTAAATTGGAATTTCGGTATTTTACATGAGACAGCATATGGAGTTGTTGTATATACTCCAAAACAGAGTAGAATAGGGCATTGTATATTTTTTCTGACAGATTATATTCAGAGCAATTTTGTTTTTAACATTGAAGTGCCTAGATAATATTTAGATTTTTTTCAATTCACGTAAATTTAGAATTTCGGTATTTTACATGAGAGAGCATACTGAGTTGGTGTATATACCCCAACACATGGTAGAATAGGGAATTGAATATTTATACTGACAGATTATATTTAGAGCGATATTGTTTGTAACATTGGGTGTCCTACATAATATTTTGATTTTTTCGATGTGGGTAAAATTAGAATTTCGGTATTTTACATGAGAGGGCATACTGAGTTGGTGTATATACTCCAAAACAGAGTAGAATAAGGCATTGTATATTTGTCCTAAAAGATTATATTCAGAGCGATTTTGTTTTTAACATTGACGTGCCTACATAATATTTAGATTATTTCGATTCGGATAAAATTAGAATTTCTGTATTTTACATGAGAGAACATCCTTAGATGTTGTATATACTCCAAAATAGAGTAGAATAAGGCATTGTATATTTTTTCTAACAGACTATATTTAGAGCCATTTTCTTTGAACTTTGGGGCGCCTAGATATTATTTAGATTTTTTTCGATTCACGTAAAATTGCAATTTCGGTATTTTATATGAGAGAGCATATTGAGTTGACGTATATACTCTAAAACAGAGTAGAATAGGGCATTGTATATTTTTTCTGACAGATTATATTCAGAGCAATTTTGTTTTTAACATTAAATTGCCTAGATAATATTTAGATATTTTGCGATTCACGTAAAATTAGAATTTCTGTATTTTACATGAGAGAGCATACTGAGTTGGTGTATATACTCCAAAACAGGGTAGAATAGGGAATTGAATATTTTTTCTGACAGATTATATTTAGAGCAATTTTGTTTGTAACATTGGGTTGCCTAAATAATATTTTGATGTTTTCGATGCGGGTAAAATTAGAATTTAGGTATTTTACATGAGAGAGCATACTGAGTTGGTGTATGTACTCCAAAACAGAGTACAATAGGGCATTGTATATTTTTTCTGAAAGATTATATTCAGAGCAATTTTGTTTTTAACATTGACGTGCCTACATAATATTTAGATTACTTCATTTCGGATAAAATTAGAATTTCTCTATTTTACATGAGAGAGCATCCTGAGATGGTGTATATACTCCAAAACACAGTAGAATAAGGGATTGTACATTTTTTCTAACAGACTATATTCAGAGCCATTTTCTTTGAACTTTGGGGCGCCTACATAGTATTTAGATTCATTTCGGTTCACGTAAAATTGGAATTTCAGTATTTTACATGAGAGAGCATATGGAGTTGATGTATATACTCCAAAACAGAGTAGAATAGGGCATTGTATATTTTTTCTGACAGATTATTTTCAGAGCAATTTTGTTTTTAACATTGAAGTGCCTAGATAATATTTAGATTTTTTTTGATTCACGTAAAATTAGAATTTCGGTATTTTACCTGAGAGAGCATACTGAGTTGGTGTATATACTCCAAAACAGAGTAGAATAAGGAATTGAATATTTTTTCTGACAGATTATATTCAGAGCAATTTTGTTTGTACCATTGGGTTGCCTACATAATATTTTGATTTTTTCGATGCGGGTAAAACTATAAGTTTGGTACTTTACATGAGAGAGCATACTGAGTTTGTGTATATACTCCAAAACAGAGTAGAATAGGGCATTGTGTATTTTTTCTGAAAGATTATATTCAGAGCAATTTTTTTTCAACATTGACGTGCCTACATAATATTTAGATTATTTCTATTCAGATAAAATTAGAATTACTGTATTTTCATATCAGAGCATATTTAGTTGTTGTACATACTAAAAACGGAGTAGAAAATGGTATTGTGTATTTATTCTGACAGATTATATTCAGAGAAATTTTGTTTTTAAAATTGGGGTGCCTAGATTGTATTTAGACTATTTCAATTCGGCTAAAATTATAATTTCTGTATTTTACATGAGCCAGCATATTGAGTTGGTGTATATACTCAAAAACAGAGTAGAATAGGGCATTGTATTTTTTTTCTGGCAGATTATATTCAGAGCAATTTTTTTTTTAACATTGGGGTGCCTAGATAATATTTAGATTATTTTCGATTCACTTAAATATAGAATTTCTGTATTTTACATGAGAGAGCATATGAAGTTGGTGTATATACTCCAAAACAAAGTAGAAAAGGGCATTGTATATTCCTTCTGACAGATTATATTCAGAGCAATTTTGTTTTTAACATTGGGGTGCCTAGATAATATTTAGATTTTTTTCGATTCACTTAAATATAGAATTTCTGTATTTTACATGAGAGAGCATATGAAGTTGGTGTATATACTCCAAAACAAAGTAGAAAAGGGCATTTTATATTCCTTCTGACAGATTATATTCAGAGCAATTTTATTTTTAACATTGGGGTGCCTAGATAATATTTAGATTTTTTTCGATTCGCTTAAATATAGAATTTTGTATTTTACATGAGAGAGCATATTGAGTTGGTGAATATACTACAAAACACAGTAGAATAGGGTATTGTATATTTTTTCTGACAGATTATATTCAGAGCAATTTTTTTTTAACATTGGGGTGCCAGGATAATATTTAGATTTTTTCAATTCGGGTAAAATTAGAATTTCTGTATTTTGCATGAGAGAGCATATTGAGTTGGTGTATATACTGCAAAACAGAGTAGAATAAGGCATTGTATATATTTTCTAACAGATTATATTCAGAGACATTTTCTTGTAACTTTGGGGCACCTAGATATTATTTAGATTTTTTTCGATTCGTGTAAAATTAGAATTTTGTTATATTACATGAGAGAGCATACTGATTTGGTGTATGTACTCCAAAGCACAGTAGAATAGGGCCTTGTATATTTTTTCTGACAGATTATATTCAGAGGAATTTTGTTCTTAACATTGGGGTGCCTAGATAATATTTAGATTTTTTCGATTCAGGTAAAATAAGAATTTCTGTATTTTACATGTGAGAGCATATTGAGTTGGTGTATATACTACAAAAAAGAGTAGAAAACGGCATTGTATATTTTTTCTGAGAGATTATATTCAGAGCAATTTTGCTTTTAACATTGGGGTGCCTAGATAATACTCAGATTTTCTTCGCATCACGTAAAATTAGAATTTCTGTATTTTACATGAGGGAGCAAGTTGAGTTGGTGTATATATTCCAAAACAGAGTAGAATAAGGCATTTTATATTTTTTCTAATGGAATATATTCAGAGCCATTTTCTTTTAAATTTGGTGCGCCTAGATATTATTGAGATTTTTTTCGATTCGCGTAAAATTAGAATTTTTGTATCTCCCATGAGGGAGCATATAGATTTGGTGTATATACTCCAAAACAGATTAGAAAAGGGCATTGTATATTTTTTCTGACAGATTATATTCAGAGCAATATTGCTTTTAACATTGGGGTGTCTAGATAATATTTAAAATTTTTGATTCGCTTAAATATAGAATTTCTGTATTTAACCTGAGAGAGCATATGGAGTTGGTGTATGTACTCCAAAACAAAGAAGAATAGGGCATTGTATAATATTTTTGACACTATATATTCAGAGCAATTTTGTTTTTAATATTGGGGTTCCTAGATAATATTTAGATTTTGTCGATTCGGGTCAAATGAGAATTTCTTTATTTTACCCGAGAGAGCATATTGAGTTCGTGTATATACTCCAAAACATAGTAGAATAAGGCATTGTATATTTATTCTAACAGACTATATTTAGAGCCATTTTCTGTTAGCTTTGGGGTGCCTAGATATTATTTAGATTTTTCTCGATTCGTGTAACATTAGAATTTCGGTATTTTACATGACAGAGCATATTGAGTTGGTGTATATACTCCGAAACAGAGTAGTAAAGAGCATTGTATATTTTTTCAGACAGATTATATTCAGAGCAATTTTGCTTTTAACATTGGGGTGCCTAGATTATATTTAGATTTTTTCGATTCGGGTAAAATTAGTATTTCAGTATTTTACACGAGAGAGCATACCGAGTTGGTGTATATACACCAAAACATAGTAGAATAAGGCATTGTATATTTGTTCTAACAGACTATATTCAGAACCATTTTCTTTTAACATTGGGGCTCCTATATATTATTTAGATTTTTTTCGGTTCGCATAACATTAGAATTTCGGTATTTTACATGAGAGAGCATATTGAGTTGGTGTATATACTCTAAAACAGAGTAGAAAAGGGCATTGTATATTTTTTCTGACAGATTATATTCATAGCAATTTTGCTTTTAACATTGTGGTGCCTAAATAATATTTAGATTTTTTTCGATTCACGAAAAATTAGAACTTCAGTATTTTACATGAGAGAGCATACTGAGTTCGTGTATATACCACAAAACACAGTAGAATAAAGCATTGTATATATTTCTTGACAGATTATATTCAGAGAAATTTTGGTTTTAACACTGGGGTGCGTAGATAATATTTAGAGTTTTTTCTATTCGCTTAAATATAGAATTTCTGTATTTTACATGAGAGAGCATATGGAGTTGGTGTATACACTTCAAAACAGAGTAGAATAGGGCATTGTATATTTTTTCCGACAGATTATATTCAGAGCAATTTTGTTTTTAACATTGGGGTGCCTAGATTATATTTGGATTTTTTCGATTCTGTTAAAATTAGAATTTCTGTATTTTACTTGAGAGAGCATACTGAGTTGGTGTGTATACTCCAAACCATAGTAGAATAAGGCATTGTATATTTGTTCCAACAGATTATACTCAGAGCCATTTTGCTTTTAACGTTGGGGTGCCAAGATAATATTTAGATTTTTTTCAATTCGCGTAAATTTAGAATTTCGGTATTTTCCATAAGAGAGCATACTGAGTTGGTGTATATACTCCAAAACAGAGTAGAATAGGGCATTGTATATTTTTTATGACAGTTTATATTCCGAAGAATTTTTTTTTTAACATTGCGGTGCCTAGATACTATTTAGATTTTTTCGATTCGGGTAAAATTAGAATTTCTCTATTTTACATGAGAGAGCATATTGAGTTGGTGTATATACTACAAAACAGAATAGAAAAGGGCATTGTATATTTTTTCTGACAGATTTTATTCAGAGCAATTTTGCTTTTATTGTTGGGGTGCCTAGATAATATTAAATTTTTTTCGATTCGCTTAAATATAGAATTTCTATATTTTACATGAGAGAGCATATGGGGTTGGTGTATATACTCCAAAACAGTGTACAGTAGGGCATTGTATACTTTTTCTGACAGATTATATTCAGAGTAATTTTTCTTTTATTATTGGGGTGCCCAGATAATATTTAGTTATTTTTCGATTCATGTAAAATTACAATTTTGGTATTTTACCTGAGAGAGCATACTGAGTTGGTGTATATACTCCAAAACAGAGTAGAAAAGGGCATTGTATATTTTTTGTGACAGATTATATTCAGAGCAATTTTGCTTTTAACATTGGGGTGCCTAGATAATATTTAGATTTTTTTCGATTCTCGTAAATTTAGAATTTCGGTATTTTACATGAGAGCGCATATCGAGTTGGTGTATATACTACAAAACAGAGTAGAATAGAGAATTTTATATTTTTTTACAGATTATTTTCAGAGTAATTTTGCTTTCAACATTGGTGTGCCTAGATAATATTTAGATTTTTTTGATTCACTTAAATATAGAATTGCTGTATTTTACATAAGAAAGCATATGGAGTTGGTGTATATACTTCATAACAAAGTAGAATAAGGCATTGTATATTTTTTCTGAGAGATTATATTCATAGCAATTTTGTTTTTAACATTGGGGTAACTAGATAATATTTAGATTTTTTTTGATTCGCTCAAATATAGAATTTCTGTATTTTACATGAGAGAGCATATGGAATTGTTGTATATATACCATAACAGAGTAGAACAGGGCATTGTATATTTTTTCTGACAGATTATATTCAGGGCAATTTTGCTTTTAACATTGGGGTGCCTAGATAATATTTAGATATTTTTCTATTCACATGAAATTAGAATTTCGGTATTTTACATGAGAGAGCATATTGAGTTGGTGTATATACTCCAAAACAGAGTAGAATAAAGGATTGTATATTTTTTCTAACAGACTATATTCATAGCCATTTTCTTTTAAATTTGGGGTGCCTAGATATTATTTAGATTTTTTCCATTCGCGTAAAATTAGAATTTTGGTATTTTACATGAGAGAGCATACTGAGTTGGTGTATATACTCCAAAACAGTGTAAAATACGGCACTGCATATTTTTTATGACAGATTATATTCCAAGGAATTTTGTTTTTAACATTGGTGTACCTAGATAATATTTAGATTTTTTCGATTCGGGTAAAATTAGAATTTCTGTATTTTACATTAGAGAGCATATGGAGTTGGTGTATATACTCCGAAAAAGAGTAGAATAGGGCAGTGTATATTTTTTCTGACAGATTATATTCAGAGCAGTTTTTTTTGTTTGTTTGTTTGTTTTTTTTAATATTTTATTGGATTATAGGTTTTGGGGTACATGAGCAGAGCATGCAAGACAGTTGCGTAGGTACACACATGGCAGTGTGCTTTCTTTTCTTCTCCCCTTCACCCACATTTGGCATTTCTCCCCAGGCTATCCCTCCCCACCTCCCCCTCCCACTGGCCCTCCCCTTTTCCCCCCAATAGACCCCAGTGTTTAGTACTCCCCTTTCTGTGTCCATGTGTTCTCATTTTTCATCACCCGCCTATGAGTGAGAATATGCGGTGTTTCATTTTCTGTTCTTGTGTCAGTTTGCTGAGGATGACGTTCTCCAGATTCATCCATGTCCCTACAAACGACACAAACTCATCATTTCTGATTGCTGCATAATATTCCATGGTGTATATGTGCCACATTTTTCCAATGCAGTCTATTATCAATGGGCATTTGGGTTGATTCCAGGTCTTTGCTATTGTAAACAGTGCTGCAATGAACATTCGTGTACATGTGTCCTTATAGTAGAACGATTTATAGTCTTTTGGATATATACCCAGTAATGGGATTGCTGGGTCAAATGGAATTTCTATTTCTAAGGCCTTGAGGAATCGCCACACCGTCTTCCACAATGGTTGAACTAATTTACACTCCCACCAACAGTGTAAAAGTGTTCCTTTTTCCCCACATCCTCTCCAGCATCTGTTGTCTCCAGATTTTTTAATGATTGCCATTCTAACGGGCGTGAGATGGTATCTCAATGTGGTTTTGATTTGCATCTCTCTGATGACCAGTGACGATGAGCATTTTTTCATATGATTGTTGGCCTCATATATGTCTTCTTTCGTAAAGTATCTGTTCATATCCTTTGCCCACTTTTGAATGGGCTTGTTTGTTTTTTTCCTGTAAATCTGTTTGAGTTCTTTGTAAATTCTGGATATCAGCCCTTTGTCAGATGGGTAGACTGTGAAAATTTTTTCCCATTCTGTTGGTTGCCGATTCACTCTAGTGACTGTTTCTTTTGCCGTGCAGAAGCTGTGGAGTTTCATTAGGTCCCATTTGTCTATTTTGGCTTTTGTTGCCAATGCTTTTGGTGTTTTGTTCATGAAGTCCTTGCCTACTCCTATGTCCTGGATAGTTTTGCCTAGATTTTCTTCTAGGGTTTTTATGGTGCCAGGTCTTATGTTTAAGTCTTTAATCCATCTAGAGTTAATTTTAGTGTAAGGTGTCAGGAAGGGGTCCAGTTTCTGCTTTCTGCACATGGCTAGCCAGTTTTCCCAACACCATTTGTTAAACATGGAATCCTTTCCCCATTGCTTGTTTTTGTCAGGTTTATCAAAGATTGTATAGTTGTATGTATGTTGTGTTGCCTCCGGTGCATCTGTTTTGTTCCATTGGTCTATATCTCTGTTTTGGTACCAGTACCATGCTGTTTTGATTACTGTAGCCTTGTAGTATAGTTTGAAATCCGGTAGTGTGATGCCCCCCGCTGTGTTCTTTTTGCTTAGAATTGACTTGGCTATGCGGGCTCTCTTTTGGTTCCATATGAAGTTCATGGTGTTTTTTTCCAGTTCTGTGAAGAAAGTCGATGGTAGCTTGATGGGGATAGCGTTGATTCTGTAAATTACTTTGGGCAGTATAGCCATTTTCACAATATTAATTCTTCCTAACCATGAACATGGAATGTTTCTCCATCTGTTTGTGTCCTCTCTGATTTCGTTGAGCAGTGGTTTGTAGTTCTCCTTGAAGAGGTTTCTTACGTTCCTTGTGAGTTGTATTCCAAGGTATTTTATTCTTTTTGTAGCAATTGCGAATGGCAGTTCGCTCTTGATTTGGCTTTCTTTAAGTCTGTTATTGGTGTAGACGAATGCTTGTGATTTTTGCACATTGATTTTATATCCTGAGACTTTGCTGAAGTTGCTTATCAGTTTCAGGAGTTTTTTGGCTGAGGCGATGGGGTCTTCTAGGTATACTATCATGTCGTCTGCAAATAGAGACAATTTTGCTTCCACCTTTCCTATTTGAATACCCTTTATTTCTCTTTCTTGCCTGATTGCTCTGGCTAGAACTTCCAGTACTATATTGAATAGGAGTGGTGAGAGAGGGCATCCTTGTCTAGTGCCAGATTTCAAAGGGAATGCTTCAGTTTTTGCCCATTCAGTATGATATTGGCTGTTGGTTTGTCATAAATAGCTTTTATTACTTTGAGATACGTTCCATCGATACCGAGTTTATTGAGGGTTTTTAGCATAAAGGGCTGTTGAATTTTGTCAAATGCCTTCTCTGCATCAATTGAGATAATCATGTGGTTTTTGTTTTTGGTTCTGTTTATGTGGTGAATTACATTGACAGACTTGCGTATGTTGAACCAGCCTTGCATCCCCGGGATGAATCCTACTTGATCATGATGAATAAGTTTTTTGATTTGCTGTTGCAATCGGCTTGCCAATATTTTATTGAAGATTTTTGCATCTATGTTCATCATGGATATTGGCCTGAAGTTTTCTTTTCTCGTTGGGTCTCTGCCGGGTTTTGGTATCAGGATGATGTTGGTCTCATAAAATGATTTGGGAAGGATTCCCTCTTTTTGGATTGTTTGAAATAGTTTTAGAAGAAATGGTGCCAGCTCTTCCTTGTGTGTCTGGTAGAATTCGGCTGTGAACCCGTCTGGACCTGGGATTTTTTTGTGTGGTAGGCTCTTAATTGCTGCCTCCACTTCAGACCTTGTTATTGGTCTATTCATAGTTTCAGCTTCCTCCTGGTTTAGGCTTTGGAGGACACAGGAATCCAGGAATTTGTCCATTTCTTCCAGGTTTACTAGGTTATGCGCATAGAGTTGTTTGTAATATTCTCTGATGATGGTTTGAATTTCTGTGGAATCTGTGGTGATTTCCCCTTTATCATTTTTTATTGCATCTATTTGGTTGTTCTCTCTTTTCTTTTTAATCAATCTGGCTAGTGGTCTGTCTATTTTGTTGATCTTCTCAAAAAACCAGCTCTTGGATTTATTGATTTTTTGAAGGGTTTTTCGTGTCTCAATCTCCTTCAGCTCAGCTCTGATCTTAGTTATTTCTTGTCTTCTGCTGGGTTTTGAGTTTTTTTGATCTTGCTCCTCTAGCTCTTTCAATTTTGATGATAGGGTGTCAATTTTGGATCTCTCCATTCTCCTCATATGGGCACTTATTGCTATATACTTTCCTCTAGAGACTGCTTTAAATGTGTCCCAGAGGTTCTGGCACGTTGTGTCTTCGTTCTCATTGGTTTTGAAGAACTTCTTTATTTCTGCCTTCATTTCGTTGTTTACCCAGTCAACATTCAAGAGCCAGTTGTTCAGTTTCCATGAAGCTGTGCGGTTCTGGGTCGGTTTCTGAATTCTGACTTCTAACTTGATTGCACTATGGTCTGAGAGGCTGTTTGTTATGATTTCAGTTGTTTTGCATTTGTTGAGCAGTGCTTTACTTCCAATTATGTGGTCAATTTTAGAGTAGGTGTGATGTGGTGCTGAGAAGAATGTGTATTCTGTGGATTTGGGGTGGAGAGTTCTGTAAATGTCTATCAGGTTTGCTTGCTCCAGGTCTGAGTTCAAGCCCTGGATATCCTTGTTGATTTTCTGTCTGGTTGATCTGTCTAGTATTGACAGTGGAGTGTTAAAGTCTCCCACTATTATTGTGTGGGAGTCTAAGTCCTTTTGTAAGTCCTTAAGAACTTGCCTTATGTATCTGGGTGCTCCTGCATTGGGTCCATATATGTTTAGGATCGTTAGCTCTTCTTGTTGTATCGATCCTTTTACCATTATATAATGGCCTTCTTTGTCTCTTTTGATCTTTGTTGCTTTAAAGTCTATTTTATCAAAGATGAGAATTGCAACTCCTGCTTTTTTTTGCTTTCCATTTGCTTGGTAAATCTTCCTCCATCCCTTTATTTTTAGCCTTTGTGTATCCTTGCATGTGAGATGGGTTTCCTGGATACAGCACACTGCTGGGTTTTGGCTTTTTATCCAATTTGCCAGTCTGTGTCTTTTGATTGGTGCATTTAGTCCATTTACATTTAGGGTTAATATTGTTATGTGTGAATTTGATACTGCCATTTTGATGCTAAGTGGCTGTTTTGCCTGTTAGTTGTTGTAGATTCTTCATTATGTTGATGCTCTTTAGCATTCAGTGTGATTTTGGAATGGCTGGTACTGGTTGATCCTTTCTATGTGTAGTGCCTCTTTCAGGAGCTCTTGTAAAGCAGGCCTGGTGGTGACAAAATCTCTGAGTACTTGCTTGTTCGCAAAGGATTTTATTTTTCCTTCACTTCTGAAGCTCAGTTTGGCTGGATATGAAATTCTGGGTTGAAAGTTCTTTTCTTTAAGAATGTTGAATATTGGCCCCCACTCTCTTCTGGCTTGTAGTGTTTCTGCCGAGAGATCTGCTGTGAGTCTGATGGGCTTCCCTTTGTGGGTGACCCGACCTTTCTCTCTGGCTGCCCTTAGTATTCTCTCCTTTATTTCAACCCTATTGAATCTGACGATTATGTGCCTTGGGGTTGCTCTTCTTGTGGAATATCTTTGTGGTGTTCTCTGAATTTCCTGCAATTGAGTGTTGGCCTGTCTTGCTAGGTGGGGGAAATTTTCTTGGATGATGTCCTGAAGAGTATTTTCCAGCTTGGATTCATTCTCTTCGTCCCCTTCTGGTACACCTATCAAACGTAGGTTAGGTCTTTTCACATAGTCCCACATTTCTTGGAGACTTTGTTCATTCCTTTTTGCGTTTTTTTCTCTAGTCTTGGTTTCTCGTTTTATTTCATTGAGTTGGTCTTCGACTTCAGATATTCTTTCTTTTGCTTGGTCAATTCGGCTATTGAAACTTGTGCATGCTTCGCGAAGTTCTCGTATTGTGTTTCTCAGCTCCTTTAATTCATTCATATTCCTCTCTAAGTTATCCATTCTTGTTATCATTTCCTCAAATCTTTTTTCAAATCTTTTCTCAAGGTTCTTAGTTTCTTTGCATTGATTTAATACATGATCTTTTAGCTCACAAAAGTTTCTCATTATCCATCTTCTGAAGTCTAATTCCGTCATTTCGTCACAGTCATTCTCCGTCCAGCTTTGTTCCCTTGCTGGTGAGGAGTTTTGGTCCTTTCTAGGAGGCGAGGTGTTCTGGTTTCGGGTGTTTTCCTCCTTTTTGCGCTGGTTTCTTCCCATCTTTGTGGATTTGTCCGCTGGTCGTCTGCGTAGTTGCTGACTTTTCGATTGGGTCTCTGAGTGGACACCCTGAATGTTGATGATGAAGTATTTCTGTTGCTCGGTTTTCCTTCTACCGGTCTAGCCCCTTCGCTGTACGAGTGCTGAGGTCTGCTCCAGACCCTGCTTGTCTGGGGTGCACCTCTAGCAGCTGTGGCACAGCGAGGGATGCTACCAGTTTCTTTTTCTGCTCTCTTTGTCCCAGGATGGTGCCTGCCTAATGTCAGTCTTTTGGATATAGAGGGGTCAGGGAGCTGCTTGAGGAGACAGTTTTTACTTTATAGGGGTTTAATTGCTGAGCTGTGAGCTGTGTTGTTCATTCAGGGCTGTTAGGCTGCTATGTTTGATTCTGCTGCAACAGAGCTCATTAAAAAAAAAAACCCTTTTTTTTTCTAAAATGCTCTGTGTTGAGGGGTTTGGGCTTTATTTTTGGATGTCCGTTGAGGTCCTGCCCAGCTAGGATGCAGACTAGCCACTGTTTGCCTGCCGAGGCTCTGCCCTGCTGTTGTGAGGCTCACCCTGGCTCAGCTGTTCTGCTGTTCTCCGCCACGCCCTGCGGTGGATTCTCTCTGTTGTAGCAGGTTGCTTCGGCAATGGCAGGCTGCATCAGCAGTGGGCGTGTATCTCAATAGGGACGGGTTGCCTTGGCAACAGCTGGCTGCGTCAGCAGTGGGCGTGTATCTCAGTAGGGACGGGTTGCCTCGGCAACGGCTGGCTGCGTCAGCAATGGGCATGTATCTCAGTTGGCGTGGGTTGCCTCGGTAATGGTGGCCGCCCCTCCTTCTCAGAGCGTCTCGGGCCGTCTGCACGGGGCTTGTTTGAAATCGCGGTTTTGTTCGTCCCACTGGGCCAATCCTAACGCTCTGTTCCTGCAATTTCCTGGGCTGGCCCACTGTTCAAGTCTAGCTCAGTCTCAAGTCCAGCCCTCTCACGTCTCCAGTTGCCGGTTCAACGGGGCACCCGGACAAGTGCGCCCTGTGGGGAGCGCTGGGCAGGGCCGGCCGCCGCCACCCTGGCTGCTGGCTTCGCCAGGCGGAATATCTGCCTGGCGTCTCGCGTCTCCTCTTCACTTGGGAATTTCCCCATTGAGTGAGCAACAAAGATCAGTCTGGAAATGCAGCTCAGACTCACCTCTCCGCAGACACAACGAGAACTCCAATCCTGGGTTGTTCTCACAGCGCCATCTTCGGCATTGTATATTTTTTCTAACAGACTATATTCAGATCAATTTTTCTTTTAACATTGGAATGCCTAGATAATATTTAGATTTATTTCGATTAACGTAAATTTAGAATTTCCGTATTTTACATGAGGGAACATATTGAGTTGGTGTATATACTCCAAAAAAGAGTAGAATAGGGCATTGTATATTTTTTCTGACAGATTATAGTCAGAGAAATTTTGTTTTGAACATTGGGGTGCCAAGATAAAATTTAGATTTTTTCGATTCGGGTAAAATTAAAATTTCGGTATTTTACATGAGAGAGCATACTGAGTTGCTGTGTATACTCCAAATCAGAGTCGAATAAGGCATTGTATATTTTTTCTAACAGACTATATTCAGAGCCATATTCCTTTAACTTTGGGCCGCCTAGATATTATTTAATTTTTTTCGATTCACGTAAAATTAGAAATTCGGTATTTTACATGACAGAGCATATTGAGTTGGTGTATATACTCCAAAACAAAGTGGAAAAGGGCATTGTATATTATTTCTGACATTATATTCAGATCAATTTTGCTTTTAACATTGGGCTTCCTAGATTATATGTAGAATTTTTTCGGATCCCTTAAATATAGAATTTCTGTATTTGACATGAAAGGGCCTATGGAGTTGATGTATATACTCCAAAAAAGAGTAGAATTGGGCATTGTATATTTCTTCTGAGAGATTATATTCAGAGCAATTTTGTTTTTAACATTGTGGTGCCTAGATAATATATAGATTTTTTCGATTCCGGTAATATTATAATTTCGGTATTCTACATAAGAGAGCATACTGAGTTGGTGTATATACTTTAAAACAGAGAAGAATAAGGTATTTTATATTTTCCTAACAGACTATATTCAGAGCAATTTTCTTTTAACTTTTGGGCGCCTAGATATTATTTAGATTTTTTTCGATTCACGTAAATGTCGAATCTCTGTATTTTACGTGAGAGAGCATATTGAGGTGGTGTATATACTACAAAAGAGAGTAGAAAAGGGAATTTTATATTTTTTCTGTCAGATTATATTCAGAGCAATATTGCTTTTAACATTGGGTTGCCTAGATTATATTTAGATATTTTCGATTCGGGTAAAATTAGAATTTCGGTATTTTACATGACAGGGCATATTGAGTTGGTGTATATACTCCAAAACAGAGTAGAAAAGGGCATTGTATATTCTATCTGACAGATTATATTCAGAGAAATTTTTCTTTTAACATTGGGGTGCCTAGATAATATTTAGATATTTTTAGATTCACTTAAATATAGAATTTCTGTATTTTACATGAGAGAGCATATGGAGTTGGTGTATATACCCCAAAACAGAGTAGAATAGGGTATTGTATATTTTGTCTGACAGATTATGCTCAGAGCAATTTTGTTTTTAACATTGGGGTGCCTAGATAATATTTAGATTTTTTTGATTCGGGTAAAATTAGAATTTCGGTATTTTACATGAGAGAGCACTCTGAGTTGGTGTATATACTCTGAAACAGAGTGGAATAAGCTATTGTATATTTTTTCTAACAGACTATATGGAGAGCCATTCCCTTTTAACTTTGGGGTGCCTAGATATTATTTATATTTTTTTCGATTCACGTAAAATTAGAATTACGGTATTTTACATGAGAGTGCATATTGAGATGCTGCAGATACTCCAAAACAGAGTAGAAAAGGGCAGTGTATATTTTTTCTGACAGATTTTATTCAGAGCAATTTTGATATTAACATTGGGGTGCCTAGATAATATTTAGATATTTTTCGATTTGCTTAAATATAGAATTTCTGTATTTTACATGAGAGATCATATGCAGTTGGTGGATATACTCCAAAACAGAGTAGAATAGGGCATTGTATATTTTTTCTGACAGATTATATTCATAGCAATTTTGTTTTTAACATTTGGGTGCCTAGATAATATTTAGATTTTATCGATTTTGTTAAAATTAGAATTTCGGTATTTCACATGAGAGAGCATACTGAGTTTGTTTATATACTTTAAGAGAGAGTAGAATAAGGCATTGTATATTTTTTCTAACATACTATATTCAGAGCCATTTTCTTTTAACTTTAGGGTGCCTAGATATTATTTAGATTTTTTTCGATTCACGTTAAATTAGAATTTCGGTATTTTACATGACAGAGCATATTGAGTTTGTGTATATACTCCAATACAAACTGGAAAAGAGCATTGTATATTTTTTCTGACAGATTATATTCAGAGAAATTTTTCTTTTAACTTTGGGGTGCCTAGATAATATTTAGATTTTTTTCGATTCGCTTAAATATGGAATTTCTGTATTTTACATGAGAGAGCATATGGAGTTGGTGCATATACTCCAAAATAGAGTAGAATAGGGCATTGTATATTTTTCCGACAGTTTATCTTCAGAGCAATTTTGTTTTTAACATTGGGGTGCCTCGATAATATTTAGATTTTTTTCGATTCGCTTAAATATAGAATTTCTGTATTTTACATGAGAGAGCATATGGAGTTGGTGTATATACTCCAAAACAGAGTAGAAAAGGGCATTGTATATTTTTTATGACAGATTAAATTCAGAGCAATTTTGTTTTTAACATTGGGGTGCCTATATAATATTGGGATTTTTCTGATTTGGGTAAAAATAAAATTTCTGTATTTTACATGAGAGAGCATACTGAGTTGGTGTATATACTCAAAAACATAGTAGAATAAGGCCTTGTATATTTTTCCTAACAGACTATATTCAGAACCATTTTCTTTTAACTTTGGGGTGCCTAGATATTATTTAGATTTTTTTCGATTCACGTAAAGTTAGAATTTCGGTATTTTACCTTAGAGAGCATATTGAGTTGATTTATATAATCCAAAAAAGAGTAGAAAAGGGCATTGTATATTTTTTCTGACAGATTATATTCAGAGCAATTTTGCTTTTAACATTGGTGTGCCTAGATAATATTTAGATTTTTTTCGATTCACTTAAATATAGAATTTCTGTATTTTACATGAGAGAGCATATGGAGTTGGTGTATATACTCCAAAACAGAGTAGAATAGGGCATTGTATATTTTTTCTGACTGATTATATTCAGATCCATTTTGATTTTAACATTTGGGTGCCTACATAATATTTAGATTTTTTCGATTCAAGTAAAATTAGAATTTCTGTATTTTTCATGAGAGAGCATATTGAGTTGGTGTACATACTTCAAAAAAAAGTAGAATAGGCATTTTATATTTTTCTGGCATTTTATATTTTTCTGACAGATTATATTCAGAGAAGTTTTGTTTTTAGTATTGGGGTGCCTAAAGAATATTTAGATTTTTTTGATTAGGGTAAAATTAGAATTTCTCTATTTTACTTCAGAGCGCAAGCTGAGTTGGTGTATATACCCCAAAACAGAGTAGAAAAGGGCATTGTGTATTTTTTCTGACAGATTATATTCAAAGAAATTTTGTTTTTAATATTGAGGTTTCTAGATAATATTTAGATTTTTTTTGATTTGCTTAAATATAGAATTTCAGTATTTTACATGACAGAGCATATGGAGTTGGTGTATGTACTCCAAAACAGAGTAGAAAAGGGCATTGTATATTTTTTCTGATAGATTATATTAAGAGCAATTTTGTTTTTAACATTGGGGTGCCAAGATAATGTTTAGACTTTTTCGATTCGGAAAAAATTAGAATTTCTGTATTTTACATGAGAGAGCATACTGAGTTGTTGTAGAAACTCCAAAACAGAGTAGAATGAGGCATTGTATATTTTTTTTAACAGACTATATTCAGAGCCATTTTCTTTTATATTTGGGGTGCCTAGATATTATTTAGATTTATATCGATTCGCATAAAATTAGAATTTCAATATTTTACATGAGAGAGCATACTGAGTTGGTGTATATACTGCAAAGCAGAGTAGAATAAGGCATTGTATATTTTTTCTAACAGACTATTTTTAGAGCCATTTTATTTTAACTTTGGCATGCCTAGATATTATTTAGATTTTTTTCAATTCGTGTAAAATTAGAATTTCGGTGTTTTAACTTAGAGAGCATATGCAGTTTGTGTATATACTCTAAAACAGAGTAGAATAGGGCATTGTATATTTTTTCTGACTGATTATATTCAGAGAAATTTTGTTTTTAACATAGGGGTGCCTAGATAATATTTAGATTTTTTCGATTCGAGTAATATTAGAATTTCTGTATTTTACATGAGGGAGCATATGGAGTTGGTGTATATACTCCACAAAAGAGTAGAATAAGACATTATATATTTTATCCGACAGATAATATTTAGAGGAGTTTTGTTTTTAACATTGGGGTGCCTTCAGAATATTTAGATTTTTTCGATTCGGGTAATATTAGAATTCCTGTATTTTACATGAGAGCGCAAACTGAGTTGGTGTATATACTCCGAAACAGAGTAAAGGGCATTGTATATTTCTTCTGACAGATTATATTGAGAGAAATTTTGTTTTTAACATTGGGGTGCGTAGATAATATTTATATTTTTTTCGATATCCTTAAATATAGAATTTCTGTATTTTACATGAGAGAGCATATGGAGTTGGTGTATGTTCCCCAAAACAGAGTAGAAGAGGGCATTGTATATTTTTTCTGACAAATTATATTCTGAGTTATTTTGTTTTTAACATTGAGGTGCCTAGATAATTTTATATTTTCTTCGAATCAACTAAATATAGAATTTCGGTATTTTACATGAGGGAGCATACTGAGTTGGTGTATATAGTGTAAAAAAGAGTAGAATAAGGTATTGTATATTTTTTCTTACAGACTATATTCAGAGCCATTTTCTTTTAACTTCGGAGCGCGTAGATGTTGTTTAGATTTTTTTCGACAAGCGTAACATTAGAATTTCGGTGTTTTACATGAGAGAGCATATTGAGTTGGTGTATATACTCCAAAACAGAGTAGAATAGGGCATTGTATATTTTTTCTAACAGACTATATTCAGAGCTGTTTTCTTTAAACTGTGGGGCGCCTATATATTATTTAGAGTTTTTCGATTCCGGTAAAATTTGAATTTCGTTATTTTACATGAGAGAGCTTACTGAGTTGTTCTATATACTCCAAAACAGAGTAGAATAAGGCATTGTATATTTTTTCTAACAGACTATATTCAGAGCTATTTTCTTTTAACTTTGGGGTGCCTAGATATTATTTAGATTTTTTTCGATTCACGTAAATTTCGAATTTCTTTATTTTACGTGAGAGAGCCTATTGAGGTGGTGTATGTACTTCAATAGAGAGTAGAAAAGGGCATTTTATATTTTTTCTGTCAGATTATATTCAGAGCAATATTGCTTTTAACATTGGGTTGCCTAGAAAGTATTTATATTTTTTCTATTCGGGTAAAATTAGAATTTCGGTATTTTACATGAGAGGGCATATTGAGTTGTGTATATACTCCAAAACAGAGTAGAAAAGGGCATTGTATATTCTATCTGACAGATTTTATTCAGAGCAACTTTGCTTTTAACACTGGGGGGCCTAGATAATATTTAGATTTTTTTCGATTCGCTTAAATATAGAATTTCTGTATTTTACATGAGAGAGCATATGGAGTTGGTGTACATATTCCAATACAGAGTAGAATAGGGCATTGTATATTTTTTCTGACAAATTATATTCAGAGCAATTTTGTTTTTAACATTGAGGTGCCTAGATAATTTTATATTTTCTTCGAATTGATTAAATATAGAATTTCTGTATTTTACATGAGAGAGCATATGGAGTTGGTGTATATATTCCAATACAGAGTAGAATAGGGCATTGTATATTTTTTCTGACAGATTATATTCAGAGTAATTTTGTTTTTAACATTGGGGTACCTAGATAATATTTTGATTTTTTCGATTGTGGTAAAATTAGAATTTCGTTATTTTACATGAGAGGGCATACTGAGTTGGTGTATATACTCCAAAACAGATTAGAATAAGGCATTGTATATTTTCTCTAACAGACTATATTCAGAGCCATTTTATTTTAACTTTGGGGCGCCTAGATATTCTTTATATTTTTTTCGATTCTCGTAATATTAGAATTTCGGTATTTTACATGACAGAGCATATTGAGTTGGTTCATACACTCCAAAACAGACTAGAATAGGGCATTGTATACTTTTTTTGAAAGATTATATTCAGATACATTTTGCTTTTAACATTCGGGTGCCTAGATAATATTTAGATTATTTTGGATTCACGTAAAATTAGAATTTCGGTATTTTACATGAGAGAGGATACTGAGTTGGTGTATATACTTTAAAACAGAGTAGAATAAGGCATTGTATATTTTTTCTAACAAACTATATTCAGAGCCATTTTTTTTTTAACTTTGGGGCGCCTAGATGTTATTTACATTTTTTTCAATTCGCGTAAATTTAGAATTTCGATATTATACATGAGGGAGTATACTGAGTTGGTGTATATACTGTAAAACAGGGTAGAATAAGGTATTGTATA
Organism: Callithrix jacchus; assembly: GCF_049354715.1. NCBI lineage: Eukaryota > Metazoa > Chordata > Mammalia > Primates > Cebidae > Callithrix > Callithrix jacchus. Next base: position 177,663,604 of record NC_133505.1, read on the forward strand.
TTTTTCCTTACAGACTATATTCAGAGCCATTTTCTTTTAACTTTGGGGCGCGTATATATTATTTAGATTTTTTTTTGATTCACGTAAAATTAGAATTTCGGTATTTTACATGAGAGAGCATATTGATTTGGTGTATATACTCCAAAACAGAGTAGAAAATAGCATTGTATATTTTTTCTGACAGATTATATTCAGAGCAATTTTGCATTTAAAATTGGAGTGCCTGGATAATGTTTAGATTTTTGTCTCCTCGCTTAAATATATAATTTTTGTATTTTACATTAAAGAGCATATGGAGTTGGTGTATATACTGCAAAACAGAGTAGAATAGAGCATTGTATATTTTGTCTGACAGATTATATTCAGAGCAATTTTGTTTTTAAGTTTGTGGTGTCTAGATAATATTTAGATTTTTTTAGATTTACGTAAAATTAAAATTACTTTATTGTACAGGAGAGAGCATACTGAGTTTGTGTATATACTTCAAAACAGAGTAGAATAAGGCATTCTACATTTTTTTTAACACAGTATATTCAGAGACATTTTCTTTGAACTTTGGGGCACATAGATATTAATTAGACTTTTTTCGATTCTCGTAAAATTAGAATTTCGGTATTTTACATGAGAGAGCATACTGAGTTGGTTTATGTACTCCAAAAAAAAGGAGAATAGGGCATTGCATATGTTTTCTGACAGATTATATTCAGAGAATTTTGTTTTTAACATTGGGGTGCCTAGATAATATTTAGATTTTTTCGATTCGGGTGAAATTAGAATTTCTGTATTTTACATCAGAGAGCATACTGAGTTGGTGTATATACTCCAAAACAGAGTAGAATAAGGCATTGTATATTTTCTCAAACACACTATATTCAGAGCCATTTTCTTTTAAATTTGGGGCGCCTAGATATTATTTAGACTTTTTTCGATTCGCGTAACATTAGAATTTCCGTATTTTACCTGATAGATAATATTGAGTTGGTGTATATACTCGATAACAGAGTAGAAAAGGGCATTGTATATTTTTTCTTACAGATTATATTCAGAGCAATTTTGCTTTTAATATTGGGGTGCCTAGATAATATTTAGATTTTTTTCGATTCGCTTAAATATTGAATTTCTGTATTTTACATGAGAGAGAATATGGAGTTAGTGTATATACTCCAAAAAATAGTAGAATAGGGCATTGTATATTTTTTCAGACACATTATATTCAGAGCAATTTTGTTTGTAATATTGGGGTGCCTAGATAATATTTAGATTTTTTTTGATTCGCTTAAATATAGAATTCCTGTATGTTACATGAGAGAGCATATTGATTTAGTGTATGTACTACAAAACAGAGTAGAAAAGGGCATTGTATTTTTTATCTCAAAGATTATATTCAGAGCAATTTTGCTTTTAACATTGGGGTGCCTAGATAATATTTAGGTTTTTTTCAATTCGCTTATATATAGAATTTCTGTATTTTACATGAGAGAGCATATGGAGTTGGTGTATATACCCCAAAACAAAGTAGAATAGGTCATTGTATATTTTTTATGACAGACTACATTTAGAGAAATTTTGTTTTAACATTGGGGAGCCAAGATAATATTTCGATTTTTTTCGATTCACGTAACATTAGAATTTCGGTATTTTACATGAGAGAGCATACTGATTTAGTGTATATACTCCAAAACAGAGTAGAATAAGGCATTGTAAATTTTTTCTATCAGACAATATTCAGAGCCATTTTCTTTTAAGTTCGGGGCACATAGATATAATTTACATTTATTTCGATTCACGTAAAATTAGAATTTCTGTATTTTATATGAAAGAGCATATTTAGTTGGTGTATATACTTCAAAACAGAGTAGAAAAGTGCGTTGTATATTTATTGTGACAGATTATATGCAGAGCAATTTCGTATTTAACATTGGGGTGCCTAGATAATATTTAGATTTTTTTCGATCCGCTTAAATATAGAATTTCTGTATTTTACATGAGAGAGCATATGGAATTGATGTATATACCCCAAAATAGAGTAGAATAGGGCATTGTATATTTTTCTAACAGATTATATTAAGAGAAATTTTGTTTTTAACTTTGGGGTGCCTAGATAATATTTAGATTTTTTTAAATTAACGTAAAATTATAATTTCTCTATTTTACTGGAGAGAGCTTACTGCGTTGCTGTATATACTCCAAAACAGAGTACAATAAGGCATTGTATATTTTTTTAACACACTATATTCAGAGCCATTTTCTTTTAACTTTGTTGCCCCTAAATATTTTTTAGATTTTTTTAGATTCACATAAATTAGAATTTCCGTATTTTACATGAGAGAGCATATTGAGGTGGTGTATATACTCCAAAACAGGGTAGAATAGGGCATTGTATATTTTTTTTGACAGATTATATTCAGAGCAATTTTGTTTTTAAAATTGGGTTGCCTAGATAATATTTAGATTTTTTTCGAATTGCTTAAATATAGAATTTCTGTATTTAACATGAGATGGCATATGGAGTTGGTGTATATACTCCAATACCGAGTAGAATAAGACATTGTATATTTTTTCTGACAGATTATATTCAGAGAAATTTTGTTTTTAACATTGGCGTGTCAAGATAATATTTACATTTTTTCGATTCGGGTAAAATTAGAATTTCTATATTTTACATGAGAGAGCATATGGAGTTGGTTTATATACTCCAAAACAGAGTAGAATAAGTCATTGTATATGTTCTCTGACACACTATATTTAGAGCCATCTTCTTTTAACTTTGTGGTGCCTAGATAGTATTTAGATTTATTTCGATTCGTGTAAAATTAGAATTTCGGTATTTTACATGAGAGAGCATATTGACCTGTTGTATATATTCCAAAACAGAGTAGAAAAGGGCATTGTATATTTTTTATGAGAGATTGTATTCAGAGCAATTTTGCTGTTACCATTGGGGTGCCTAGATAGTATTTAGATTTTTATCGATTCACGTAAAATTAGAATTTCGGTATTTTTCATGAGAGAGCATACTGAGTTGTTGTATACACTCCAAAACAGAGTAGAATTGAGCATTGTATATTTTCTGTGGCAGATTATATTCAGAGCAATTTTGGTTTTAACATTCGGGTGCCCAGATAATATTTAGATTTCTTCGATTCGGGTAAAAGTAGAATTTTTTTATTTTACATTAGAGAGCATATTGTGTTGGTGTATATACTACAAAACAGAGTACAAAAGGGCATTGTATATTTTTTCTGACAGATTATATTCAGAGCAATATTGTCTTTAACGTTGGAATGCCTAGATAATATTTAGATATTTTTCGATTTGCTTAAATATCGAATTTTTATATTTTACATGAGAAAGCATACTGAGTTGGTTTATACACTCCAAAAAAGAGTAGAATTAGGCATTGTATATTTTTTCTAACATACTTGATTCAGGGCCATTTTCTTTCACCTTTGGGGCGCCTAGATATTATTCAGATTTTTTTCGATTCACGTAAAATTAGAATTTCGGTATTGTACATCAGAGAGCATATTGAGTTGGTGTATATACTCCAAAAAAGAGTAGAATAGGACATTGTATATTTTTTCTGACAGATTATATTCACAGCAATTTTATTTTTAAAGTTGGACTGCCTAGATAATATTTAGATTTTTTCGATTCTGGTAAAATTAGAATAACTGTATTTTACATTAGACAACATATTGAGTTGGTGTATGTACTCCAAAACAGAGTAGAATAGGGCATTGCATATTTTCTCTGACAGACTATATTCAAAGCAATTTCGTTTTTATCATTGGGGTCCCTAGATAATATTTAGATTTTTTTCGATTGACGTAAAATTAGAATTTCGGTATTTTACATGAGAGAACATACTGAGTTGGTGTATATACTGCAAAAATAATAGAATAGGGCATTGTATATTTTTTCTGACAGATTATAGTCAGAGAAATTTTGTTTTGAATATTGGGGTGCCTAGATAAAATTTAGATTTTTTCGATTCGGGTAAAATTAAATTTTCGGTATTTTACATGAGAGAGCATACTGAGTTGGTGTATGTACTCCAAAAAAAATAGAATAAGGCATTGTATATTTTTTAACAGACTATATTCAGACACATTTTCTTTTAACTTTGAAGTGCCTAGATATTTTTTAGATTTTTTTTCGATTCGTGTAAAATAAGAATTTCGGTATTTTACATGAGAGAGTATATTGAATTGGTGTATATACTCCAAAACAGAGTAGAAAAGGACATTGTATATTTTTTCTGACAGATTATATTCAGGGAAATTTTGCTTTTAACATTCGGGAGCCTACATAATATTTAGATTTTTTTCGATTCACGTAAAATTAGAATTTCTGTATTTTACATGAGAGAGCATACTGAGTTGGTGTATATACTCCAAATCAGAGTCGAATAAGGCATTGTATATTTTTTCTAACAGACTGTATTCAGAGCCATTTTCCTTTAACTTTGGGGCGACTAGATATTATTTAGACTTTTTTCGATTCACGTAAAATTAGAAATTCGATATTTTACATGACAGAGCATATTGAGTTGGTGTATATACTCCAAAACAAAGTGGAAAAGGGCATTGTATATTATTTCTGACAGATTATATTCAGATCAAATTTGCTTTTAACATTGGGGTGCCTAGATAATATTTCGATTGTTTCGAATCTAGTAAAATTACAATTTCTGTATTTTATATGAGAGAGCCTATGGAGTTGGTGTATATACTCCAAAAAAGAGTAGAATAGGACATTGTATATTTTTTCTGACAGTTTATATTCAGAGCAATTTTTCTTTTAACATTGGGGTGCCTAGATAATATTTAGATTTTTTTCGATTCACTTAAATATAGAATTTCTGTATTTTACATGAGAGAGCATAATGAGTTTGTGTATATACTCCAAAACAGAGTAGAAAAGGGCATTGTATATTTTTTCTGACAGATTATATTCAGAGCAATATTGTTTTTAACATTGGGGTGCCTAGATACATTTAGATGTTTTCGATTTTGTTAAAATTAGAATTTCATTATTTTACATGAGAAAGCATACTGAGTTGGTGTATATACTTAAAAACAGAGTAGAATAAGGAATTGTATATTTTTTCTAACGCACTATATTCAGAGCCATTTTCTTTTAATTTTGGGGTGCCTAGATATTATTTAGATTTTTTTTGATTCACGTAAAATTCGAAATTCAGAATTTTACATTAGAGAGCATATTGAGTTGGTGTATATACTCCTTAACAGAGTAGAAAAGGGCATTGTATATATTTTCTGACAGATTTTCTTGAGAGCAATTTTTCTTTTAACATTGGGGTTCCTAGATAATATTTAGAATTTTTTCGATTCGCTTAAATATAGAATTTCTTTATTTTACATGAGAGCGCATATGGAGTTGGTGTATATACTCCAAAACAGAGTAGAATAAGGCATTGTATATTTTCTCTAACAGACTAAAATCAGAGACATTTTCTTTAACCTTTGGGGCGCCTAGATATTATTTAGATTTTTTCTGATTAGCGTAAAATTAGAAATTCGGTATTTTACATGACAGAGCATATTGAGTTGGTGTATATACTCCAAAACAAAGTGGAAAAGGGCATTGTATATTATTTCTGACAGATTATATTCAGATCAATTTTGCTTTTACCATTGGTGTGCCTAGATAAAATTTAGATTTTTCTTGATTCGCTTAATTATAGAATTTCGGTATTTTACATGAGAGAGCATATTGAGTTGGTGTATATACTCCAAAACAGAGTAGAATAGGGCATGGTATATTTTTACTGACAGATTACATTCAGACCAATTTTGCTTTTAACATTTGGGTGCCTAGATATTATTTAGAATTTTTTCAGATCCCTTAAATATAGAATTTCTGTATTTTACATGAGAGAGCATATGGAGTTGGTGTATATACTCCAAAACAGAGTAGAATAAGGCATTGTATATTTTCTCTGAGAGATTATTTTCAGAGCAATTTTGTTTTTAACATTTGGGTGCCTAGATAATATTTAGATTTTTTCGATTCGGGTAATATTTGAATTTCTGTATTTTACATGAGAGCGCAAACTGAGTTGGTGTATATACTCCAAAACAGAGTAGAAAAGGGCATTGTATATTTTTTCTGACAGATTATATTGAGAGAAATTATGTTTCAACATTGGGGTGCTTAGATAATGTTTAAATTTTCTTGTATTTCCTTAAATATAGAATTTCTGTATTTTACATGAGAGAGCATATGGAGTTGGTGTATGTACTCCAAAACAAAGTAGAAAAGGGCATTGTATATTTTTTATGACAGATTATATTCAGAGCAATCTTTTTTTTTACATTGGTGTGCCTAGATAATATTTAGATTTTTTCGATTGGGGTAAAATTAGAATTTCGTTATTTTACATGAGAGAGCATACTGAGTGGGTTTATATACTCCAAAACAGATTAGAATAAGGCATTGTATATTTTCTCTAACAGACTATATTCAGAGCCATTTTCTTTTAACTTTGGGGCGCCTAGATATTCTTTAAATTTTCTCTGTTTCGTGTAAAATTAGAATTTCGGTATTTTACTTGAGAGAGCATATTGAGTTGCTGTATATACTTCAAAACAGACTAAATTAGGGCATTGTATATTTTTTATGAAAGATTATATTCAGAGACAAATTGCTTTTAACATTCGGGTGCCTAGATAAAATTTAGAATATTGTCGATTCACGTAAAATTAGAATTTTTGTATTTTACATGAGAGAGCATACTGAGTTGGTGTATATACTCCAAAACAGTGGAAATGGGCATTGTATATTTTTTCTGAAAGAATATATTCAGAGAAATTTTGCTTTTTACATTGGGGTGCCTAGATAATATTTAGATTTTTTTCGACTCGCTTAAATATAGAATTTATGTATTTTCTATTAGATAGCATATGGAGTTGGTGTATATACTCCAAAACAGAGTACAATACGGCATTGTATATTTACTCTGACAGGTTATATTCAGAGCAATTTTGTTTTTAACATTGGTGTGCCTAGATAATATTTAGATTTTTTTGATTTGGGTAAAATTAGAATTTCTATATTTTACATGACAGAGCATACTGAGTTGGTGTATATACTCCAAAATAGAGTAGAATAAGTTATTGTATATTTTTTCTAACAGACTATATTCAGAGCCATTTTCTTTTAACTTTGGGGTGCCTAGATATTATTTATATTTTTTTCGATTCACGTAAAATTAGAATTTCGGTATTTTACCTGAGAGAGCATATGCAGTTTGTGTATATACTCCAAAACAGAGTAGAATAAGGCATTGTATATTACTTCTGACTGATTATATTCAGAGCAATTTTGTTATTAACATAGGGGTGCCTAGATAATATTTAGATTTTTTTCGATTCGAGTAAAATTACAATTTCTGTACTTTACATACAGAGCATATTGAGTTGATGTATATACTCCAAAAAAGAGTAGAATAGGGCATTGTGTATTTGATCTGACAGATTATATTCAGAGCAGTTTTGCTTTTAACATTGGGGAGCCTACAGAAAATTTAGATATTTTTGATTCAGGTAAAATTACAATTTCTGTATTTTACATGAGAGAACATATGGAGTTGGTGTATATACTCCAAAACAGAGTAGAATAGGGCATTGTATATTTTTTCTGACAGATTATATTCACAGCAATTTTTTTTAACATTGGTGTGCCTAGATAATATTTAGATTTTATTCGATTCACTTAAATATAGAATTCCTGTATTTTACATGAGAGAGCATATGGAGTTGATGTATATACTCTAAAAAAGAGTAGAATAGGGCATTGTATATTTTTTCTGACAGATTATATTCAGAGCAATTTTATTTTTAACATTGGGGTACCTAGATAATATTTATATTTTTTCGATTTGGGTAAAATTAGAATTTCTGTATTTTATATGAGAGAGCATACTGAGTTGGTGTATATACTCCAAAACATAGTAGAATACGGCATTGTATATTTTCTCTAACAGACTATATTCAGAGCCATTTTCTTTTAACTTGGGGCGCCTAGATATTATTTAGACTTTTTTCGATTCACGTAAAATTAGAATATCGGTATTCTACCTGAGAGAGCATATTGAGTTGTTGTATATAGTCCAAAACAGAGTAGAAAAGGGCATTGTATATTTTTTCTGACAGATTTTATTCAGAGCAATTTTGCTGTTAACATAGGGGTGCCTAGATCATATTTAGATTTTTATTGATTCACATAAAATTAGAATTTTGGTATTTTACCTGGGAGAGCATACTGAGTTGTTGTATACACTCCAAAACAGAGTAGAATAGAGCATTGTTTATTTATTCTGACAGATTATATTCAGAGCAATTTTGTTTTTAACATTGGGGTGACTAGATAATATTTAGATTTTTTCAATTAATGAAAAATGAGAATTTCTGTATTTTACATGAAAGAGAACACTGAGTTGGTGTATATACTCTAAAACCGAGTAGAATAGGGCTGTATATTTTTTCTTACAGGATATATTCAGACAATTTTGTTTTTAACATTGGGAAGCCTAGATAAATTTTGGTTTTTCGATTCTGGTAAAATTAGAATTTCTATATTTTACAAGAGAGAGCATATTTAGTTGGTGTATATATTACAAAAAAGAGTAGAAAAGGGGATTGTATATTTTTTCTGATAGATTATATTCAGAGCAATTTTGTTTTTAAAATTGGGGTGCCTAGATAATATTTAGATCTTTTCAATTCGGGTAAAATTAGAATTTCTCTATTTTATATGAGAGAGCATATGGAGTTGGTGTATATACTCCAAAAAAGAGTAGAATAGGGCATTGTATTTTTTTTCTGACAGATTATATTCCGAGCAATTTTGTTTTTAACATTGGGGTGCCTAGATAATATTTAGATTTTTTTCGATTCGCTTAAATATAGAATTCCAGTATTTTACATGAGAGAGCATATGGAGTTGATGTATATACTCTAAAAAAGAGTAGAATAGGGCATTGTATATTTTTTCTGACATTATATTCAGAGCAATTTTATTTTTAACATTGAAGTGCCTAGATAATATTTATATTTTTTTGATTCGGGTAAAATTAGAATTTCGGTATTTTACATGAGAGAGCATACTGAGTTGGTGTATATATTCCAAAACATAGTAGAATATGGCATTGTATATTTTCTCTAACATACTATATTCAGAGCCATTTTCTTTTAACTTTGGGGCGCCTAGATATTATTTAGATTTTTTTCGATTTGCGTAAATTTGAATTTCGGTATTTTACATGAGAGAGCATATTGAGTTGGTGTATATACTCCAATACAGAGTAGAAAAGGCCATTGTATATTTTTTCTGACAGATTTTATTCAGAGCAATTGTACTTTTAAAATTCGGGTGCGTAGATAATTAGATTTTTTTCGATTCACGGAAAATTAGAATTTCGGTATTTTACATCAGAGAGCATATTCAGTTGGTTTATATACTGCAAAACAGAGTAGTAAAGGGCATTGTATATTTTTTCTAAAAGATTATATTCAGAGAAATTTTGCTTTTAACATTGGGTTGCCTAGATAATATTTATATTTTTTTTTTATTCACTTAAATATGGAATTTCTGTATTTTACATGAGAGAGCATATGTAGTTGGTGTATATAATTTAAAACAGAGTAGAATAGGGCATTGTATAATTTATCTGACAGATTATATTCAGAGAAATTTTGTTTTTAACATTGGGGTGCCTAGATAATATTTAGATTTATTTCGATTCGCTTATATATGGAATTTCTGTATTTTATATGAGAGAGCATACTGAGTTGGTGTATACACTCCAAAACAGAGTAGAATAAGGCATTGTATATTTTTTCTAACAGACTATATTCAGAGCCATTTTTTTTTAACTTCGGAACGCCTAGATATTATTTAGATTTTTTTCGATTCACGTAAAATTAGAATTTCGGTATTTTACATGAGAGAGCATATTGAGTTGGTGTATATACTCCAAAACAGAGTAGAAAAGGTCATTCTATATTTTTTCTGACAGATTTTAATCAGAGCAATTGTACTTTTAATATTCGGATGCGTAGATAATATTTAGATTTATTTTGATGCACGTAAAATTAGAAATTCCCTATTTTACATCAGAGAGCATATTGAGTTGGTGTATATTCTTTAAAACAGAGTAGAATAAGGAATTGTATATTTTTTATAACAGACTATTTTCAGAGACATTTATTTTTAACTTTGGGGCGCCTAGATATTATTTAGATTTTTTTCGATTCACGTAGCATTAGAATTAAGGTAATTTAAATGAGAGAGCGTATTGAGTTGGTGTATATACTCCAAAACAGAGTAGAAATGGGCATTGTATATTTTCTCTGACAGATTATATTCAGAGCATTTTTGCTTTTAACATTGGGGTGCCTAGATAATATTGAGATTTTTTTTCGATTTGCTCAAATATACAATTTCTGTATTTTACATGAGAGAGCATATGGAGTTGGTGTATATACTCAAAAACAGAGTAGAATAAAGCATTGTATATTTCTTCTGACAGATTATATTCAGAGCAATTTTGTTTTTAACTTTGGGGTGCCTAGATAATTTTTAGATATTTTCGATTTGTGTAAAATTAGAATTTCTATATTTTACATGAGAGAGCATACTGAGTTGGTGTATATACTCCAAAACAGAGTAGAATAAGGCATTGTATATTTTTTATAACAGACTATATTCAGAGCCATTTTCTTTTAACTTTTGGGCGCCTAGATACTATTTAGTTTTTTTTCATTCACGTAAAATTAGAATTTCAGTATTTTACATGATAGAGCGTATTGAGTTGGTGTATATACTACAAAACAGAGTACAAAAAGGCATTGTATATTTTTTCTGACAGATTATATTGAGAGCAATTTTGCTGTTAACATTGGGTTGCTTAGATAATATTGAGATATTTGTCGATTCTCTCAAATATAGATTTTCTGTATTTTACATGAGAGAGCATATTGAGTTGGTGTATATACTCCAAAACAGAGTAGAACAGGGCATTGTATATTTTTTCTAACAGATTATATTCAGAGCAATTTTTTTTTTAAGATTGGGGTGCCTAGATAATGTTTAGAGTTTTTCGATTCTGGTAAAATTAGAAATTGTGTATTTTACATCAGAGAGCATACTGAGTTGGTGTATATACTCCCAAACAGAGTTGAATAAGGCATTGTATATTTTCTGTGGCAGATTATATTAAGAGCAATTTTGGTTTTAACATTGGGGTGCCCAGATAATATTTAGATATTTTCCATTCGGGTAGAAGTAGAATTTCTGTATTTTACATGAGAGAGCATATTGTGTTGGTTTATATACCACAAAACAGAGTAGAAAAAGGCATTGTATATTTTTTCTAACAGACTTGATTCAGGGCCATTTTCTTTCACCTTTGAGGCGCCTAGATATTTAGATTTTTTTCAATTCACGTAAAATTAGAATTTCGGTATTGTACATCAGAGAGCATATTGAGTTTGTGTATATACTCCAAAACAGAGTAGATAAGGACATTGTATATTTTTTCTGACAGATTATATTCAGAGAAATTTTGCTTTTAACATTCGGAAGCCTAGATAATATTTAGACTTTTTTCGATTCACGTAAATTTAGAATTTCTCTATTTTACATCAGAGAGCATACTGAGTTGGTGTATATACTCCAAATCAGAATCGAATAAGGCATTGTATATTTTTTCTAACAGACTATATTCAGAGTCATTTTTCTTTAACTTTGGGGCACCTAGATATTATTTAGATTTTTTTCGATTCACGTAAAATTAGAAATTCGGTATTTTACATGACAGACCATATTGAGTTGGTGTATATACTCTAAAACAAAGTGGAAAAGGGCATTGTATATTATTTCTGACAGATTATATTCAGATCAATTTGGCTTTTAACATTGGGGTGTGTAGATAATATTTAGATTTTTTCGAATCGAGTAAAATTAGAATTTCTGTATTTTACATGAGAGGGCCTATGTAGTTGGTGTATATACTCCAAAAAAGAGTAGAATAGAACATTGTATATTTTTTCTGACAGTTTATATTCATAGCAATTTTACTTTTAACATTGGGGTGCCTAGATAATATTTAGATTTTTTTCGATTCACTTAAATATAGAATTTCTGTGTTTTACATGAGAGAGCATATTGAGTTCGTATATATACTCCAAAACAGAGTAGAAAAAGGCATTGTATATTTTTTCTGACAAATTATATTCAGAGCAATTTTGTTTTTAACATTGGGGTGCCTAGATAATATTTAGATTTTTTCGATTTTGTTAAAATTAGGATTTCGTTATTTTACATGAGAAAGCATACTGAGTTGGTGTATATACTCCAAAACGTAGTAGAATAAGGCATTGTATATTTTTTCTAACAGACTATATTTACAGCCATTTTCTTTTAACTGTGGGGAGCCTAGATATTTTTTAGATTTTTTTCGATTCGAGTAAAATTAGAATTTTGGTATTTTACATCAGAGAGCAAACTGAGTTGGTGTATATACTCCAAAACAGAGTAGAATAAGGCATTGTATGTTATTCTAACAGACTATATTTACAGCAATTTTCTTTTAACTTTGGGGTGCTTAGATATTTAAATTTTTCTCGATTCTCGTAAAATTAGAATTTCGGTATTTTACATGAGAGAGCATATTGAGTTGGTGTATACACTTCAAAACAGAGTAGAAAAAAGCTTTCCATATTTTTTCTGACAGAATATATTCAGAGCAATTTAGCTTTTAACATTGGAGTGCCTAGATAATATTTAGATTTTTTTCGATTCACGTAAAATTAGAATTTCGGTATTTTACATGAGAGAGCATACTGAGTTGGTGTATAGACTCCAAAACAGAGTAGATTAGGGCCTTGTATATTTTTTCTAAGAGAACATATTCAGAGCAATTTTGTTTTTAACACTGGGTGGCCTAGATAATATTTAGATATTTTGTATTTGGGTAAAATTAGAATTTTTGTATTTTACATGAAAGAGCATACTGAGTTGAGATTGTGTATATACTACAAAACAGAGAGTAGGGAATTGCATATTTTTTCTGACAGATTATACTCAGAGCAATTTTGTTTTTAACATTGGGGTGCCTAGATAATATTTAGATTTTTTCGATTCGGGTAAAATTAGAATTTCTGTATTTTACATGAGAGAGAATACTGAGTTAGTTTATATAATCCAAAACAAAGTATAATAAGGCATTGTATATTTTTTATAACAGACTATATTCAGAGCCATTTTCTTTTAAATTTGGGGCGCCAAGATATTATTTACATTTTTTTCGATTCACGTAAAATTAGAATTTCGGTATTTTACATGAGAGAGCATACTGAGTTGGTGTATATACTCCAAAACGAAGTAGAATCAAGCATAGTATATTTTTTCTAACAGACTATATTCACAGCCATTTTCTTTTAACTGTGGGGAGCCTAGATATTATTTAGATTTTTTTTCGATTTGCGTAAAATTAGAATTTTGGTATTTTACATCAGAGAGCAAACTGAGTTGTTGTATATACTCCAAAACAGAGTAGAATAAGGCATTGTATGTTTCTCTAACAGACTATATTTAGAGCCATTTTCTTTTAACTTTGGGGCGCTTAGATATAAAAATTTTTTTTGATTCTCGTAAAATTAGAATTTCGGTATTTTACATGAGAGAGCATATTGAGTTGGTGTATACACTTCAGAACAGAGTAGAAAAAGCATTGCATATTTTTTCTGACATAATATATTCAGAGCAAATTTGCCTTTAACATTGGAGTGCCTAGATAATATTTAGATTTTTTTCGATTCACGTAAATTTAGAAATTCGGTATTTTACATGAGAGGGCATACTGAGCTGGTGTATATACTCCAAAACAGAGTAGAATAGGGCCTTGTATATTTTTTTTAAGAAAATATATTCAGAGAAATTTTGTTTTTAACACTGGGGGGCCTAGATAATATTTAGATATTTTGGATTCGGGTAAAATTAGAATTTTTGTATTTTACATGAGAGAGCATATTTAGTTGAGGTTGTGTATATACTACAAAACAGAGAGTAGGGCATTGCATATTCTTTCTGACAGATTATACTCAGAGCAATTTTGTTTTTAACATTGGGTGCCTAGATAATATTTAGATTTTTTCGATTTGGGTAAAATTAGAATTTCTGTATTTTACATGAGAGAGGATACTGAGTTAGTGTATATACTCCAAAACAAAGTAGAATAAGGCATTCTATATGTTTTCTAACAGACTATGTTCAGAGCCATTTTCTTTTAAATTTGGGGCGCCAAAATATTATTCACATTTTTTTCGATTGACGTAAAATTAGAATTTCGGTATTTTACATGAGAGAGCAAGCTGAGTTGGTGCATATACTCCAAAACAGAGTAGAATAAGGCTTTGTATATTTTTTATAACAGACTATATTCAGAGACATTTTTTTTAAACTTTGGGTTGCCTAGATATTATTTAGACTTTTTTTGATTCGTGTAAAATTAGAATTTCGTTTTTTTACATGAGAGAGCGAATTGAGTTGTTGTATATAGTACAAAAGAGAGTAGAAAAGGGCATTGTATATTTTTTCTCACAGATTATATTCAGAGCAATTTTCTTTTTAACGTTGGAGAGCCAAGATAATATTTAGATTTTTTTCGATTCGGGTAAAATAGGAATTTCTGTATTTTACATGAGAGAGCATACTGCGTTGGTATATATAGTCCAAAACAGAGTAGAATAAGGTATTGTATATGTTTTCTAACAGACTATATTAAGAACCATTTTCTTTTAACTTTGGAGCACATAGATATTATTTAGATTTTTTTCGATTCACGTAAAATTAGAATTCTGGTATTTTACATGAGAGAGCATATTGAGTTGAGTTGGTGTATGTACTATGAAACAGAGAATAGGGCATTGTATACTTTTTCTGACAGATTATATTCAGAGAAAATTTGTTTTTAACATTGGGGGGCCTTGATAATATTTAGATTTTTTCTATTCGGGTAACATTAGAATTTCGGTATTTTACATGAGAGACCATATTGATTAGGTTTATATACTCCAAAACAGAGTAGAAAGGGCATTGTATATTTTTTCTGACAGATTATATTCAGAGCAATTTTGTTTTTAACATTGGGGTGTCTAGATAATATTTAGATTTTTTTCGATTCTTTTAAATATAGAATTTCTGTATTTTACATTAGAGAGCATATGGAGTTGGTGTATATACTCCAAAACAGAGTAGAAAATGGCGTTGTATATTTTTTTGGACAGATTATATTCAGAGCAATTTTGTTTTTAATATTGGGTGCCTAGATAATGTTTAGATTTTTTTCGATTCACGAAAAATTAGAATTTCGATATTTTACCTGAGAGAGCATACTGAGTTGGTGTATATACTCCAAAACAGAATAGAATAACGCATTGGATATTTTTTCTAACAGACTATATTGAGAGCCATTTTCCTTTAACTTTGGGACGCCCAGATATTATTTAGATTTTTCTCGATTCGCGTAAAATTAGAATTTCAGTATTTTACATGAGAGAGCATATGGAGTTGGTGTATATACTACAAAACACAGTCGAATAGGGCATTGTATATTCTTTATGACAGATTATATTCAGAGAAATTTTGCATTTAACATTGGTGTGCCTAAATAATATTTAGGTTTTATTCGATTTGCTTAAATATAGAATTTCTGTATTTTACATGAGAGAGCATATGGAGTTGGTGTATATTCTCGAAAACAGAGTAGAATAGGATATTGTATATTTTTTCTGACACATTATATTCAGAGCAATTTTGTTTTTAACATTTGGGTGCCTAGATATTTAGATTTTTTTCATTCGGGTAAAATTAGAATTTCGTCATTTTACATGAGAAAGCATATTGAGTTAATGTATATACTCCAAAACAGAGTAGAAAAGGGCATTATATATTTTTTTGACAGATTACATTCAGAGCAATTTTGCTTTTAACATTCGTGTGCCTAGATATTATTTAGATTTTTTTCGATTCACTTAAATATAGAATTTCTGTATTTCAACTGAGAGAGCATATTGAGGGTGTGTATATACTCCAAAACAGAGTAGAATAGGGCGTTGTATATTTTTTCTGACAGATTATATTAAGAGCAATTTTATTTTTATCATTGTTGTGCCTAGATAGTATTTCGATTTTTTCGATTCACTTAAATATAGAATTTCTGTATTTTACATGAGAGAGCATATGGAGTTGGTGTATATACTCCAAAACAGAGTAGAATAGGGCATTGTATATTTTTTCTGACAGATTCTATTCAGAGCTATTTTGTTTTTAACATTGGGGTGTTTAGATAATACTTGGATTTTTTTCGATTCATGTAAAATTAGAATTTCGGTATTTTACATGAGAGAGCATACTGAGTAGGTATATATACTCCAAAACAGAGTAGAATAATGCATTGTTTATTTTTTCTAACAGACTATATTGAGAGCCATTTTCTTTTAACTTTGGGAGTCCTAGATATTATTTATATATTTTTCGATTCACGTAAATTTAGAATTTCAGTATTTTACATGAGAGAGTATATTGAGTTGGTGTATATACTCCAAAACAGAGTCGAAAATGCATTGTATATTTTTTCTGACAGATTACATTCAGAGCAATTTTTTTTTAACATTGGGGTGCCTAGATAATATTTAGATTTTTTCAATTCGGGTAAAATTAGAATTTCAGTATTTTACATGAGAGAGCATACTGAGTTGGTGTATATACTCCGAAACAGAGTAGAATAAGGCATTATACATTTTTTCGAACAGACTATATTCAGAGCCATTTTCTTTTACCTTTAATGCACCTATATAATATTTAGAATTTTTGCGATTTGCATAAAATTAGAATTTCGGTATTTTACATTAGAGAGCATACTGAATTGGTGAATATACTGCAAAACAGAGTAGAATTAGGCATTGTATATTTTTTCTAACAGACTATATTCATAGCCATTTTCTTTTAACTTTGGGGCGACTAGATATTATTTAGATTATTTTCGATATGTGTAAAATTACAATTTCATTATTTTACATGAGAGAGCATATGGCCTTGGTGTATATACTACAAAAAAGAGTAGAGAAAGGCATTGTATATTTTTTGACAGATTATTTTCAGAACAATTTTGCTTTCCACATTGGGGTGCCTAGATAATATTTAGATTTTTTTAGAATCGCTTAAATATAGAATTTCTGCATTTTACATGAGAGAGCATACTGAGTTGGTGTATATAATCCAAAACAGAGTAGAAGAATGCATTGTATATTTTTTCTAAGAGACTATATTCCGATACATTCTCTTTTAACATTTGGGCGCCTAGATATTATTTAGATCTTTTTCGATTTGCATAAGATTAGAATTTTGTTATTTTACATGAGAGAGCATATTGAGTTGGTGTATATACTCCAAAACAGAGTAGAAAAGGGCATTGTATATTTTTTCCAACAGATTATATTCACAGCAATTTTTCTTTTAACATTGGGGTGCCTAGATAATATTTAGATTCTTTTCGATTCACTTAAATATAAAATTTCGGTATTTTACATGAGAGAGCATTTTGAGTTGGTTTATATACTCCAAAACAGAGTAGAATAGGGCTTTGTATATTCTTTCTGACAGATTATATTCGGAGCAATTTTCTTTTTAACATTGGGGTGCCTAGGTAATATTTAGATATTTTTCGATTCACGTAAAATTAGAATTTGGGTATTTTACATGAGAGAGCATACGGAGTTGGTGTATATACTCCAAAACAGTAGAAAAATGCATTGTATATTTTTTCTGACAGATTATTTTCAGAGCAATTTTGTTTTTAACATTGGGGTGCCTAGATAATATTTAGATTTTTTCGATTTGAATAGAATTAGAATTTCTGTATTTTTCATGAGAGAGCATATTGAGTTGGTGTATATCCTACAAAACAGAGAATTAAAGGGCATTGTATATTTTATCTGACAGAGTATATTAAGAGTAATTTTGCTTTTTACTTTGGGGTGCCTAGATAATATCTACAATTTTTTCGATTCGCTTAAATATTGAATTTCTGTATTTTACATGAGAGATCATATGGAGTTGGTGTATATACTCCAAAACAGAGTAGAATAGGGCATTATATATTTTTTCTGACAGATTTTATTCAGAGCGATTTTGCTTTTAACTTTGGGGTGCCTAGATAATATTTAGATTTTCTTCGATTCGTTGAAATATAGAATTTCTGTATTTTACATGAGAGAGCATGTGGAGTCGGTGTATATATTCCAAAACAGAGTAGAATAGGGCATTGTATATTTTTTCTGACAGATTATATTCAGAGCAATTTTTTTAACACTGAGGTACCTAGATAATATTTACATTTTTTCGATTCCAGTAAAATTAGAATTTCTGTATTTTATTTGAGAGTGCACCCTGAGATGGTGTATATACTCCGAAACAGGGTAGAATAAGGCATTGTATATTTTTTCTAACAGACTATATTCAGAGCCATTTTCTTTTAACTTTGGGGCGCCTAGATATTTTTTAGATTTTTTTCGATTTGTGTAAAATTAGAATTTTTTTATTTTACGTGAGACAGCATATTGAGTTGGTGTATATACTACAAAACCGAGTAGAAATGGGCATTGTATATTTTTTATGACAGATTATATTCAGAGCAATTTCGCTTTTAAAATTGGGGTGCCTAGATAATATTTAGATTTTTTTCGATTCGCTTAAATATAGAATTTCTGTATTTTACATGAGAGAGCATATGAAGTCGGTGTATATACTTTAAAACAGATAACAATAGGGCATTGTATATTTTTTCTGACAGATTATATTCAGAGCAATTTTGTTTTTACCATTGGGGTGCGTAGATAATATTTAGATTTTTTTTGATTCACGTAAAATTAGAATTGCTGTATTTTACTTAAGAGAGCATACGGAGGTGCTGTATATATTTCAAAACAGAGTAGAATAGGGCATTCTATATTTTTTCCGACAGATTATATTCAACGCAATTTTGTTTTTCACATAGGGATGCCTAGATTATTTTTAGAATTTTTCAATTCGGGTAACATTAGAATTTCTATATTTTACATGAGAGAGCGTATTGAGTTGATGTATATACTACAAAACAGAGTAGGAAATGGCATTGTATATTTTTTCTGACAGACTATATTCAGATCAATTTTGCTTTTAACATTCGAGTGCCTAGATAATATTTAGATTTTTTTCGATTCTCTTAATTATATAATTTCCGTATTTTACATTAGAGAGCATATGGATTTGGTGTATACACTCCAAAACAAAGTAGAAAAGAGCATTGCATATATTTTCTGACAGAGTATATTCTGAGCAATTTTGCTTTTAACATTGGGGTGCCTAGATAATATTTAGAGTTTTTTTGATTCGCTTAAATAGATAACTTCTGTATTTTACATGAGAGAGCATATTGAGTTGGTGTAGATACTCCAAAACAGAGTAGAAAAGGGCATTGTATATTTTTTCCGACAGATTACATTCAGAGCAATTTTGTTTATAACATTGGGGTGCCTAGATAATATTTAGATTTTTTTCGATTCGGGAAAATTTAGAATTTCAGTGTTTTACATGAGGGAGCACACTGAGTTGGTGTATATACTCCAAAACAGAGTAGAATAGGGCATTGTATATTTTCTCTAACAGACTATATTCAGAGCCATTTTCTTTTAACTTTTGGGCCCCTAGATAATATTTAGATTTTTTTCGATTCACGTAAAATTAGAATTTCGGTATTTTACATGAGAGAGCATATGGAGTTGTTTTATATACCCCAAAACAGAGTAGAATAGGACAATGTATATTTTTTCTGAGAGGTTATATTCAGAGCAATTTTGTTTTTAACATTGGGGTGCCTTGATAATATTTAGATTTTTTCGATTCGGGTAGAATTAGCATTTCGGTATTTTACATGAGAGAGCATACTGAGTTGGTGTATATACTCCAAAACATAGTAGAATATGGCATTCTATATTTTTTCTAACATACTATTTTCAGAGCCATTTTCTTTTAAGTTTGGGGCTCCTAGATATTATTTAGAATTTTTTTGATTCGCTTAAATATAGAATTTCTGTATTTTACATGAAAGAGCATATAGAGTTGGTGTATATACTCAAAAAGAGAGTAGAATAGGGCATTGTATATTTTTTCTGAAAGTTTATATTCAGAGCAATTTTGTTTTTAACATTGGGGTGCCTTGATAATGTTTAGATTTTTTTGATTCGGGAAAATTAGATTTTCTGTATTTTACACGAGAGAGCATACTGAGTTGGTTTATATAGTCAAAACCATAGTAGAATAAGGCATTGTATATTTTTTCTAGCACACTATATTCAGAGCCATTTTCTTTTAACTTTGGGGCGCCTAGATATTATTAAGATTGTTTTTGATATGCCTAAGTATAAAATTTCTGTATTTTACATGAGAGAGCATATGGAGTTGGTGCATATACTCCAAAACAGAGTAGGAAAGGGCATTGTATATTTTATTGACAGATTATATTTAGAGCAATTTTGCTTTTATCATAGTGGTGCCTAGATAATATTTATATTTTATTCGATTCACGTAAAATTAGAATTTCGGTATTTTATATGAGAGAGCATATTGATTTGGTGTATATACTAAAAAACAAAGTAGAAAAGGGCATTGTATATTTTTTCTGACAGTTTATATTCATTGCAATTATGCTTTTAACATTAAAATGCCTATATTATATTTAGATTTTTTTCGATTTGCTTAAATATAGAATTTATGTATTTTCTATTAGAGAGCATATGGAGTTTGTGTATATACTCAAAAAACAGAATAGAATAGGGCATTGTATATTTTTTCGAACAGACTATATTCAGAGCCCTTTTCTTTAAACTTTGGGGCACCTATATATTATTTAGAGTTTTTCGATTCCGGTAAAATTTGTATTTCGTTATTTTACATGAGAGAGCTCACTGAGTTGTTGTATATACTCCAAAACAGAGTAGAATAAGGCATTGTATATTTTTTCTAACAGACTATATTCAGAGCCATTTTCTTTTAACTTTGGGGCGCCTAGATATTATTTAGATTTTTCTCGATTCGCGTAAAATTAGAATTTCAGTATTTTACAAGACAGAGCATATTGAGTTGGTGTATATACTCAAAAACAGAGTAGAATAGGGCATTGTATATTATTTCTGACAGATTATATTCAGAGCCATTTTCTTTTAACTTTGGGGTGCCTAGATATTATTTAGATTTTTTCGATTCAGGTAGAATTAGAATTTCTGTATTTTACATGACAGAGCATATTTAGTTGGTGTTTATACTACAAAACAGAATAGAAGAGGGCATTGTATATTTTTTCTGACAAATTATATTCAGAGCAATTTTGCTTTTAACATTGGGGTGCCTAGATTATATTTAGATTTTTTTCGATTTGCTTAAATATAGAATTTATGTATTTCCTATTAGAGAGCATATTGATTTGGTGTATATACTACAAAACAGAGTAGAAAAGTGCATTGTATATTATTTCTGACAGATTATATTTAGAGGAATTTTTCTTTTAACATTGGAGTGCCTAGATAATATTTAGATTTTTTTCGATTTGCTTAAATATAGAATTTCTGTATTTTACATGAGAGAGCATATGGAGTTGGTGAATATACTCCAAATCAGAGTAGAATAGGGCATTGTATATTTTTTCTGACAGATTATATTCAGAGCAATTTTGCTTTTAACATTGGGGTGCCTAGATAATATTTAGATTTTTTTCGATTCGCTTAAATATAGAATTTCTGTATTTTACATGAGAGAGCATATGGAGTTGGTGAATATACTCCAAATCAGAGTAGAATAGGGCATTGTATATTTTTTCTGACAGATTATATTCAGAGCAATTTTGTTTTTAACATTAAGGTGCCTAGGTAATATTTATATTTTTTCGATTCACGTAAAATTAGAATATCTTTATTTTACATTAGAGAGCATACTGAGTTGGTGTATGTACTCCAAAACAAAGTAGAATAAGGCATTGTATATTTTTTCTAACAGACTATATTCCGAGCCATTTTCTTTTAACTTTGGGGGGCCTAGATATTATTTAGATATTTTTCGATTCACGTAAAATTGTAATTTCGGTATTTTATATGAGAGAGCATACTGAGTTCGTGTATATACCCAAAAACAGAGTAATATAAGGCATTGTATATTTTTTCAAACAGTCCATATTAAGAGCCATTTTCTATTAACTTTGTGGCGCCTAGATATTATTTAGATTTTTTTCGATTCGCGAATAATAAGAATTTCCATATTTTACATGAAAGAGCATATTCAGTTGGTGTATATACTCCAAAAGAGAGTATATAAGGAATTGTATATTTTTTCTGACAGATTTTATTCAGAGCAATTTTGCTTTTAACATTGGGGTGCCTAGATAATATTTAGATTTTTCTCGATTCACGTAAAATTACAATTTCGTTATTTTACATGAGAGTGTATATTGACTTGGTGTCTATACTACAAAACAGAGTAGAAAACGGCATTGTATATTTGTTCTGACAGATTATATTCAGAGGAATTTTGTTTTTTACATACGCGTGCCTAGATAATATTTAGATTTTTTTCGAGTCTCTTAAATATAGAATTTTTGTATTTTACATGAGAGAGCATATGGAGTTGGTGTATAGTCCAAAAGAGAGAAGAATCGGGCATTGTATGTTTTTTCTGACAGATTATATTCAGAGCAATTTTTATTTTAACACTGGGGTGCCTAGGTAATATTTAGATTTTTTCGATTCGGGTAAAATTAGAATTTCTGTATTTTACATGAGACAGCATACTGAGTTGGTGTATATACTCCAAAACATAGTAGAATACGGCATTGTATATTTCTTCTAACAGACTATATTCAGAGCTATTTTCTATTAACTTTGGGTCACCTGGTTATTATTTAGATTTTTTTCGATTCGCGTAAAATTAGAATTTCGGTATTTTACATGAAAGAGCATACTGAGTTGGTGTATATACTCCAAAACAGAGTAGTAAAAAGCATTGTATATTTTTTATGACAGATTATATTCAGAGCAATTTTGTTTTTAACATTGGGGTGCCTAGATAATATTTGGATTTGTTCGATTTGGGTAAAATTTTTATTTCTGTAATTTACATGAGCGAGCATACTGAGTTGGTGTATATACACCAAAACAGAGTAGAATAAGGCATTGTATATTTTGTGTAACAGACTATATTCAGAGCAAGTTTCTTTTAACTTTGGGGTGCCTAGATATTATTTAGATTTTTTTCGATTCACGTAAAATTAGAATTTCTGTATTTTACATGAGAGAGCATACTGAGTTTGTTTATATACTTTAATACAGAGTAGAATAAGGCAATGTATATTTTTTCTAACAGACTATATTCAGAGCCATTTTCTTTTAATTTTGTGGCGCCTAGATATTTAAATTTTTTTCGATTCACGTAAAATTAGAATTTCTGTATTTCACAAGAGAGAGCATACTGAATTGCTGTATATACTTTTAAACACAGTAGAATAAGGCATTGTATATTTTTTCTGAAAGATTATATTCATAGCAATTTTGTTATTAACAATGGGGTGCCTAGGTAATATTTAGATATTTTTCGATTCGCTTAAATATAGAATTTCTGTATTTTACATGAGAGAACATATTGAGTTCGTGTATGTACTCCAACAAACAGAGTAGAATAAGGCATTGTATATTTTTTCTAACAGACTATATTCAGAGCCATTTTCTTTTAACTTTGGGGCGCCTAGATATTATTTAGGTTTTTTTCGATTAGCTAAAATATAGAATTTCGGTTTTTTACATGAGAGAGTATATTGAGTTGGTGTATATACTCCAACAAAGAGTAGAAAAGGGCATTGTATTTTTTTTCTGACAGATTATATTCAGAGCAATTTTGCTTTTAACATTGGGGTGCCTAGATAATATTTAGATTTTTTTCGATTCGCTTAAATATAGAATTTCTGTATTTTACATGAGAGAGCATATGGAGTTGGTGAGTATACTCCAAATCAGAGTAGAATAGGGCATTGTATATTTTTTCTGACAGATTATATTCAGAGCAATTTTGTTTTTAACATTAAGGTGCCTAGGTAATATTTATATTTTTTCGATTCACGTAAAATTAGAATATCTTTATTTTACATTAGAGAGCATACTGAGTTGGTGTATGTACTCCAAAACAAAGTAGAAAAAGGCATTGTATATTTTTTCTAACATACTATATTCCGAGCCATTTTCTTTTAACTTTCGGGCGCCTAGATATTATTCAGATATTTTTCGATTCGCGTAAAATTATAATTTCGGTATTTTACATGAGAGAGCATACTGAGTTGGTGTATATACACCAAAACAGAGTAATATAAGGCATTGTATATTTTTTCTATCAGTCTATATTAGGAGCCATTTTCTATTAACTTTGTGGCGCCTAGATATTACTTAGATTTTTTTCGATTCACGAATAATAAGAATTTCCGTATTTTACATGAAAGAGCATATTCAGTTGGTGTATATACTCCAAAAGAGAGTAGGATAGGCACTGTATATTTTTTCTGACAGATTTTATTAAGAGCAATTTTGCTTTTAACATTGGGGTGCCTAGATAATGTTTAGATTTTTCTAGATTCACGTAAAATTACAATTTTATTATTTTACATGAGAGTGTATATTGACTTGGTGTATATACTACAAAACAGAGTAGAAAAGGGCATTGTATATTTGTTCTGACAGATTATATTCAGAGGAATTTTGTTTTTAACATAGGGGTGCCTAGATAATATTTAGATTTTTTTCTAGTCTCTTAAATATAGAATTTCTGTATTTTACATGAGAGAGCATATGGAGTTGGTGTATAGTCCAAAACAGAGAAGAATCGGGCATTGTATATTTTTTCTGACAGATTATATTCAGAGCAATTTTGTTTTTAACATTGGGGTGCCTAGATAATATTTAGATTTTTTCTATTCGGGTAAAATTAGAATTTCTGTATTTTACATGAGACAGCATACTGAGTTGGTGTATATACTCCAAAACATAGTAGAATACGGCATTGTATATTTCTTCTAACAGACTATATTCAGAGCCATTTTCTTTTAACTTTGGGTCGCCTGGTTATTATTTATATTTTTTTCGATTCGCGTAAAATTAGAATTTCGGTATTTTACATGAAAGAGCATAGTGAGTTGGTGTATATACTCCAAAACAGGGTAGAATACGGCATTGTATAATATTTCTGACAGATTATATTCAGAGCAATTTTGTTTTTAACATTGGGGTGCCTAGATAATATTTAGATTTTTTTCGATTCACGTAAAATTAGAATTTTGTTATTTTACATTAGAGAGTATATTGACTTGGTGTATATACTCCAAAACAGATTAGTAAAAAGCATTGTATATTTTTTATGACAGATTATATTCAGAGCAATTTTGTTTTTAACATTGGGGTGCCTAGATAATATTTAGATTTTTTCGACTTGGGTAAAATTCTAATATTTGTATTTTACATGAGAAAGCATACTGAGTTGGTGTATATACACCAAAACAGAGTAGAATAAGGCATTGTATATTTTGTGTAACAGACTATATTCAGAGCCAGTTTCTTTTAACTTTGGGGTGCCTAGATATTATTTAGATTTTTTTCGATTCACGTAAAATTAGAATTTCGGTATTTTACATGAGAGAGCATACTGAGTTGGTGTATATACTCCAATACAGAGTAGAAAAGCGAATTGTATAATTTCTATGACAGATTATATTCAGAGCAATTTTGCTTTTAACATTGGGGTGCCTAGATAATATTTAAATTTTTTTCGATTCACGTAAAATTAGAATTTCTGTATTTCACAAGAGAGAGCATACTGAGTTGGTGTATATACTTTTAAACAGAGTAGAATAGGGCATTGTATATCTTTTCTGACAGATTATATTCAGAGCAATTTTGTTTTTAACACTGGGGTGCCTAGATAATATTTAGATTTTTTTCGATTCACGTAAAATTAGAATTTCTGTATTTTACATGAGAGAGCATACTGAGTTTGTTTATATACTCAAATACAGAGTAGAATAAGGCAATGTATATTTTTTCTAACAGACTATATTCAGAGCCATTTTATTTTAACTTTGTGGTGCCTAGATATTATTTAGATTTTTTTCGATTCGCGTAAAATTAGAATTTCGGTAATTTACAGGAGAGAGCATATTGAGTTGGTGCGTATACTTCAAACAGAGTAGAAAAGGGCATTGTATATTTTTTCTGACAGATTATATTCAGAGCAATTTTGCTTTTATCATTGGGGTGCCTAGATAATATTGTGTTTTTTTCAATTCGCTCAAATATAGAATTTCTGTATTTTACATGAGAGAGCATATGGAGTTGGTGTATATACTCAAAAACAGAGTAGAATAGGGCATTGTATATTTTTTCTGACAAATTATATTCAGAGAAATTTTCTCTTTAACATTGGGGTGCCTAGATAATTTTTAGATTATTTCGATTCTGGTAAAATTAGAATTTCGGAATTTAACATGAGAGAGCATATGGAGTTGTTGTATATACTCCAAAAGAGAGCAGAAGAAGGCATTGTATGTTTTTCTAAAAGACTATATTCAGAGCCATTTCTTTTTTAACTTTGGGTCGCCTAGATATTATTTAGATTTTTTTCGATTCACGTGAATTTACAATTTCGGTATTTTACATGAGAAAGCATATTGAGTTGGTGTATATACTGCAAAACAGAGTAGTAAAGGGCATTGTATATTTTTTCTGAAAGATTATATTCAGAGAAATTTTGCTTTTAACATTGGGTTGCCTAGGTAATATTTAGATTTTTCTCGATTTGCTTAAATATAGAATTTCTGTATTTTACATGAGAGAGCATAGGGAGTTGGTGTATATAATCCAAAACAGGGTAGAATAGGGCATTGTATAATATTTTGACAGATTATATTCAGTGCAATTTTTTTTTAACATTGGGGTGCCTAGATAATATTTA
The DNA here is from genome assembly GCF_049354715.1 of Callithrix jacchus. Lineage (NCBI taxonomy): Eukaryota > Metazoa > Chordata > Mammalia > Primates > Cebidae > Callithrix > Callithrix jacchus. Next base: position 177,690,706 of record NC_133505.1, read on the forward strand.
GATATTTTTCGATTCACGTAAAATTTGAATTTCGTTATTTTACATGAGAGAGTATATTGACTTGGTGTATATACTACAAAACAGAGTAGAAAAGGGCATTGTATATTTTTTCTGACAGATTATATTCAGAGCAATTTTGATTTTAACATTCGGGTGCCTACATAATATATTGATTTTTTTCGATTCACGTAATATTAGAATTTCGGTATTTTATATTAGAGAGCATATTGAGTTTGTGTATATACTCCAAAACAGAGTAGAATAAGGCATTTTATATTTATTCTAACAGACTATATTCAGAGCCATTTCTTTTAACTTTGGGGCGCCTAGATATTATTTAGATTTTTTTTGATTCGCGTAAAATTAGAATTTTTGTATATTACATGAGAGAGCATACAGATTTGGTGTATATACTCTAAAACGGAGTAGAAAAGGGCATTGTATATATTTTCTGACAGATTATATTCTGAGCAATTTTGCTTTTAGCATTAAGGTGCCTAGATAATATTTATATTTTTTTTCGATTCTCTTAAATATAGAATATCTGTATTTTACATGAGAGAGCAGGTAGAGTTTGTGTATATACTCCAAAACAGAGTAGAATAATTCATTGTATAATTTTTCTGACAGATTATATTCAGAGCAATTTTGTTTTTAACATTGGTGTGCCTAGATTATATTTAGATTTTTTTGATTCGGGTAAAATTAGAATATCTTTATTTTACACGAGAGAGCATACCGAGTTCGTGTATATACTCCAAAACATAGTAGAATAAGGCATTGTATATTTGTTCTAACAGACTATATTCAGGGCCATTTTTTTTAACTTTGGGGCGCCTAGATATTATTTAGATTTTTTTCGATTCGCTTAAGTATAGAATTTCTTCATTTTACATGAGAGAGCATATGGAGTTGGTGTATATACTCCAAAATAAAGTAGAATAGGGCATTGTATATCTCTTCTGACAGATTATATTCATAGCAATTTTGTTATTAACATTGGGGTGCCTAGATAATATTTAGATTTTTCTCGATTCTCTTAAATAAAGAATTTCTGTATTTTCCATGAGAGAACATATTGAGTTCGTGTATATACTCCAAAACAGAGTAGAATAAGGCATTGTATATTTTTTCTAAGAGACTATATTCAGAGCCATTTTCTTTTAACTTTGGGGCGCCTAGATATTATTTAGATTTTTTTGATTCACCTAAAATTAGAATATCGGTATTTTATATGAGAGAGCGTATTGAGTTGGTTTATATACTCCAAAACAGAGAAGAAATAAGCATTGTATATTTTTTCTGACAGAGTATATTCAGAGCAATTTCGCTTTTAACATCGGGGTGCCTAGATAATATTTAGATTTTTTTTGATTCGGGTTGAAATAGAAATTCTGTATTTTACATGACAGAGCATATTGTGTTGGTGTTTATACTACAAAACAGAATAGAAGTGGGCATTGTATATTTTTTCTGACAGATTATATTCAGAGCAATTTTGCATTTCACACTGGGGTCCCTAGATAATATTTAGATTTTTTCTGTTCGGGTAAATTTAGAATTTCTGTATTTTACATGAGAGAGCATATTGAGTTGGTGTATATACTACAAAACAAAGTAGAAAAGGGCATTGTATATTTTTTCTGACAGATTATATTCTGAGAAATTTTGGTTTTAACGTTGGGGTGCCTAGATAATATTTAGATTTTTTTCGATTTGCTTAAATATAGAATTTCTTTATTTTACATGAGAGAGCATACTGAGTTGGTGTATATACTCCAAAACCGAGTAGAATAGGGCATTTTATAACTACTGTGACAGATTATATTCAGAGCAATTTTGTTTTTAACATTGAAGTGCCTAGATAATATTTATATTTTTTTGATTCGGGTAAAATTAGAATTTCGGTATTTTACATGAGAGAGCATACTGAGTTGGTGTATATATTCCAAAACATAGTAGAATATGGCATTGTATATTTTCTCTAACAGACTATATTCAGAGCCATTTTCTTTTAACTTTGGGGCGCCTAGATATTATTTAGATTTTTTTCGATTTGCGTAAATTTGAATTTCGGTATTTTACATGAGAGAGCATATTGAGTTGGTGTATATACTCCAATACAGAGTAGAAAAGGCCATTGTATATTTTTTCTGACAGATTTTATTCAGAGCAATTGTACTTTTAAAATTCGGGTGCGTAGATAATATTTAGATTTTTTTCGATTCACGGAAAATTAGAATTTCGGTATTTTACATCAGAGAGCATATTCAGTTGGTTTATATACTGCAAAACAGAGTAGTAAAGGGCATTGTATATTTTTTCTAAAAGATTATATTCAGAGCATTTTTGCTTTTAACATTGGGTTGCCTAGATAATATTTAGATTTTTTTTCGATTTGCTCAAATATGGAATTTCTGTATTTTACATGAGAGAGCATATGTAGTTGGTGTATATAATTTAAAACAGAGTAGAATAGGGCATTGTATAATTTATCTGACAGATTATATTCAGAGAAATTTTGTTTTTAACATTGGGGTGCCTAGATAATATTTAGATTATTTCGGTTTGGGTACAATTAGAATTGCTGCATTTTACATGAGAGAGCATATTGAGTTGGTGTATATACTACAAAACAGAGAAATAAAGGGCATTGTGTATTTTATCTGACAGATTATATTAAGAGTAATTTGGTTTTAACATTGGGGTGCCTAGTTAATATCTAGAATTTTTTCGATTCGCTTAAATATAGAATTTGTTTATTATACATGAGAGGGCATATGGAGTTGGTGTATATATTTTAAAACAGAGTAGAATAGGGCATTGTATATTTTTTCTGACAGATTATATTCAGAGAAGTTTTGTTTATAACATTTGGGTGCCTACATAATATTTAGATTTATTTTGATTCACTTAAAATTAGAATTTCTCTGATTTACATGAGAGAGCATACTGAGTTGGTGTATATACTCCAAAAAAGTAGAATAAGGCATTGTAAATTTTATCTAACAGACTATATTCAGAGCCAGTTTCTTTTAACTTTGGGGCAACTAGATATTATTTAAATTTTTTTTGATTCACATAAAATTAGAATTTCGGTATTTCATATGAGAGAGCATATAGAATTGGTGTATATACTCCAAAACAAAATAGTGTTTATACTACAAAACAGAATAGAAGAGGGCATTGTATATTTTTTCTGACAGATTATATTCAGAGCAATTTTGCTTTTAACATTGGGGTGCCTAGACAATATTTAGATATTTTCGGATCGGGTAAATTTAGAATTTCTGTATTTTACATGAGAGAGCATATTGAGTTGGTGTATATACTACAAAACAGAGTAGAAAAGGGCATTGTATATTTTTTCTGACAGATTATATTCTGAGAAAATTTGCCTTTGACATTGGGGTGCCTAGATAATATTTAGATTTTTTTCGATTTGCTTAAATATAGAATTTCTGTATTTTACATGAGAGAGCATACTGAGTTGGTGTATATACTACAAAACAAAGAAGTAAAGGGCATTGTATATTTCATCTGACAGATTATATTAATAGCAATTTTGCTTTTAACATTGGGGTGCCTAGATAATATTTAGATTTTTTTCAATTCACTTAAATATAGAATTTTTGTATTTTACATGAGAGAGCATACTGAACTGGTGTATATACTCCAAAACAGAGTAGAACAAGGCATTGTATATTTTTTCTAACAGACTATATTCAGAGCCATTTTCTTTTAAGTTTGGGGTGCCTAGATATTATTTAGATTTTTATTTGATTCACCTAAAATTCGAATTTCGGTATTTTTCATGAGAGGGCGTATTGACTTGGTGTATATACTCCAAAAAAGAGTTGAAAAGGGCATTCTATATTTTATCTGACAGATTATATTAAGAGCAATTTTGCTTTTAACATTGGGGTGCCTAGATAATATTTAGATTTTTTTCGATTCGGGTAGAATTAGAATTTCTGTATTTTACATGACAGAGCATATTGAGTTGGTGTATATACTACAAAACAGAGAAGTAAAGGGCATTGTATATTTTATCTGACAGATTATATTAAGAGTAATTTTGCTTTTCACATTGGGGTGCCTAGATAATATCTAGAATTTTTTCAATTTCGTTTAATATAGAATTTCTGTATTTTACATGAGAGAGCATATGGAGTTGGTGTATATACTTTAAAACAGAGTAGAATAGGGCATTGTATATTTTTTCTGACAGACTATATTCAGAGCAATTTTGTTTTTAACATTGGGGTGCCTAGATAATATTTAGATTTCTTTTGATTCACGGAAAATTAGAATTTCTGTAATTTACATGAGAGAGCATACTGAGTTGGTTTATATACTCCAAAAAAGAGTAGAATAAGGCATTGTAAATTTTATCTAACAGACTATATTCACAGCCATTTCCTTTTAACTTTCGGGCATCTAGCTATTATTTAGATTTTTTTCGATTCACGTAAAATTAGAATTTCGGTATTTTGCATGAGAGAGCATATTGAGTTGGTGTATATACTACAAAACGGAGTAGAAAAAAGCGTTGTATATTTTTTCTGACGGATTCTATTAAGAGCAATTTTGCTTTTAACATAGGGGTGCCTAGATAATATCTAGAATTTTTTCTATTTGCTTAAATATAGTATTTCTGTATTTTACTTGAGAGATCATATGGAGTTGGTGTATATACTCCAAAACAGAGAAGAATGAGGGATTGTATATTTTTTCTTACAGACTATACTTAGAACCATTTTCTTTTAACTTTGGGGCGCATAGATATTATTTAGATTTTTTTCGATTTGCATAAAATTGGAATTTCGGTATTTGATATGAGAGAGCATATGAAGTTGCTGTATATACTCCAAAACAGAGTAGAATAGGGCATTGTGTATTTTTTCTGACAGCATATATTCAGAGCAATTTTGTCTTTAACATTGAAGTGCCTAGATAATATTTAGATTTTTTTCGATTCACGTAAAATTAGAATTTTTGTATTTTACATGAGAGAGCATACTGTGTTGGTGTATATACTCCAAAACAGAGTAGAATAGGGAATTGAATATTTTTTCTGACTGATTATATTCAGAGAAATTTTGTTTGTAACATTAAGTTGCCTACATAATATTTTGATTATTTCGATTTGGGTAAAATTAGAATTTCGGTATTTTACATGAGAGAGCATACTGAGTTGGTGTATATACTCCAAAACAGAGTAGAATAGGGCATTGTGTGTTTTTTCTGAAAGTTTATATTCAGAGCAATTTTGTTTTTAACATTGACGTGCCTACATAATATTTAGATTATTTCGATTCGGATAAAATTTGAATTTCTGTATTTTACATATCAGTGCATATTGAGTTGTTGTATATACTACAAAACAGAGTTGAAAATAGCATTGTGTATTTTTTCTGACAGACTATATTCAGAGCAATTTTTCTTTTAATATTGGGGTGCCTGGGTAATATTTAGATATTTTTCGATTCACTTAAATATAGAATTTCTGTATTTTAGATGAGAGAGCATATGGAGTCGGTGTATATACTCCGAAAAAGAGTAGAATAGGGCATTCTATATTTTTTCTGACAGATTATATTCAGAGAAATTTTGTTTTTAACATTGGGTTGACTAAATAATATTTAGATTTCTTCGATTCGGGTAAAATTAGAATTTCTGTATTTTACATAAGAGAGCATACTGAGTTGGTGTATATACTCCAAAACAGAGTTGAATAAGACAGTGTATATTTTCTCTAACAGACTATATTAAGAGCCAATTTCTTTTAACTTTGTGGTGCCTAGATATTATTTAGATTTTTTTCGATTCACGTAAAATTAGTATTTCTGTATTTTACATGAGAGAGCATATGGAGCTGGTGTATATACTCCAAAACAGAGTAGAATCGGACATTGTATATTTTTTCTGACAGATTATATTCAGAGCAATTTTCCTTTTAACATTGGGGTGCCTAGATATTTACATTTTTTTCGATTCACGTAAAATTATAATTTCTGTATTTTACATGAGAGAGCATACTGAGTTGGTGTACACACTCCAAAACAGAGTAGAATAGGGCATTGTTCATTTTTTCTGACACATTATATTCAGAGGAATTTTGATTTTAACATTCGGGTGCCTAGATGATATATAGATTTTTTTCGATTTGCTTAAATATGGAATTTCTGTATTTTACATGATAGAGCATATGTAGTTGGTGTATATACTCCAAAACAGAGTAGAATAGGGCATTGTATATTTTTTCTGACAGTTTATATTCAGAGCAATTTTGTTTTTAACATTGGGGTGCCTAGATAATACTTATATTTTCTTTGAATCGCTTAAATATAGAATTTCTGTATTTTACATTAGAGAGCATATTTAGTTGGTTTATATACTCCAAAACAGAGTAGAATAGGGCATTGCATATTTTGTCAGACAGGTTATATTCAGAGATATTTTTTTTTTAACATTGGGGTGCCTAGATAATATTTAGATTTTTTCGATTCCGGTAAAATTAGAATTTCAGTATTTTACATGAGAGAGCATACTGTGTTTGTGTATATACTCCAAAACAGATTAGAATGCGGCATTGTATATTTTTTATAACAGACTATATTCAGAGCCATTTTCTTTTAACTTTGGGGTGCCTAGATATTATTTATATTTTTTTCAATTCACGTAAAATTTGAATTTCGGTATTTTACATGAGAGCGCATATTGAGTTGCTGCATATACTCCAAAACAGAGTAGAAAAGGGCATTGTATATTTTTTTAGACAGATTATATTCAGAGCAATTTTGGTTTTAACTTTGGGGTGCCTAGATAATATTTAGATTTATTTAGATCCACGTAAATTTAGAATTTCTCTGTTTTACATGAGAGAGCATACTGAGTTGGTTTATATACACCAAAAAAAAAGTAGAATAGGGCATTGTATATTTTCTCTGACAGGTTATATTCAGAGCAATTTTGTTTTAACATTGGGGTGCCTAGATCATATTTAGATTTTTTCAATTCGGGTAAAATTAGAATTTCGGTATTTTACATGTGAGAGCATACTGAGTTGGTGTATGTACTCCAAAACAGAGTAGAATACGGCATTGTATATTTTTTCTAACAGACTATATTCAGAGCCATTTTCTTTTAACTTTGTGGCGCCTAGATGTTATTTACATTTTTTTCGATTGGCGTAAATTTCTAATTTCGCTATTTTACAAAAGGGAGCATACTGAGTTGGTGTATATACTGTAAAACAGAGTAGAATAAGGTATTGTATATTTTTTTTGACAGATAATATTCAGAGAAATTTTGTTTTTAACACTGGGGTGCCTAGATCAGATTTAGATTTTTTCAATTCGGGTAAAATTAGAATTTCGGTATTTTAAATGGGAGAGCATACTGAGTTGGTATATATACTCCAAAACAAAGTGGAATAAAGCATTGTTTTTTTTATCTTACAGACTATATTCAGAGCCATATTCTTTTAACTTTGGGGCGCCTAGATTTTCTTTAGGTTTTTTTCCATTCACTTAAAATTAGAATTTCGGTATTTTACATGAGAGAGCATATTGAGTTGGTGTATATACTTTTAAACCGATTAGAATAAGGCATTGTATATTTTTTCTAACAGAATATAATCAGAGGCATTTTCTTTTAACTTTGGGGTGCCTAGATATTATTTATATTTTTTTCACTTCACGTAATGTTAGAATTTCTGTATTTTACATGAGAGCGCATATTGAGTTGCTGCATATACTCCAAAACAGAGTAGAAAAGGGCATTGTATATTTTTTCTGACAGATTATATTCAGAGCAATTTTGCTTTTAACCTTGGGGTGCCTAGATAATATTTAGATGTTTTTCGATTCGCTTAAATATAGAATTTCTGTATTTTACATGAGAGAGCATATTGAGTTGGTGTATATACTCCAAAGCAGAGTAGAAGAGGGAATTGTATATTTTTTTATGACAGATTATATTCAGAGCAATTTTGATTTTAACATTTTGGTGCCTAGATAATATTTAGATCTCTTTCAATTCGCTTAAATATAGAATTTCTGTATTTTACATTAGAGAGCATATTGAGTTGGTGTATATACTCCAAAACAGAGTAGAATAGGTCATTGTATATTTTTTCTGACAGATTATATTCAGAGCAGTTTTGTTTTTAACATTGGGGTTCTTTGATAATATTTAGCTATTTTCGATTCGGGTAAAATTAGAATTTTTGGATTTTATATGAAAGAGCATATTGAGTTGGTGTATATACTACAAAACAGAATAGAAAAGGGCATTGTATATTTCCTCTGACAGATTATACCCATAAAAATATTGTTTTAGACATTGGGGTGCCTAGATAATATTTAGATTTTCTCTATTCGCTTAAATATAGACTTTCTGTATTTTACATGAGAGAGCATATGGAGTTGGTGTATATACTCCAAAACAGAGTAGAATAGGGCATTGTATATTTTTCTGACAGATTATATTCAGAGCAATTTCGTTTTTAACATTGGGGTGCCTAGATCATGTTTAGATTTTTTCGATTCGGGTAAAATTAGATTTTTGGTGTTTTACATGAGAGAGCATACTGAGTTGGTGTATATACTCCAAAACAGAGTAGAATAAGGCATTGTATATTTTTTCTTACAGACTATATTCAGAGCCATTTTCTATTAACTTTGGGGCGCCTAGATATTCTTTAGGTTTTTTTCCATTCACGTAAAATTAGAATTTCAGTATTTTACATGAGATAGCATATGGAGTTGGTGTATATATTCCAAAACAGAGTAGAATAGGGCATTATATATTATTTCTGACAGACTATATTCAGAGAAATTTTGCTTTTGACATTCGGGTGCCTAGATAATATTTAGATTTTTTCGATTCGAGTAAAATTAGAATTTCTGTATTTTACATGAGAGAGCATATGGAGTTGGTGTATATACTCCAAAAAAAAAGTAGAATAGGGCGTTGTATATTTTTTCTGACAGATTATATTCAGAGCAGTTTCGTTTTTAACATTGGGGTGCCTAAAGAATATTTATAATTCTTTGATTAGGGTAAAATTAGAATTTCTCTATTTTCCTTCATAGCGCAAACTGAGTTGGTGTATATACTCCAAAACAGAGTAGAAAAGGACATTGTATATTTTTTCTGACAGATTATATTCAGAGCAATTTTGTTTTAACATTGGGGTGGCTAGATAATGCTTAGATTTTTTTGATTCGAGAAAAATTAGAACTTCGGTATTTTACATGAGAGACCATACTGAGTTGGTTTATATACTCCAAAACAGAGTAGAATAAGGCATTGTATATTTTTTCTAACAGACTATTTTCAGAGCCATTTTCTTTTAACTTTGGGGCATATAGATATTATTTAGATTTTTTTCCATTCGCTTAAATATAGAATTTCTGTATTTTACATGACAGAGCATATGGAGTTGGTGTATATACTCCAAAACAGAGTAGAATAGAGCATTGTATATTTTCTCTGACAGACTATATTCAGAGCAATTTTGTTTTTAACATTGGTGTGCCTAGATAATATTTAGATTTTTTTGATTCGGGTAAAATTAGAATTTCTGTATTTTACATGAGATAGCATACTGAGTTCGTGTATTTACTACAAAACAGAGTAGAATAAGCTATTGCACATTTTTTCTAACAGACTATATTCAGAGCCATTTTGTTTTAACTTTGGGGTGACTAGATAATATTTAGATTTTTTCAATTAGGGTAAAATTAGAATTTCTGTATTTTACATGACAGAGCATATGGAGTTGGTGTATATACTCCAAAAACGAGTAGAATAGGGCATTGTATATTTTTTTCTGACAGATTATATTCAGAGCAATTTTTTTTTTTAAATTGGGTTACCTACATAATATTTATATTTTTTCGATTTGGGTAAAATTAGAATTTCTCTATTTTACATGTGAGAGCATACTGAGTTGGTGTATACACTCCAAAACAGAGTAGAATACGGCATTGTATATTTTCTCTAACAGACTATATTCAGAGCCATTTTATTTTAACTTTGGGGCACGTAGATATTATTTAGACTTTATTCGATTCGCGTAATATTAGAATTTCGGTATTTTGCCTGAGAGAGCATATTGAGTTGGTGTATATACTCCAAAACAAAGTAGAAAAGGACATTGTATATTTTTTATGACAGAATATATGCAGAGCAGTTTTGCATTTAACATTGTGTTGCCTAGATAATATTTAGATTTTTTTCGATTCGCTTAAATACAGAATTTCTGTATTTTAGATGAGAGAGCAAATGGAGTTGCTGTATATACTGGAAAACTGAGTAGAATAGGGCATTGTATATTTTTTCTGAGAGATTATATTCAGAGCAATTTTGTTTTCAACATTGGGGTGCCGGGATATTATTTAGATTTTTTCGATTCACGTAAATTAATAATTTCGGTATTTTACATGAGAGAGCATATTGAGTTGGTGTATATACTCCAAAACAGAGTAGAAAAGGGCATTGTATATTTTTTCTGACAGATTATATTCAGAGCAATTTTGCTTTTAATCTCCACGTACCTAGATAATATTTAGATATTTTCGATTCGGGTAAAATTAGAATTTCGGTATTTTACATGAGAGAGCATACTGAGTTGGTGTATTTACACCAAAACAGAGTAGAATAGGGCATTTTATATTTTTTCTTACAGATTATATTCGGAGCAATTTTGCTTTTAACATTGGAGTGCCTAGATAATATTTAGAGTTTTCTCTATTCGCTAAAATATAGAATTCCTGTATTTTACATGAGAGAGCATATGGAGTTGGTGTATATACTCCAAAACAGAGTAGAATAGGGCATTGTATAATTTTTCTGACAGATTATATTCAGAGCAATTTTGCTTTTAACTTTGGGGTGCCTAGATAATATTTAGATTATTTTAGATTCACGTAAATTTAGAATTTCTCTATTTTACATGGGAGAGCCTACTGAGTTGGTGTATATACACCAAAACAGAGGAGAATAGGGGATTGAATATTTTTTGTGACAGATGATATTCAGAGCAATTTTGTTTCTAACATTGGGGTGCCTAGATAATATTTAGATTTTTTCGATTCCTGTAAAATTAGAATTTTGGTATTTTACATGAGAGAGCATCCTGAGTAGGTGTATATTCTCCAAAACAGATTGGAATAAGGCATTGTATATTTTTTCTAACAGACTATATTCAGAGCCATTTTCTTTTAACTTTAGGGTGCGTAGATATTATTTATATTTTTTTCAATTCGCGTAAAATTAGAATTTTGGTATTTTACATTAGAGCGCATATTGAGTTGCTGCATATACTCCAAAACAGAGTAGAAAAGGGTGTTGTATATTTTTTCTGATAGATTATATTCAGAGCAATTTTGCTTTTATCTTTGAGGTGCCTAGATAATATTTAGATTTTTTTAGATTCACGTAAAATTAAATTTCTCTATTTTACAAGGGAGAGCATAATGAGTTGGTGTATATACACCAAAACAGAATAGAATATGGCATTGTATATTCTTTCTGACAGATTATATTCGGAGCAATTTCGTTTTTAACTTTGGGGTGCCTAGAAAATATTTATATTTGTTTCAATTCGCTTATATATAAGATTTCTGTATTTTACATGAGAGAGCATATTGAGTTGGTGTATATACTCCAAAAAAGGGTAGAAAAGGGCATTCTATATTTTATCTGACAGATTATATTCAGAGCAATTTTGCTTTTAACATTGGGGTGCCTAGATAATATTTAGATTTTTTTTCGATTCACTTAAATATAGAATTTCTGTATTTTATATGAGAGAGCATATTGAGTTGGTGTATATACTCCAATACAGAGTAGAATAGGGCATTGTATATTTTTTCTGACAGTTTATATTCAGAGCAATTTTGTTTTTAACATTGGGGTGCCTAGATAATACTTATATTTTCTTTGAATTGCTTAAATATAGAATTTCTGTGTTTTACATTAGAGAGCATATTGAGTTGGTTTATATACTCCAAAACAGAGTAGAATAGGGCATTGTATATTTTGTCAGACAGATTATATTCAGAGCAATTTTGTTTTTAACATTGGGGTGCCTAGATAATATTCAGATTTTTTCAATTCGGGTAAAATTAGAATTTCGGTATTTTACATTAGAGAGCTTTCTGAGTTTGTGTATATACTCCAAAACAGATTAGAATGAGGCATTGTATATTTTTTCTAACAGACTATATTCAGAGCCATTTTCTTTTTACTTTGGGGTGCCTAGATATTATTTATATTGTTTTCAATTTGCGTAAAATTAGAATTTCGGTATTTTACATTAGAGTGCATATTGAGTTGCTGCATATACTCCAAAACAGAGTAGAAAAAAGCATTGTATATTTTTTCTGATAGATTATATTCAGAGCAATTTTGCTTTTAGCCTTGAGGTGCCTAGATAATATTTAGATTTTTTTAGATTCACGTAAAATTAAATTTCTCTATTTTACAAGGGAGAGCATAATGAGTTGGTGTATATACACCAAAACAGAATAGAATAGGGCATTGTATATTTTTTCTGACAGATTATATTCGGAGCAATTTTGTTTTTAACTTTGGGGTGCCTAGAAAATATTTATATTTGTTTCAATTCACTTATATATAGAATTTCTGTATTTTACATGAGAGAGCATATTGAGTTGGTGTATATACTCCAAAAAAGGGTAGAAAAGGGCATTCTATATTTTATCTGACAGATTATATTCAGAGCAATTTTGCTTTTAACATTGGGGTGCCTAGATAATATTTAGATTTTTTTCGATTCGCTTAAATATAGAATTTCTGTATTTTTTATGAGAGAGCATATTGAGTTGGTGTATATACTTCAATACAGAGTAGAATAGGGCATTGTATATTTTTTCTGACAGTTTATATTCAGAGCAATTTTGTTTTTAACATTGGGGTGCCTAGATAATACTTATATTTTTTTTGAATTGCTTAAATATAGAATTTCTGTGTTTTACATTAGAGAGCATATTGAGTTGGTTTATATACTCCAAAACAGAGTAGAATAGGGCATATTATATTTTGTCAGACAGATTATATTCAGAGCAATTTTTTTTTTAACATTGGGGTGCCTAGATAATATTTAGATTTTTTCAATTCGGGTAAAATTAGAATTTCGGTATTTTACATTAGAGAGCTTTCTGAGTTTGTGTATATACTCCAAAACAGATTAGAATGAGGCATTGTATATTTTTTCTAACAGACTATATTTAGAGCCATTTTCTTTTAACTTTGGGGTGCCTAGATATTTTTTAGGTTTTATTCCGTTCACGTAAAATTAGACTTTCAGTATTTCACATGAGAGTGCATATGGAGTTGTTGTATATACCCCAAAACAGAGAAGAATAGGGCATTATATATTATTTCTCACAGATTATATTCAGAGAAATTTTGCTTTTAACCTTCGGGTGCCTAGATAATATTTAGATTTTTTCGATTCGCTTAAATATAGAATTTCTCTATTTTACATGAGAGAGCATATGGAGTTGGTGTATGTACTCCAAAACAGAGTAGAATAGGGCATTGTATATTTTTTCTGACAGATTATATTCAGAGCAATTTTGTTTTTAACATTGCGATTCCTAGATAATACTTAGATTTTTTCGATTCGGGTGAAATTAGAATTTCTATATATTACATGAGAGAGCATACTGAGTTGGTGTATATACTCCAAAACAGAGTAGAATAAATCATTGTATATTTTGTCTAACAGACTATATTCAGAGCCATTTTCTTTTAACTTTGGGGCGCCTAGATGTTATTTACATTTTTTTCGATTCGCGTAAATTTCGAATTTCGGTATTTTACATGAGGGAGCATAGTGAGTTGGTGTATATACTGTAAAACAGAGTAGAATAAGGTATTGTATATTTTTTTAACAGACTATATTCAGAGCCATTTTTTTTAACTTTGAGTCGCGTAGATTTTATTTAGATTTTTTTGATTCGCGTAAAATTAGAATTTCGGTATTTTACATGAGAGAGCATATTGAGTTGGTGTATATACAACAAAACACAGTAGAAAAGGCCATTGGATATTTTATCTGACAGATTATATTCGGAGCAATATTGCTTTTAACTTTGGGGTGCCTAGATAATATTTAGATTTTTTTAGATCCACGTAATTTTAGAATTTCTCTATTTTACATGAGAGAACATACTGAGTTGGTTTATATACACCAAATAAAAGTAGAATAGGGCATTGTATATTTTTTCAGACAGATTATATTCAGAGCAATTTTGTTTTTAACATTGGGGTGCCTAGATCATATTTAGATTTTTTCGATTCTGGTAAAATTAGAATTTCGGTATTTTAAATGGGAGAGCATACTGAGTTGGTGTATATACTCCAAAAAAGAGTAGAATAAGGCATTGTTTTTCTTATCTTACAGACTATATTCAGAGCCATTTTCTTTTAACTTTGGGATGCCTAGATGTTCTTTAGGTTTTTTTCTATTCACTTAATATTAGAATTTCTGTATTTTACATGAGAGAGCATATTGAGTTGGTGTATATACTCCAAAGCAGAGTAGAATAGAAAATTGTATATTTTTTTTGACAGAATATATTAAGAGCAATTTTGCTTTTAACATTTGGGTGCCTAGATAATATTTAGATTTCTTTCGATTCACTTAAATATAGAATTTCTGTATTTTACATTAGAGAGCATATGGAGTTGGTGTATATACTACAAAACAGTGTAGAAAAGGGCAGTGTATATTTTTTCTGACAGATTATATGCAGAACAATATTGTTTTCAACATTGGGGTGCCTAGATAATATTTAGATTTTCTTGATTCGCTTAAATATAGAATTTCTGTATTTTACATGAGAGAGCATATGGAGTTGGTGTATATACGCAAAAACCGATTAGAATAGGGCATTGTATATTTTTTCTGACAAATTATATTCAGAGCAATTTTGTATGTAACATTGGGGTGCCTAGATTATATTTAGATTTTTTTCGATTCGCTAAATATAGAATTTCTGTATTTTACATGAGACAGCATATGAAGTTGGTTTATATACTCCAAAACAGAGTAGAATAGGGCATTGTATATTTTTTCTGACAGATTATATTCAGAGCAATTTTGCTTTTAACATTGGGGTGCCTAGATAATATTTAGATTTTTTTCGATTCACTTATATATAGAATTTATGTATTTCCTATTAGATAGCATATGGAGTTGGTGTATATACTCCAAAACAGAGTAGAATAGAACATTGTATATTTTTTCTGACAGATTATATTCAGAGCAATTTTGTTTTTATGATTGAAGTGCCTAGATATTATTTAGATTTTTTTCTATTCACGTAAAATTAGAATTTCGGTATTTAACATGAGAGGGCATACTGAGTTGTTGTATATACTCCAAAACAGAGTAGAATAGGGCATTGTATATTTTTTCTGATAGATTTTATTCAGAGAAATTTTGTTTTTAACATTGGGGTGCCTACATAATATTTTGATTTTTTTGAGTCGGGTAAAATTAGAATTTCTGTATTTTACATGAGAGAGCATAGTGAGTTGGTGTATATACTTTAAAACAGAGTAGAAGAGGGCATTGTATATTTTTTCTGATAGATTATATTTAGAGCAATTTTTTCTTTAACATTGGCGTGCCTAAATAATATTTAAATTTTTTCAATTCGGGTAAAATTAGAGTTTCTCTATTTTACATGAAAGAGCATATTGAGATTGTTTATATAATACAAAACAGAATAGAAAATGGCATTGTATATTTTTTCTGACAAATTTTTTTCAGAGCAATTTTTTTTTTAACATTGGGGTGCCTAGATAATATTTAGATTTTTTTCGATTCGCTTTAATATAGAATTTCTGTATTTTACATGAGAGTGCATATGAAGTTGATATTTATACTTTAAAACAGAGTACAATAGGGCATTGTATATTTTTTCTGCCAGATTATATTCAGAGCAATTTTGTTTTTAACATTGGGGTGCCTAGATAATATTTAGATGTTTTTCGATTCGCTTAAATATAGAATTTCTGTATTTTACATGAGAGAGCATATGGAGTTGGTGTATATACTCCAAAACAGAGTAGAATAGGGCATTAGATATTTTTTGTGACAAACTATATTCAGAGAAATTTTTTTTAACACTGGGGTGCTTAGATAATATTTAAATTATTTTCGATTCGGGTAAAATTATAATTTCGGTATTTGACATGAGAGAGCATCCTGAGTTGGTGTATATACTCCAAAACAGAGTGGAATAAGGCATTGTATATTTTTTCTAAAAGACAATATTCAGAGCCATTTTCTATTAACTTTGTGGAGCCTAGATATTATTTAGATTTTTTTGATTCACCTAAAATTAGAATTTCCGTATTTTACATGAAAGAGCAGGTTGATTTGGTGTATATACGTGAAAACAGAGTAGAAAAGAGCATTGTATATTTTTTCTGACAGATTATATTCAGAGCAATTTTGCTTTTAACATGGTGGTGCCTAGATAATATTTAGATTAATTTCGATTCACTTAAATATTGAATTTCTGTATTTTACATGAGAGAGCATATTTATTTTGTGTATATACTGCAATACAGAGTAGAAAGGGGCATTGAATATTTTTTATGACAGATTATATTCAGAGAAATGTTGTTTTAAACATTGGAGTGCCTTGATAATATTTAGATATTTTTCGATTAACGTAAAATTACAATTTCGGTATTTTACATGAGAGAGCATACTGAGTTGGTGTATATACTCCAAAACAGAGTAGAATAGGGTATTGTATATTTTTTTTGACAGATTATATTCAGAGCAATTTTTTTTTAACATTGACGTGCATACATAATATTTAGATGTTTTCGATTCGGGTAAAATTAGATTTTCTGTATTTTACATGAAAGAGCATATTGAGTTGCTTTATATAATACAAAACAGAGTAGAAAAGGGCATTGTATAATTTCTCTGACAGATTACATTCAGAGATATTTTTCTTTTAACATTGGGGTGCCTAGATAGTATTTAGATTTTTTTCGATTCGCTTAAATATAGAATTTCTGTATTTTACATGAGAGAGAATGTGGAGTTGGTGTATATACTCCAAAACAGAGTAGAATAGGGCATTGTATATTTTTTATGACAAATTATATTCAGAGGAATTTTTTTAACACTGAGGTGCCTAGATAATATTTAGATTTTTTCGAGTCCAGTAAAATTAGTATTTCTGTATTTTACATTATAGAGCATATTGTGTTGGTGTATATACTCCGAAGCAGAGTAGAATAGGGGATTGAATATTTTTTGTGACAGATTATATTCAGAGCAATTTTTTTTGTAACATTGGGTTGCCTACATAATATTTTGATTTTTTCGATTCGGGTAAAAATAGAATTTCGGTATTTTACATGAGCGACCATACTGAGTTGGTGTACATACTCCAAAAAAGAGTAGAATAGGGCATTGTATATTTTTTCTGAAAGATTATATTCAGAGGACTTTTGTTTTTAACATAGTCGTGCCTACATAATATTTAGATTTTTTTGATACTTATAAAATTAGAATTTCTGTATTTTACATGTCAGAGCATATTGAGTTGGTGTATATACTACCAAACAGAGTAGAAAATGGCATTGTGTATTTTTTTTGACAGATTATATTCTGAGCAATTTTGCTTTTAACATTGGGGTGCCTAGAAAATATTTAGATATTTTTCGATTCGCTTAAATATAGAATTTCTGTATTTCACATGAAAGAACATATTGAGTTGGTGTATATAATACAAAACAGAGTAGAATAGGGCATTGTATATTTTCTCTGACATATTATATTCAGAGCAATTTTGTTTTTAACATTGGGTTGACTAAATAATATACAGATTTTTTTGATTCGGGTAAAATTAGAATTTCTGTATTTTACATGAGAGATCATACTGAGTTTGTGTATATACTCCAAAACACAGTAGAATAAGGCATTGTATATTTTCTCTAACACACTATATTCAGAGCCATTTTCTTTTAACTTTTGGGCGCCTAGATATTATTTAGATTTATTTCGATTCGCGTAAAATTAGAATTTCTGTATTTTACATGACAGAGCATATTCAGTTGGTGTATATACTCAAAAACAGAGTAGAATAGGGCATTGTATATTATTTCCGACAGATTATATTCAGAGAAATTTTGTTTTTAACATTGGGTTGACTAAATAATATTTAGATATTTCGATTCAGGTAGAATTATAATTTCTGTATTTTACCTGACAGAGCATATTGTGTTGCTGTATATACTACAAAACAGAGTAGAAAAGGGCATTGTACCTTTATTCTGACAGATTTTTTTCAGAGCAATTTTGTTTTTAACATTGTGGTGCCTAGATAATATTTAGAAACTTATCGATTCACTTAAAACTAGAATTTCGGTATTTTATATGAGAGAGCATACTGAGTTGTTGTATATACTCCAAAACTAAGTAGAATAGGGCATTCTATATTTTTTCTGACAGATTATATTCAGAGCAATATATTTTTTAACATTGGGGTGCCTAGATAATATTTATATTTTTTCGATTTGGGTAGAATTAGAATTTCTGTATTATACATGAGAGAGCATATTGGGTTGGTGTATATACTACAAAACAAAGAAGTAAAGGGCATTGTATATTTTATCTGACAGATTATATTCAGAGCAATTTTGTTTTTAACATTGGGGTGCCTAGATAATATTTGGATTTCTTTTGATTCATGTAAAATTAGAATTTCTGTGATTTACGTGAGAGAGCATACTGAGTTGGTGTATATATTCCAAAACAGAGTAGAATAAGGCATTGTATATTTTTTCTAACAGACTATATTCAGAGCCACTTTCTTTTAAGTTTGGGGTGCCTAGATATTATTTAGATTATTTTTGATTCACCTAAAATTAGAATTTCGGTATTTTATATGAGAGAGCATATTGAGTTGGTGTATATACTCCAAAACAGAGTAGAAAAGGGTATTGTATATTTTTTCTGACAGATTATATTCAGAGCAATTTTGCTTTTAACATTGGAGTGCCTAGATAATATTTAGATTTTCTTCGATTCGGGTAGAATTAGAATTTCTGTATTTTACATGACAGAGCATATTGAGTTGGTGTTTATACTACAAAACAGAATAGAAGAGGGCATTGTATATTTTTTCTGACAGATTATATTCAGAGCAATTTTGCTTTTAACATTGGAGTGCCTAGATAATATTTAGATTTTTTCGGATCGTGTAAATTTAGAATTTCTGTATTTTACATGAGAGAGCATATTGAGTTGGTGTATATACTACAAAACTGAGTAGAAAAGGGCATTGTATATTTTATCTGACAGATTATATTCTGAGCAATTTTGCTTTTAACATTGGGGTGCCTAGATAATATTTAGATTTTTTTCGATTTGCTTAAATATAGAATTTCTGTATTTTACATGAGAGAGCATACTGAGTTGGTGTATACACACCAAAACCGAGTAGAATAGGGCATTGTATATATTTTCTGACAGATTATATTCAGAGCAATTTTGTTTTTAACTTTGGGGTGCCTAGATAATATTTACATTTTTTTCGATTCGCTTAAATATAGAATTTCTGTATTTTACATGAGAGAGAATGTGGAGTTGTTGTATATACTCCAAAACAGAGTAGAATAGGGCATTGTATATTTTTTCTGACAGATTATATTCAGAGCAATTTTTTCAACACTGAGGTGCCTAGATAATATTTAGATTTTTTCGATTCCAGTAAAATTAGAATTTCTGTATTTTACATTATAGAGCATATTGTGTTGGTGTATATACTCCAACGCAGAGTAGAATAGGGCATTGTATATTTTGTCAGACAGATTATATTCAGAGCAATTTTTTTTTAACATTGGGGTGCCCAGATAATATTTAGATTTCTTCGATTCGGGTAAAATTAGAATTTCTGTATATCATATGAGAGAGCATACTGAGTTGGTGTATATACTCCAAAACAGATTAGAATGAGGCATTGTATATTTTTTCTAACAGACTATATTCAGAGCCATTTTCTTTTAACTTTGGGGTGCCTATATATTATTTATATTTTTTCAATTCGTGTAAAATTAGAATTTCGGTATTTTACATGAGAGCGCATATTGAGTAGCTGCATATACTCCAAAACAGAGTAGAAAAGGGCATTGTATATTTTTTTAGACAGATTATATTCAGAGCAATTTTGCTTTTTACTTTCGAGTGCCTAGATAATATTTAGATTATTTTAGATTCACGTAAATTTAGAATTTTTCTATTTTAAATGAGAGAGCATACTGAGTTGGTGTATATACACCAAGACAGAATAGAATAGGGCATTGTATATTTTATCTGACAGATTATATTCAGAGCAATTTTGTTTTTAACATTTGAATGCCTAGATAATATTTAGATTTGTTTCAATTCGCTTAAATATAGAATTTCTGTATTTTACATGAGAGAGCATATGGAGTTGGTGTATATGCTCCAAAAAAGAGTAGAATAGGGCATTGTATATTTTTTCAGACAGATGATATTCAGAGCAATTTTGTTTTTAACATTGCGATGCCTAGATAATATTTAGATTTTTTCAATTCGGGTGAAATTAGCATTTCTGTATTTTACATGAGAGAGCATACTGTGTTGGTGTATATATTCCAAAACAGAGTAGAATAAGGCATTGTATATTTATTCTAACAGACTATATTCAGAGCCATTTTCTTCTAACTTTGGGGCGCCTAGATGTTACTTACATTTTCTTCGATTCGCGTAAATTTAGAATTTCGGTATTTTACATGAGGGAGCATACTGAGTTAATGTATATACTGTAAGACAGAGTAGAATAAGGTATTGTACATTTTTTTAACAGACTATATTCAGAGCCATTTTCTTTTAACTTTGGGTCGCGTAGATATTATTTAGATATTTTTCGATTCGCGTAAAATTAGAGTTTCGGTATTTTACATGAGAGAGCATAGTGAGTTGGTGTATATACACCAAAACAGAGTAGAAAAGGCCATTGGATATTTTTTCTGACAGATTATATTCGGAGCAATTTTTCTTTTAACATTGGATTGCCTAGATAATATTTAGATTTTTCTCTATTAGCTTAAATATAGAATTTCTGTATTTTACATGAGAGAGCATATGGAGTTATGGTATATACTCCAAAACAGAATAGAATAAGGCATTGTGTATTTTTTCTGACAGATTATTTTCAGAGCAATTTTGCTTTTAACTTTGGGGTGCCTAGATAATATTTAGATTTTTTTAGATTTACGTAAATTTAGACTTTCTCTATTTTACATGAGAGAGCATACTGAGTTGGTTTATATACACCAAAAAAAAGTGGAATAGGGCATTTTATATTTTTTCTGACAGATTATATTCAGAGCAATTTTGTTTTTAACATTGGGGTGCCTAGATCATATTTAGATTTATTCAATTCGGGTAAAATTAGAATTTCGGTATTTTAAATGCGAGAGCATACTGAGTTGGTGTATATACTCCAAAACAGAGTAGAATAAGGCATTTTTTTCTCACAGACTGTATTCAGAGCCATTTTTTTTTTTAACTTTGGGGCACCTAGATATTATTTAGGTTATTTTCAATTCACTTAAAATTAGAATTTCGGTATTTTACATGAGAGAGCATATTGAGTTGGTGTATATACTCCAAAACAGATTAGAATAAGGAATTGTATATTTTTTCTAACAGACTATATTCAGAGCCATTTTCTTTTAACTTTGTGGTGCCTAGATATTATTTATATTTTTTTCAATTCGCGTAAAATTAGAATTTCTGTATTTTACATGAGAGCGCATATTGAGTTGCTGCATATACTCCAAAACAGAGTAGAAAAGGGCATTGTATATTTTTTCTGACAGATTATATTCAAAGCAATTTTGTTTTTAAACTTGGGATGCCTAGATAATATTTAGATGTTTTTCGATTCGCTTAAATATAGAATTTCTGTATTTTACATGAGAGAGCATATTGAGTTGGTGTATATACTCCAAAGCAGAGTAGAATAGAAAATTGTATATTTTTTTATGACAGATTATATTCAGAGAAATTTTGCTTTTAACATTTGGGTGCCTAGATAATATTTAGATCTCTTTCGATTCGCTTAAATATAGAATTTCTGTATTTTACATTAGAGAGCATATGGAGTTGGTGTATATACTCCAAAACAGAGTAGAATAGGTCATTGTATATTTTTTCTGACAGATTATATACAGAGCAGTTTTGTTTTTAACATTGGGGTGCTTGATAATATTTAGATATTTTTGATTCGGGTAAAATTAGAATTTTTGTATTTTACATGAAAGAGCATATTGAGTTGGTGTATATACTACAAAACAGAAACGGGCATTGTATATTTTCTCTGACAGATTATACCCAGAACAATATTGTTTTAGACATTGGGGTGCCTAGATAATATTTAGATTTTCTCTATTCGCTTAAATATAGAATTTCTGTATTTTACATGAGAGAGCTTATGGAGTTGGTGTATATACTCCAAAACAGAGTAGAATAGGGCATTGTATATTTTTTCTGACAGATTATATTCAGAGCAATTTCGTTTTTTACTTTGGGGTGCCTAGATCATATTTAGATTTTTTTCTATTCGGGTAAAATTAGAATTTCTGTATTTTACATGGGAGAGCATACTGAGTTGGTGTATATACTCCAAAACAGAGTAGAATAAGGCATTGTATATTTTTTCTTACAGACTATATTCAGAGCCATTTTCTATTAACTCTGGGGCACCTAGATATTCTTTAGGTTTTTTTCCATTCACGTAAAATTAGAATTTCAGTATTTTACATGAGAGAGCATATGGAGTTTGTGTATATATCCCAAAACAGAGTAGAATAGGGCATTATATATTATTTCTGACAGATTATATTCAGAGCAATTTTTCTTTTAACCTTCGGGTGCCTAGATAATATTTAGAATTTTTCGATTCCCTTAAATATAGAATTTCTGTATTTTACATGAGAGAGCATATGGATTTAATGTATGTACTCCAAAACAGAGTAGAATAGGGCATTGTATATTTTTTCTGACTGATTATATTCAGAGCCATTTTGTTTTTAACAATGGGGTGCCTAGATAATATTTAGATTTTTTCGATTCGAGTAAAATTAGAATTTCTGTATTTTACATGAGAGAGCATATGGAGTTGGTGTATATACTCCAAAAAAAAAGTAGAATAGGGCATTGTATTTTTTTTTCTGACAGATTATATTCAGAGCAGTTTTGTTTTTAACATTGGGGTGCCTAAAGAATATTTAGATTTTTTTGATTAGGGTAAAATTAGAATTTCTCTATTTTCCTTCAGAGCGCAAACTGAGTTGGTGTATATACTCCAAAACAGAATAGAATAGGGCATTGTATATTTTTTCTGACAGATTATATTCATAGAAATTTTGTTTTTAACATTGGGGTGCCTAGATCATATTTAGATTTTTTCAATTCGGGTAAAATTAGAATTTCGGTATTTTACATAAGAGAGCATACTGATTTGGTGTATATACTCCGAAACAGAGTAGAATAAGGCATTGTGTATTTTTTCTTACAGACTATATTCAGAGCCATTTTCTTTTAACTTTGGGGTGCCTAGATATTTTTTAGGTTTTTTTCCGTTCACGTAGAATTAGTATTTTAGTATTTTACATGAGAGAGCATATGGAGTTGTTGTATATACCCCAAAACAGAGTAGAATAGGGCATTATATATTATTTCAGACAGATTATATTCAGAGAAATTCTGCTTTTATTCTTCGGGTGCCTAGATAATATTTAGATTTTTTTGATTTGCTTAAATATAGAATTTCTGTATTTTACATGAGAGAGCATATGGAGTTGGTGTATGTACTCCAAAACAGAGTAGAATAGGGCATTGTATATTTATTCTGAACAGATTATATTCAGAGCAATTTTGTTTTTAACATTGCGATGCCTAGATAATATTTAGATTTTTTCGATTCGGGTCAAATTAGAATTTCTGTATATTACATGAGAGAGCATACTGAGTTGGTGTATATACTCCAAAACAGAGTAGAATAAGGCATTGTATATTTTGTCTAACAGACTATATTCAGAGTCATTTTTTTTTAACTTTGGGTTGCGTAGATATTATTTAGATTTTTTTTGATTCGCGTAAAATTAGAATTTCGGTATTTTACATGAGAGAGCATATTGAGCTGGTGTATATACACCAAAACAGAGTAGAAAAGGCCATTGGATATTTTTTCTGACAGATTATATTCAGAGCAATTTTGCTTTTAACAATTGGATTGCCTAGATAATATTTAGATTTTTCTCTATTAGCTTAAATATAGAATTTCTGTATTTTACCTGAGAGAGCATATGGAGTTGTTGTATATACTCCAAAACAGAATAGAATAGGGCATTGTATATTTTTTCTGACAGATTATTTTCAGAGCAATTTTGCTTTTAACTTTGGGGTGCCTAGATAATATTTAGATTTTTTTAGATTTATGTAAATTTAGAATTTCTCTATTTTACATGAGAGAGCATACTGAGTTGGTTTATATACACCAAAAAAAAATTGGAATAGGGCATTGTATATTTTTTCTGACAGATTGTATTCAGAGCAATTTTGTTTTTAACATTGGGGTGCCTAGATCATATTTAGATTTTTTCAATTCGGGTAAAATTAGAATTTCGGTATTTTAAACGGGAGAGCATACTGAGTTGGTGTATATACTCTGAAACAGAGTAGAATAAGGCATTGTTTTTTTTCTCTCACAGACTGTATTCAGAGCCATTTTCTTTTAACTTTGGGGTACCTAGATATTATTTAGGTTATTTTCAATTCACTTAAAATTAGAATTTTGGTATTTTACATGAGAGAGCATGTTGAGTTGGTGTATATACTCCAAAACAGATTAGAATAAGGCATTGTATATTTTCTGTAGCAGACTATATTCAGAGCCATTTTTGTTTAACTTTGGGGTGCCTAGAAATTATTTATATTTTTTTCAATTCGCATAAAATTAGAATTTCTGTATTTTACATGAGAGCGCATATTGAGTTGCTGCATATACTCCAAAACAGAGTCGAAAAGGGCATTGTATATTTTTTCTGACAGATTATATTCACAGCAATTTTTCTTTTAACATTGGGGTACCTAGATAATATTTAGATGTTTTTCGATTCGCTTAAATATAGAATGTCTGTATTTTAAATGAGAGAGCACATTGAGTTGGTGTATATACTCCAAAGCAGAGTAGAATAGGGAATTGTATATTTTTTATGACAGATTATATTCAGAGCAGTTTTGTTTTTAACATTGGGGTGCTTTGATAATATTTAGATATTTTCGATTTGGGTAAAATTAAAATTTTTGTATTTTACATGAAAGAGCATATTGAGTTGGTGTATATACTACGAAAAAGAGTAGAAAAGGGCATTGTATATTTTCTCTGACAGATTATACCCAGAACAAAATTGTTTTAGACATTGGGGTGCCTAGATAATATTTAGATTTTCTCTATTCGCTTAAATATAGAATTTCTGTATTTTACATGAGAGAGCTTATGGAGTTGGTGTGTATACTCCAAAACAGAGTAGAATAGGGCATTGTATATTTTTTCTGACAGATTATATTCATTGCAATTTTGCTTTTAACTTTGGGGTGCCTAGATAATATTTAGATTTTTTTAGATCCACGTAAATTTAGAATTTCTATATTTTACATGAGAGAGCATACTGAGTTGGTTTATGTACACCAAAAACAGGTAGAAGAGGTCATTGTATATTTTTTCTGACAGATAATATTCAGAGCAATTTCGTTTTTAACTTTAGGGTGCCTAGATCATATTTAGATTTTTTTCGATTCGGGTAAATTTAGAATTTCTGTATTTTACATGAGAGAGCATACTGAGTTGGTGTATATACTCCAAAACAGAGTAGAATAAGGCATTGTATATTTTTTCTTACAGACTATATTCAGAGCCATTTTCTATTAACTTTGGGGCGCCTAGATATTCTCTAGGTTTTTTTCTATTCACGTAAAATTTGAATTTCAGTATTTTACATGAGAGAGCATATGGAGTTGGTGTATATATTCCAAAACAGAGTAGAATAGGGCATTATATATTATTTCTGACAGATTATATTCAGAACAATTTTTCTTTTAACCTTCGGGTGCCTAGATAATATTTAGAATTTTCCGATTTTCTTAAATATAGAATTTCTGTATTTTACATGAGAGAGCATATGGAGTTGGTGTATGTACTCCAAAACAGAGTAGAATAGGGCATTGTATATTTTTTCTGACAGATTATATTCAGAGCCATTTTGTTTTTAATATTGCGATGCCTAGATAATATTTAGATTTTTTCCATTCGGGTAAAATTAGAATTTCTGTATTTTACATGAGAGAGCATACTGTATTCAGAGCCATTTTCTTTTAACTTTGGGGTGCCCAGATATGATATAGATTATTTTCAATTCACTTAAAATTAGAATTTCTATATATTACATGAGAGAGCATAGTGAGTTGGTTTACATACTCCAAAACAGAGTAGAATAAGGCATTGTATATTTTGTCTAACAGACTATATTCAGAGCCATTTTCTTTTAACTTTAGGGCGCCTAGATGTTATTTACATTTTTTTCGATTCACCTAAATTTCCAATTTCGGTATTTTACATGAGATAGCATATTGAGTTGGTGTATATACACC
The DNA here is from genome assembly GCF_049354715.1 of Callithrix jacchus. NCBI lineage: Eukaryota > Metazoa > Chordata > Mammalia > Primates > Cebidae > Callithrix > Callithrix jacchus. The sequence goes on from NC_133505.1 coordinate 177,717,467, forward strand.
AAAGCAGAGTTGAATAGGGAATTGTATATTTTTTCTGACAGATTATATTAAGAGCAATTTTGCTTTTAACATTTGGGTGCCTAGATAATATTTAGATTTTTTCGATTCCGGTGAAATTAGAATTTCTGTATTTTACATTAGAGAGCATATGGAGTTGGTGTATATACTCCAAAACAGAGTAGAATAGGTCATTGTATATTTTTTCAGACAGATTATATTCAGAGCAGTTTTGTTTTTATCATTGGGGTGCTTTGATCATAGTTAGATATTTTCGATTCAGGTAAAATTAGAATTTTTGTGTTTTTTATGAAAGAGCATATTGAGTTGGTGTATATACAACAAAACAGAGTAGAAAAGGGCATTGTATATTGTCTCTGACAGATTATACCCAGAACAATATTGTTTTCAACATTGCGGTGCCTAGATAATATTTAGATTTTCTCGATTCGCTTAAATATAGAATTTCTGTATTTTACATGAGAGAGCATATGGAGTTGGTGTATATACGCAAAAACCAATTAGAATAGGGCATTGTATATTTTCTCTGACAGATTATATTCAGAGCAATTTTGTATTTAATATTGGGGTGCCTAGATTATATTTGGATTTTTTTCGATTCGCTAAATATAGAATTTCTGTATTTTACATGAGAGAGCATATGAAGTTGGTGTATATACTCCAAAACAGAGTAGAATAGGGCATTGTATATTTTTTGTGACAGATTATATTCAGAGCAATTTTTTTTTAACATTGGGGTGCCTAGATAATATTTAGATTTTTTCGATTCCGGTAATATTATAATTTCGGTATTTTACATAAGAGAGCATACTGAGTTGGTGTATATACTTTAAAACAGAGAAGAATAAGGCATTGTATATTTTTTCTAACAGACTATATTCAGAGCCATTTTCTTTTAACTTTTGGGCGCCTAGATATTATTTAGATTTTTTTCGATTCACGTAAATTTCGAACTTCTATATTTTACGTGAGAGAGCATATTGAGGTTGTGTATATATTACAAAAGAGAGTAGAAAAGGGCATTTTATATTTTTTCTGTCAAATTATATTCAGAGCAATATTTCTTTTAACATTGGGTTGCCTACATGATATTTAGATTTATTCGATTCGGGTAAAATTCAATTTCGGTATTTTACATGAGAGAGCATACTGCATTGGCGTATATACTCCAAAACAGAGTAGAATACGGCATTGTATATTTTGTCAGACAGATTATATTCAGAGCAATTTTGCTTTTAACATTGGGGTGCCTAGATAATATTTAGATTATTTTCGATTCACGTAAAATTAGTATATTGGTATTTTACATGAGAGAGCATACTGAGTTGGTGTATATACTCCAAAACAGAGTGGAAAATGGCATTGTATATTTTTTCTGACAGATTCTATTCTGAGAAATTTTGCTTTTTACATTGGGGTGCCTAGATAATATTTAGATTTATTTCGATTCGCTTATATATAGAATTTCTGTATTTTACTTGAGAGACCATATGGAGTTGGTGTATATACTCCAAAACAAAGAAGAATAAGGCATTGTATATTTTTTCTTACAGACTATATTTAGAACCATTTTATTTTAACTTTGGGGCGCCTAGATATTATTTAGATTTTTTTCGATTCGCGTAATATTGGAATTTCGGTATTTGACATGAGAGAGCATATGGAGTTGTTGTATATACTCCGAAACAGAGTAGAATAGGGCATTGTATATTTTTTCTGACAGCTTATATTCAGAGCAATTTTGTTTTTAACACTGAAGTGCCTAGATAATATTTAGATTTTTTCAATTCCCGTAAAATTAGAATTTCTGTATTTTACATGAGAGAGCATACTGAGTTGGTGTATATACTCCAAAACAGAGTAGAATAGGGAATGGAATATTTTTTCTGACAGATTATATTCAGAGCAATTTTGTTTGTAACATTGGGTTGCCTACATAATATTTTGATTTTTTCGATTTGGGTAAAATTAGAATTTCGGTATTTTACATGAGAGAGCATACTGAGTTGGTGTATATACTCCAAAACAGAGTAGAATAGGTCATTGTATTTTTTTCTGAAAGATTATATTCAGAGCAATTTTGTTTTTAACATTGACGTGCCTACATAATATTTAGATTATTTCGATTCGGGTAAAATTTGAATTTCTGTATTTTACATATCAGAGCATATTGAGTTGGTGTATATACTACAAAACAGAGTAGAAATTGGCATTGTGTATTTTTTTTGACAGATTATATTCAGAGCAATTTTGCTTTTAACATTGGGGTGCCTAGGTAATATTTAGATATTTTTCGATTCACTTAAATATAGAATTTCTGTATTTTAGATGAGAGAGCATATGGAGTCGGTGGATATACTCCAAAAAAGAGTAGAATAGGGCATTCTATATTTTTTCTGACAGATTATATTCAGAGAAATTTTGTTTTTAACATTGGGTTGACTAAATTATATTTAGATGTTTTCGATTTGGGTAAACTTAGAATTTCTGTATTTTACATAAGAAAGCATACTGAGTTGGTGTATATACTCCAAAACAGAGTAGAGTAAGGCAGTGTATATTTTCTCTAACAGACTATATTAAGAACCATTTTCTTTTAACTTTTTGGTGCCTAGGTATTATTTAGATTTTTTTCAATTCGCGTAAAAATAGTATTTCTGTATTTTACATGAGAGCGCATATGGAGCTTGTGTATATACTCCAAAACAGAGTAGAATCGGACATTGTATATTTTTTCTGACAGATTATATTCAGAGCAATTTTCCTTTTAACATTGGGGTGCCTAGATAATATTTACATTTTTTTCGATTCACGTATAATTTGAATTTCTGTATTTTACATGAGAGAGCATTCTGAGTTGGTGTACACACTCCAAAACAGAGTAGAATAGGGCATTGTTTATTTTTTCTGACACATTATATTCAGAGGAATTTTGATTTTACCATTCGGGTGCCTAGATGATATATAGATTTCTTTAGATTTGCTTAAATATGAAATTTCTGTATTTTACATGTTAGAGCATATGTAGTTGGTGTATATACTCCAAAACCGAGTAGAATAGGGCATTGTATATTTTTTCTGACAGATTATATTCAGAGAAATTTTGTTTTTAACATTGGCGTGCCGAGATAATATTTAAATTGTTTTTGATTCGCTTAAACAGAGAATTTCTGTATTGTACATGATAGAGCATATGCAGTTGGTGTATATACTTTGAAACAAAGTAGAATAGTGCATTGTATATTTTTTCTGACTGATTGTATTCAGAGCAATTTTGTTTTTAACATTGGGTTGCCTAAATAATATTTAGATTTTTTCGATTCAGGTAAAATTAGAATTTCTCATTTTACATTAGAGAGCATACTGAGTTGGTGTATATACTCCAAAACAGAGTAGAATAAGGCATTGTATATTTTTTCTAACAGACTATATTACGAGCCATTTTCCTTTAACTTCGAGGCACCTAGATATTATTTTGATTCTTTTAGATTCTTGTAAAGATAGAATTTCTGTATTTAACATCAGAGAGCCTATGGATTTGGTGTATATACTCCAAAACAGAGTAGAAAATGACACTGTATATTTTTTCTGACAGATTATATTCAGAGCAATTTTGCTTTTAACATTGGGGTGCCTAGATAATAATTAGATTTTTTTCGATTCACGTAAAATTTGAATTACGGTATTTTACATGAGAGAGCATACTGAGTTGGTGTACATACTCAAAAACCGAGTAGAATAGGGCATTGTATATTTTTCCTGACAAATTATATTCAGAGAAATTTTGATTTTTACATTGGAGTGCCTAGATTATATTTAGATTTTTTCGATTCAGGTAAAATTAGAATTTCTGTATTTTACATCAGAGAGCATATTGAGTTGGTATATTTACTACAAAACAAAGTAGAAAAGGGCATTGTATATTTTTTCTGACATATTATATTCAGAGCAATTTTGCTTTTAACATTGGGGTGCCTAGATAATACTTAGATTTTTTTCGATTCCCTTAAATATAGAATTTCTGTATTTTACATGAGAGAGCATATGGAGTTGGTGTATATACTCCAAAACAGAGTAGAATAGGGCATCGTATATTTTTTCGGACAGATTATTTTCAGAGCAATTTTGTTTTTAACATTGGGATGCCTAGACTATATTTATATTTATTCAATTCTGGTAGAATTAGAAGTTCTGTATTTTACATGAGAGAGCATATGGAGTTGGTGTATATAGTCAAAAACAGAGTAGAATAGGGCATTGTATATTTTTTCTGACAAATTATATTCAGAGCAATTTTGTCTTTAACATTGGGGTGCCTAGATAATTTTTAGATTTTTTCGATTCGGGTAAAATTAGAATTTCGGAATTTAACATGAGAGAGCATATGGAGTTGGTGTATATACTCCAAAACAGAGTAGAATAAGGCATTCTATGTTTTTCTAACAGACTATATTCAGAGCCATTTTCTTTTAACTTTGGGTCACCTAGATATTATTTAGATTTTTTTCTATTCACGTAAATTTAGAATTTCGGTATTTTACATGAGAGAGCATATTGAGTTGGTGTATATACTGCAAAACAGAGTAGTAAAGGGCATTGTATATTTTTTCTGAAAGATTATATTCAGAGAATTTTTGCTTTTAACATTGAGTTGCCTAGGTAATATTTAGATTTTTTTCGATTTGCTTAAATATGGAATTTCTGTATTTTACATGATAGAGCATATTGAGGTGGTGTATATACAACAGAAGAGAGTAGAAAAAGGCATTTTATATTTTTTATGTCAGATTATATCCAGAGAAATATTGCTTTTAACATTGGGTAGCCTAGAATATATTTAGATTATTTCGATTCGGGTAAAATTAGAATTTTGTTATTTTACATGAGAGGGCATATTGAGTTGGTGTATATACTCCAAAATAAAGTAGAAAAGGACATTGTATATTTTTTCTGACAGATTATATTCAGAGCAATTTTTTTTAACATTGGGTTGCCTAGAAAACATTTAGATTTATTAGTTTCTGGTAAAATTTGAATTTCTGTATTTTACATGAGAGAGCATACCGACTTGTTGTATATACTGCAAAACAGTAGAATAAGGCATTGATTTTTTCTCTAACAGACTATATTCAAAGCCATTTTTTTTAACTTCGGGGCGCCTAGGTATCATTTAGATTTTTTTCGATTCACATATAATTAGAAGTTCAGTTTTTTACGTGCGAGAGCATATTGAGTTGGTGTATATACTGCAAAACAGAGTAGAATAAGGCATTGTATATTTTCTCTAACAGACTATATTCAGAGCCAGTTTCTTTTAACCATGTGGAGCCTAGATATTATTTAGATTTTTTTCGTTTCGCATATAATTAGAATTTCTGTTTTTTACATGAGAGAGCATGTTGACTTGGTGTATATAATTTAAAACAGAGTAGAAAAGAACATTGTATATTTTTTCTGAACAGATTATATTCAGAGCAATTTTGCTTTTCACATTGGGGTGCCTGGATAATATTTAGATTTTTTTCGATTCACTTAAATATAGAATTTGTGTATTTTACATGAGAGAGCATATGGAGTTGGTGCATATACTCCAAAACAAAGTAGAAAAGAACATTGTATATTTCTCTGAACAGATTATATTCAGAGTAATTTTGCTTTTAACATTGGGGTGCCTGGATAATATTTAGATTATTTTTGATTCACTTAATTTAGAATTAAGTTATTTTACATGAGAGAGCATACTGAGTTGGTGTATATACTCCAAGAGAGTAGAGTAGGGCATTGTATATTTTCTCTAACAGACTATTTTCAGAGCCATTTTGTTTTAGCTTTGGGGTGCCTAGATATATTTAGATTATTATCGATTCATGTAAAATTAGAATTTCTCTCTTTTACATGAGAGAGCATATTGAGTTGGTGTGTATAATCCAAAACAGAGTAGAAAAGGGCATTGTATATTTTTACTGACAGATTATATTCAGAGCAATTTTGCTTTTAAGATTCGGTTGCCTAGATAATATTTAGATTTTTTCGATTAACGTAAAATTAGAATTTCGTTATTTTACATGAGAGAGCATCCTGAGTTGGTGTATATACTTTAAAACAGACTAGAATGAGGCTTTGTATATTTCTTCTGACAGATTATATTCAGAGCAATTTTGTTTTTAAAATTGGGGTGCCTAGAAAACATTTAGATGTATTCGATTCGGGTAAAATTAGAATTTCTGTATTTTACATGAGAGAGCATCCTGAGTTGGTGTATATACTTTAAAACAGAGGAGAAAAAGGCATTGTATATTATTTCTAACAGACCATATTAAGAACCAGTTTCTTTTAACTTTGGGGCGCCTAGATATTATTTAGATTTTTTTCGATTCACGTAAAATTAGAATTTCGGTATTTTACATGAGAGAGCATATTGAGTTAGTGTATATACTCCAAAACAGAGTAGAAAGGGGCTTTATATATTTTTTCTGACAGATAATATTCAGAGCAATTTTGTTTTTAAAATTGGGGTGCCTAGAAAACATTTAGATGTATTCGATTCGGGTAAAATTAGAATTTCTGTATTTTACATGAGAGAGCATCCTGAGTTGGTGTATATACTTTAAAACAGAGGAGAAAAAGGCATTGTATATTATTTCTAACAGACCATATTAATAACCAGTTTCTTTTAACTTTGGGGCGCCTAGATATTATTTAGATTTTTTTCGATTCACGTAAAATTAGAATTTCGGTATTTTACATGAGAGAGCATATTGAGTTCATGTATATACTCCAAAACAGAGTAGAAAGGGGCTTTATATATTTTTTCTGACAGATAATATTCAGGGCAATTTTGGTTAATACATTCGGGTGCCTAGATAATATTTAGATTTATTTCGATTCGCTTAAATGTAGAATTTTTGTATTTTACATGTGAGAGCATATGGAGTTGGTGTATATACTCCAAAACAGAGTAGAATAGGGCATTGTATATTTTCTCTGACAGATTATATTCAGAGCAATTTTGTTTTTATCGTTGGTGTGCCTAGATATTATTTAGATTTTTTTTTGATTCACGTAAAATTAGAATTTTGGTATTTTACATGAGAGTGCATACTGAGTTGGTGTATATACTCCAAAACCGAGTAGAATAAGGCATTGTATATTTTTTCTGACAGATTATATTCAGAGCAATTTTCCTTTTAACATTCGGGTGCCTAGATCATATTTAGATTTGTGTCGATTCCGTTAAATATAGAATTTCTGTATTTTGTATGAGAGAGCATATGGAGTTGGTGTATATACTCCAAAACAGAAGAGAATAGGGAAATTTATATTTTTTCTGACAAACTATATTCAGAGAAATTTTGTTTTTAACATTGGGGTGCCTAGATAATATTTAGATTTTTTCGATTCGGGTAAAATTAGAATTTATGTATTTTACATGAACGAGCATACTGAGTTGGTGTATATACTCCAAAATAGAGTAGAATAAGGCATTGTATATGTTCCCTAACACACTATATTCAGAGCAGGTTTCTTTTAACTTTGGGACGCCTAGATATTATTTAGATTTTTTTCGATTCGTGTAACATTAGAATTTCGGTTTTTTACGTGAGAGAGCATATTGAGTTGGTGTATATACTGCAAAACAGAGTAGAATAAGGCATTGCATATTTTCTTTAACAGACTATATTCAGAGCCAGTTTCTTTTAACTTTGGAGCGCCTAGATATTATTTAGATGTTTTTTGATTCGCGTATAATTAGAATTTTTTTTTTTTACATGAGAGAGCATATTGAGTTGGTGTATATATTCCAAAACAGAGTAGAAAAGGGCATTGTATATTTTTTCTGAAGAGATTATATTCAGAGCAATTTTGCTTTTAACATTCGGATGCCTAGATAATATTTAAAATTTTTCGCCTAGATATTATTTAGATTTTTTTCGATTCGCGTAAAATTAGAATTTCGGTTTTTTACATTAGAGAGCATATTGAGTTGGTCAATATAATCCAAAACAGAGTAGAAAAGGAGATTGTATATTTTTTTCTGAACAGATTATATTCAGAGCAATTTTGCTTTGAACATTCGGGTGCCTAGATAATATTTAGATTTTTTTCAATTCACGTAAATTTAGAATTTTGGTATTTTACATAAGAGAGCACACTGAGTTAGTGTATAGCCTCCAAAACAGGGTAGAATAAGGCATTGTATATTTTTTCTGACCGATTATATTCAGAGCAATTTTCCTTTTAACATTGGGGTGCCTAGATAATATTTAGATTTTTTCGATTCGCTTAAATATAGAATTCCTGTATTTTACATGAGAGAGCATATGGAGTTGGTGCATATATTCCAAAACAGAGTAGAATAGGGCGATGTATATTTTTTCTGACAGATTATATTCAGAGAAATTTTGCTTTAAACACTGAGGTGCCTAGATAATATTTAGATTTTTTTTCGATTCACTTAAATATAGAATTTCTGTATTTTACATGAGAGAGCATACTGAGTTGGTGTATATACCCCAGAACAGAGTAGAATAAGGCATTGTATATCTTTTCTAACAGACTGTATTCAGAGCCATTTTCTTTTAACTTTGGGGCTCCTAGATATTATTTAGATTTTTTCCGATTCGCGTAAAATTAGAATTTCGGTATTTTACATGAGAGAGCATATTTAGTTGGTGTATATACTCGAAAACAGAGTAGAAAACGGCATTGTATATTTTTTCTGACATATTATATTCAGAGTAATTTTGCTTTTAACATTGGGGTGCCTAAAACATTTAGATTATTTTTGATGCACGTAAAATTAGAAATACGGTATTTTACATGAGAGAGCATACTGAGTTGGTGTATATACTCCAAGAGAGTAGAATAGGGCATTGTATATTTTTTCTAACAGACTAATTTCAGAGCCATTTTCTTTTAGCTTTTGGGTGCCTAGATATTATTTAGATTTTCTACGAGTCGCATAAAATTCGAATTTCGGTATTTTACATGAGAGAGCAATTTGACTTGGTGTATATACTCCAAAACAGAGTAGAAAAAAGCATTTTATATTTTTTCTGACAGATTATATTCAGAGCAATTTCGCTTTTAACATTTGGATGCCTAGATAATATTTAAAATTTTTCGATTAACGTAAAATTAGAATTTCGGTATTTTACATGAGAGAACATACTGAGTTGGCGTATATACTCCAAAACAGAGTAGAATAAGGTATTGTATATTTTTTCTAACAGACTATATTCAGAACCATTTTCTTTTAACATAGGGGCGCCTAGATATTATTTAGATTTTCTTCGATTTCCATAAAATTAGAATTTCAGAATTGTACATGAGAGACCATATTGAGTGGGTGTATATAATCCAAAAGAAAGTAGAAATGGGCATTGTATATTTTTTGACAGATTATATTAATAGAAATTTTGCTTTTAATATTGGGGTGCCTAGATTATATTTAGATTTTTTCGATTTGATTAAATATAGAATTTCTGTATTTTACATTAGAGAGCATATGGAGTTGGTGTATATACTCCAAAACACAGTAGAATAGGGCATTGTATATTTTCTCTGACAGATTATATTCAGAGCAATTTTTTTTTAAATTGGGGTGCCTAGAAAACATTTAGATGTATTCGATTCGGGTAAAATTAGAATTTCTGTATTTTACATGAGAGAGCATCCTGAGTTGGTGTATATACTCCAAAACAGAGGAGAAAAAGGCATTGTATATTATTTCTAACAGACTATATTAAGAACCAGTTTCTTTTAACTTTGGGGCACCTAGATATTATTTAGATTTTTTTCGATTCACGTAAAATTTGAATTTCGGTATTTTACATGAGAGAGCATATTGAGTTGGTGAATATACTTTAAAACAGAAGAGATTGGGAATTTTATATTTTTTCTGAAAAATTATATTCAGAGAAATTTTGTTTTTAACATTGGGGTGCCTAGATAATATTTAGATTTATTTCGATTCGCTTAAATATAGAATTTTTGTATTTTACGTGAGAGAGCATATGGAGTTGGTGTATATACTAGAAAACTGAGTAGAATAGGGCATTGTATATTTTTTCTGACAGATTATATTCAGAGAAATTTTGTTTTTATTATTGGTGTTCCTAGATATTATTTAGATTTTTTTTCGATTCACGTAAAATTAGAATTTTTGTATTTTACATGAGAGAGCATACTGAGTTGGTGTATATACTCCAAAACCGAGTAGAATAAGGCATTGTATATTTTTTCTGACAGATTATATTCAGAGCAATTTTGCTTTTAACATTGGGGTGCCTAGATCATATTTAGATTTGTGTCAATTCCGTTAAATATAGAATTTCTGTATTTTGTATGAGAGAGCATATGGAGTTGGTGTATATACTCCAAAACAGAAGAGAATAGGGAATTTTATATTTTTTCTGAAAAATTATATTCAGAGAAATTTTGTTTTTAACATTGGGGTGCCTAGATAATATTTAGATTTTCTTCGATTCTCTTAAATATATAATTTCTGTATTTTACATGAGAGAGCATATGGATTTGGTTTATACACTCCAAAACAGAGTAGAAAAGGGCATTGTATATTTTTTCTGAACACATTATATTCAGAGCAATTTTGCTTTTAACATTCGGATGCCTAGATAATATTTAAAATTTTTCGCCTAGATATTATTTAGATTCTTTTCGATTCACGTAAAATTAGAATTTCGGTTTTTTACGTGAGAGAGCACTTTGAGTTGGTGTATATACTGCAAAACAGAGTGGAATAAGGCATTGTATATTTTCTCACAGACTATATTCACAGAAAGTTTCTTTACACTTTGGGGCGCCTAGATATTATTTAGATTTTTTTCGATTCATGTAAAATTTGAATTTCGGTTTTTTACATTAGAGAGCATATTGAGTTGGTGAATATAATCCAAAACAGAGCATAAAAGAACATTGTATATTTTTTTCTGAACAGATTATATTCAGAGCAATTTTGCTTTGAACATTCGGGTGCCTAGATAATATTTAGTTTTTTTTCGATTCACGTAAAATTAGAATTTTTGTATTTTACATGAGAGAGCACACTGAGTTAGTGTATATACTCCAAAACAGGGTAGAATAAGGCATTGTATATTTTTTCTGACCGATTATATTCAGAGCAATTTTTCTTTTAACATTGGGGTGCCTAGATAATATTTAGATTTTTTTTGATTCGCTTAAATATAGAATTTCTGTATTTTACATGAGAGAGCATACTGAGTTGGTGTATATACCCCAAAACAGAGTAGAATAAGGCATTGTATATCTTTTCTAACAGACTATATTCAGAGCCATTTTCTTTTAACTTTGGGGCGCCTAGATATTATTTAGATTTTTTCCGATTCACGTAAAATTAGAATTTCGCTATTTTACATGAGAGAGCATACTGAGTTGGTGTATATACTCCAAAACAGAGTAGAATAAGGCATTGTATATTTTTTATGACAGACTATATTCAGAGCAATTTTGTTTTAATATTGGGGTGCCTAGATTTTATTTAGATTTTTTTTCAATTCCCTTCAATATATAACTTCTGTATTTTACATGAGAGAGCATATCGATTTGGTGTATATACTCCAAAACAAAGTAGAATAGAACATTGTATATTTTTTCTGACAGATTATATTCAGAGCAATTTTGTTTTTAACATTGGGGTGCCTATATTATACTTAGATTTTTTTGATTCACATAAAATTAGAATTTCTGTATTTTACATGAGAGAGCATACTGAGTTGGTGTATATACTCCAAAACAGAGTAGAAAATGGCATTGTATATTTTTTCTGACAAATTATATTGAGAGCAATTTTGCTTTTGACATTGGGATGCCTGGATAATATTTAGATTTTTTTTTATTCACGTAAAATTAGAATTTCTGTATTTTACATGAGAGAGCATACTGAGTTGGTGTATATACTCCAAAACAGAGTAGAATAGGGCACTGTATATTTTTCCTAACAGACTATATTCAGAGCCAATTTCTTCTTGCTTTGGGGCGCCTAGATATTATTTAGATTTTTTTCGATTCACGTAAAATTAGAATTTCGGTATTTTACATGAAAGAGCATACTGAGTTGGTGTATATACTCCAAAACAGAGTAGAAAAGGGCATTTTATATTTTTTCTGACAGATTATATTCAGAGAAATTTTGCTTTTGCCATTCGGATGCCTAGATAATATTTAAAATTTTTCGATTAACGTAAAATTAGAATTTCGTTATTTTACATGAGAGAACATACTGAGTTGGCGTATATACTCCAAAATAGAGTAGAATGAGGCATTGTATATTTTTTCTAAGAGACTATATTGAGAACCATTTTCTTTTAACATTGGGGCGCCTAGATATTATTTAGATTTTCTTCGATTTCCCTAAAATTAGAATTTCAGTATTTTACAGGAGAGAGCATACTGAGTTGGTGTATATACTTTAAAACCCAGTAGAATAAGCATTGTATATTTTTTTCACAGATTATATTAGTAGAAATTTTGCTTTTAGTATTGGGTGCCTAGATTATATTTAGATTTTTTTTGATTCGCTTAAATATATAATTTCTGTATTTAACATGAGAGAGCATATGGAGTTGGTGTATATACTCCAAAACACAGTAGAATAGGGCATTGTATATTTTCTCTGACAGATTATATTCAGAGCAATTTTGTTTTTAAACTTGGGGTGCCTAGAAATCATTTAGATTTATTCAATTTGGGTAAAATTAGAATTTCTGTATTTTACATAAGAGCATACTGAGTTGGTTTATATACTCCAAAATAGAGTAGAAAAATACATTTTATATTATTTTTAACAGACTATATTCAGAGCCAGTTTCTTTTAACTTTGTGGCGCCTAGATATTATTTAGATCTTTTTCGATTCACGTAAAATTAGAATTTTGGTATTTTACATGAGAGAGCATACTGAGTTGGTGCATATACTACAAAACAGTGTAGAAAAAAGCATTGTATATTTTTTCTGACAGATTATATTCAGAGCAATTTTGCTTTTAACATTCGGGTGCCTAGAAAATATTTAGATTTTTTTCGATTCACGTAAAATTAGAATTTCGATATTTTACATGAGAGAGCATATTGAGTTGGTTTATATACTTCAAACCAGAGTTCAAAAGGGCATTGTATATTTTTTCTGACAGATTATATTCAGAGCAATTTTGGTTAATACATTGGGGTGCCTAGATATTATTTAGATTTATTTCGATTCGCTTAAATATAGAATTTCTGTATTTTACATTAGAGGGCATATGGAGTTGGTGTATATACTCCAAAACAGAGTAGAATAGGGCATTGTATATTTTTTCTGACAGATTATATTCAGAGCAATTTTGTTTTTATCATTGGTGTGCCTAGATATTATTTAGATTTTTTTTTGATTCACGTAAAATTAGAATTTTGGTATTTTACATAAAGAGCATACTGAGTTGGTGTATATACTCCAAAACCGAGTAGAATAAGGCATTGTATATTTTTTATGACAGATTATATTCAAAGCAATTTTGCTTTTAACATTGGGGTTCCTAGATCATATTTAGATTTGTGTCGATTCCCTTAAATATAGAATTTCTGTATTTTACATGAGAGAGCATATGGAGTTGGTGTATATACCCCAAAACAGAAGAGAATAGGGAATTTTATATTTTTTCTGACAAATTATATTCAGAGAAATTATGTTTTTAACATTGGGGTGCCTAGATAATATTTAGATTTTTTCGATTCGGGTAAAATTAGAATTCATGTATTTTACATGAGAGAGCATACTGGGTTGGTGTATATACTCCAAAACAGAGTAGAATAAGGCATTGTATATGTTCTCTAACACAGTATATTCAGAGCCAGTTTCCTTTAACTTTGGGACGCCTAGATATTATTTAGATTCTTTTCGATTCATGTAAATTTAGAATTTCGGTTTTTTACGTAAGAGAGCTTATGGAGTTGGTGTATATACTGCAAAACAGAGTAGAATAAGGCATTGTATTTTTTCTCTAACAGACTATATTCAGAGCCAGTTTCTATTAACTTTGGGGCGCCTAGATATTATTTAGATTTTTTTCGATTCACGTAAAATTAGAATTTCGTTTTTTTACATGAGAGAGCATATTGAGTTGGTGTATATAATCCAAAACAGAGTAGAAAAGGGCATTGTATATATTTTCTGAACATACTATATTCAGAGCAATTTTGCTTTTAACATTCAGGTGCCTATAGAATATTTAGATTTTTTTCAATTCACGTAAAATTAGAATTTCAGTATTTTACATGAGAGAGCACACTGAGTTGGTGTATATACTCCAAAACAGGGTAGAATAAGGCCTTGTATATTTTTTTTGACAGATTATATTTAGAGCAATTTTGCTTTTAACATTGAGGTGCCTAGATAATATTTAGATTTTTTTCGATTCGCTTAAATATAGAATTTCTGTATTTTACATGAGAGAGCATACGGAGTTGGTGCATATATTCCAAAACAGAGTAGAATAGGGCATTGTATATTTTTTTTGACAGATTATATTCAGAGTAATTTTGCTTTTATCATTGGGGTGCCTGAAAAGATTTAGATTATTTTTGATTCACGTAAAATTAGAAATACGGTATTTTACATGAGAGAGCATACTGAGTTGGTGTATATACTCCAAGAGGGTGGAATAGGGCATTGTATATTTTTTCTAACAGAATATTTCCAGAGCCATTTACTTTTAGCTTTCGGGTGCCTACATATTATTTAGATTTTTTTCAATTCGCGTAAAATTCGAATTTCGGTATTTGACATGAGAGAGCATACTGAGATGGTGTATATACTCTAAAACAGAGTAGAATAAGGCATTGTATATTTTTTCTGACAGATTATATTCAGAGCAATTTTGTTTTAATATTGGGGTGCCTAGATTTTATTTAGATTATTTTTCAATTCGCTTCAATATAGAACTTCTGTATTTTACACGAGAGAGCATATGGATTTGGTTTATATACTCCAAAACAGAGTAGAATAGAACATTGTATATTTTTTCTGACAGATTATATTCAGAGAAATTTTGTTTTTAACATTGGGGTGCCTAGATTATACTTAGATTTTTTCGATTCGGTTAAATTTAGAATTTTTGTATTTTACATGAGAGAGCATACTGCAAAACAGAGTAGAAAATGGCATTGTATATTTTTTCAGACAAATTATATTGAGAGCAATTTTGCTTTTAACATTGGAGTGCCGGGATAATATTTAGATTTTTTTTTGATTCACGTAAAATTAGCATTTCTGTATTTTACACGAGAGAGCATACTGAGTTGGTGTATATATTCCAAAAGAGAGTAGAATAGGGCACTGTATATTTTTCCTAACAGACTATATTCAGAGCCATTTTTTTTTGCTTAGGGGCGCGTAGATACTTAGATTTTTTTCGATTCACATAAAATTAGAATTTCGGTATTATACATGAGAGAGCATATTGAGTAGGTGTATATACTCCAAAACAGAGTAGAAAAGGGCATTTTATATATTTTCTGACAGATTATATTCAGAGCAATTTTGCTTTTAACATTCGGATGCCTAGATAATATTTAAAATTTTTCGATTAACGTAAAATTAGAATTTCGGTTTTTTACATGAGAGAGCATATTGAGTTGGTGTATATACTGCAAAACAGAGTAGAATAAGGCATTGTATATTTTCTCAGAGACTATAATCAGAGCCAGTTTCTTTTAACTTTGGGGCCCCTAGATATTATTTAGATTTTTTTTGATTCACGTTAAATTAGAATTTCGGTTTTTTACATTAGAGAGCATATTGAGTTGGTGAATATAATCCAAAACAGAGTAGAAAAGGGCATTGTATATTTTTTTCTGAACAGATTATATTCAGAGCAATTTTGCTTTGAACATTCGGGTGCCTAGATAATATTTAGATTTTTTTCAATTCACGTAAAATTAGAATTTCGGTATTTTATATGAGAGAGCACACTGAGTTGGTGTATATACTCCAAAACAGGGTAGAATAAGGCGATGTATACTTTTTCTGACAGATTATATTCAGAGCAATTTTCCTTTTAACATTGTGGTGCCTTGATAATATTTAGATTTTTTTCGATTCGCTTAAATATAGAATTTCTGTATTTTACATGAGAGAGCATATGGAGTTGGTCCATATATTCCAAAACAGAGTAGAATAGGGCGTTGTATATTTTTTCTGACAGATTATACTCAGAGCAATTTTGCTTTAAACACTGAGGTTCCTAGATAATATTTAGATTTTTCTTCAATTCGCTTAAATATAGAATATCTGTATTTTATATGAGAGAGCATACTGAGTTGGTGTATATACTCCAAAACAGAGTAGAATAAGGCATTGTATATCTTTTCTAACAGACTGTATTCAGAGCCATTTTCTTTTAACTTTGGGGCGCCTAGATATTATTTAGATTTTTTCCGATTCACGTAAAATTAGAATTTCGGTATTATACATGAGAGAGTATACTGAGTTCGTGTATATACTTCAAAAGAGAGTAGAATGAGGCATAGTATATTTTTTCTTACAGTCTATATTTCGAGCCATTTTCTTTTAACATTGGGGCGCGAAGATATTACTTAGACAATTTTCGATTCGCCTAAAATTAGAATTTCGGTATTTTATATGAGAGAGCATACTGCGTTGGTGTATATACTCCAAAACAGAATAGAATAAGGTATTGTATATATTTTCTAACACACTATACTCCGAGCCATTTTCTTTTAACTTTGGGGCACCAAGATATTATTTAGATTTATTTCGATTCGCGTAAAATTTGAATGTTGCATTTTAAATGAGAGATCCTATTGAGTTGGTGTATATACTGCAAAACAGAGTAGAATAAAGCATTGTATATTTCTTCTGACAGATTATATTCAGAGCAATTTTGTTTTTAACATTGGGGTGCCAAATTATATTTAGATTTTGTTGATTCGGGTAAAATTAGAATTTTCGTATTTTACATGAGAGAGCATACTGAGTTGGTGTATATACTCCAAAACAGGGTAGAATAAAGCATTGTATATTTTTTCTGACAGATTATATTCAGAGATATTTTGTTTTTAACATTGGGGTGCTTAGATAATATTTAGATTTATTCAATTCGGGTAAAATTTTAATATCGGTATTTTACATGAGAGAGCATCCTGTGCTGGTGTATATACTCCAAAACAGAGTAGAATAAGGCATTGTATATTTTTTCTAACAGACTATATTTAGAGCCATTTTCGTTTAACTTTGTGGCGCCTAGATATTATTTTGATTTTTTCGATTCACGTAAAATTAGAATTTCAGTATTTTACATGAGAGAGCATACTGAGTTGGTGTATATACTCCAAAACAGAGTAGAATAAGGATTTGTATATTTTTTATGACAGATGATATTCATACCAAATTTGTTTTTAACATCTGGGTGCCTAGATAATATTTAGATTTTTTTCGATTCACGTAAAATTAGAATTTCGGTATTTTACATGAGAGAGCACACTGAGTTGGTGTATATACTCCAAAACAGGGTAGAATAAAGCATTGTATATTTTTTCTGACAGATTATATTCAGAGCAATTTTGCTTTTAACATTGGGGTCCCTAGATGATATTTAGATTTTTTTCAATTCGCTTAAATATGGAATTTCTGTATTTTACATGAGAGAGCATACGGAGTTGGTGTATATACCCCAAAACAAAGTAGAAAAGGGCATTGTATATTTTTTCTGACAGTTTATATTCAGAGCAATTTTGCTTTTACCATTCGGGTGCCTAAATAATATTTAGATTTTTTTCGATTCACGTAAAATTAAAATTTCCGTATTTTACATGAGAGAGCATACTGAGTTGGTGTATATACTCCAAAGCAGAGTAGAATAAGGTATTGTATATTTTTTCTAACAGAATATATTCAGAGCCATTTTCTTTTAACTTTGGGGCGCCTGGATATTATTTAGATTTTTTTCGATTCGTGTAAAATTTGAATTTCGGTATTTTACATGAGAGAGCATATGGAGTTGTTGTATATAATCCAAAACAGAGTAGAAAAGGACATTGTATATTTCTTCTGACAGATTATATTCAGAGGAATTCTGCTTTTAACATTGGGGTGCCTGGATAATATTTAGATTTTTTTCGATTCGCTTAAATATAGAATTTCTGTATTTTACATGATAGAGCATATGGAGTTGGTGTATATACTTCAAAACAGAGTAGAATAGGGCATTGTATATTTTTTCTGACAGATTATATTCAGAGCAATTTTGTTTTTAACATTGGGCTGCCTAGATTACATTTAGACTTTGTCGATTCGGGTAAAATTAGAATTTTGGTATTTTACATGAGAGAGCATACTGAGTTGGTGTATATACTCCAAAAGAGAGTAGAATAAGGCATTGTATTTTTTGTCTAACAGACTATATTCCGAGCCAATTTTTTTTAAGTTTCGGGTGTCTAGATAATATTTAGATTTTTTTCTATTGACGTAAAATAAGAATTTCGGTATTTCATATGAGAGAGCATATTTAGTTGGTGTATATACCCCAAAATAGAGTAGAAAAGGGCATTGTATATCTTTTCTGACAGTTTATATTCAGAACAATTTTGCTTTTACCATTAGGGTACCTAAACAATATTTAGATTTTTTTTGATTCACGTTAGCATTTCGGTATTTTACATGAGAGAGCATACTGAGTTGGTGTATATACTCCAAAACAGAGTAGAATAAGGCATTGTATATTTTTTCTTACAGATTATATTCAGAGCAATTTTGCATTTAACATTGGGGTGCCTAGATTATATTTAGATATTTTTCGATTTGCTTTAATATAGAATTTCTGTATTTTACATGAGAAAGCATATGGAGTTGGTGTATATACTCCAAAACAGAGTAGAATAGGACATTGTATATTTTTTCTGACAGATTATATTCAGAGCAATTTTGTTTTCAACATTGGGGTGCCTAGATAATATTTAGATTTTGTCGATTCGGGAAAAATTAGAATTTCGGTGTTTTACATGAGAGAGCATACTGAGTTGGTGTATATACTCCAAAACAGAGTAGAATAAGGCATTGTATATTTTTGCTAACAGACTATATTCAGAGCCATTTTCTTTTAACTTTTGGGCGCCTAGATATTATTTAGATTTATTTCGGTTCACGTAAAATTACAATTTCAGTATTTTACATGAGAGAGCATTCTGACTTAGTGTATATACTCCAAGACAGAGTAGAATAAGGCATTGTATATTTCTTCCAACAGATTATATTTTCAGCCATTTTCTTATAACTTTGGGGCGCCTAGATATTATTTAGATTTTTTTCGATTCGCGTAAAATTAGAATTTCGGTATTTTACATGGGAGAGCATACTGAGTTGTTGTATATACTCCAAAACAAAGTAGAATAAGGCATTGTATAATTTTTCTAACACACTATATTCAGAGCCATTTTCCTTTCACTTTGGGGCGCCTAGATATTATTTAGATTTTTTTTGATTCGCTTAAATATAGAATTTCTGTATTTTACATGAGAGAGCATACTGATTTGGTGTATATACTCCAAAACAAAGTAGAATAGGGCATTGTATATTTTTTTCTGACAGATTATATTCAGAGCACTTTTGTTTTTAACAATGGGGTGCCTAGATAATATTTAGATTTTTCCGATTCGGGTTAAATTAGAATTTCTGTATTTTACATGAGAGAGCATTTGAGTTCGTTTATATACTACAAAACAGAGTATAAAAGGGCATTGTATACTTTTTGTCAAAGATTATATTCAGAGCAATTTTTATTTTAACATTGGATTGTCTAGATAATATTTAGATTTTTTTTCGATGGGCTTAAATATTGAATTTCTGTATTTTACATGAGAGAGCATATGGAGTTGGTGTAGATACTCCAAAACAGAGTACAATAGGTCATTGTATATTTTCTCTGACAGACTTTATTCAGAGCAATTTTGTTTTTAACATTGTTGTGCCTAAATAATATTTAGATTTTTTCGATTTGGGTGATATTAGAATTTCTCTATTTTACATGAGAGAGCACACTGAGTTGGTGTATGTACTCCAAAACTCAGTAGAATAAGGCATTGTATATTTTTTTTGACAGACTATATTCAGAGCCATTTTCTTTTAACTTTGTGGTGCCTAGATATTATTTAGATTTTTTTCGATTCGCAGAAAATTAGAATTTCGGTATTTTACAAGAGACAGCATATTGAGTTGGTGTATATACTACAAAACAAAGTAGAAAAGGGCATTGTATATTTTTTCTGATAGATTATATTCAGCGCAATTTTGCTTTTAACATTGGGGTGCCTAGATAATATTTAGATTTTTTTTCGATTCTGTTAAATATAGAATTACTGTATTTTACATGAGAGAGAATATGGAGTTGGTGTATGTACTCCAAAACAGAGTAGAATAGGGCATTGTATATTTTTTCTGACAGATTATATTTAGAGCAATTTCGTTCTTAACATTGGGTTTCCTAGATAATATTTAGTTTTTTTTCGATTTACGTAAAATTAGAATTTCTGTATTTTACATGAGAGCATATGTAGTTGCTGTATATACTCCAAAAAAGAGTAGAATAGGGTATTGTATATTTTTTCTGAGAAATGATATTCAGTGCAATTTTGTTTTTAACATTGGGGTGCCTAAATAATATTTAGATTTTTTTGATTTGCTTAAATATAGAATTTCTTTATTTTACATGAGAGCATATGGAGTTGGTGTATTTACTCCAAAAAAAAAGAGTAGAATAGGGTATTGTATATTTCTTCTGACAGATTATATTCAGAGCAATTTTGTTTTTAACATTGGGGTGCCTAGATTATATTTAGATTTTTTCGATTTGGGTAAAATTAGAATTTCTGGATTTTACATGAGAGAGCATACTGAGTTGGTGTATATACTCCGAAACAGTGTAGAATAAGGCATTGTATATTTTTTCTTACAGACTATATTCAGAGCCATTTTCTTTTTACTTCGCGGTGCATAAATATTATTTAGATCTATTTCGATTCGCGTAAAATTAGAATTTCGGTATTTTCCTTTAGAGCGCATATTGAGTTGGTGCATATAGTACAAAACAGAGTAGAAAAGGGCATTGTATATTTTTTCTGACAGATTATATTCAGAGCAATTTTGCTTTTTACATTGGGGTGCCTAGATAATATTTAGATTTTTTTGATTTGCTTAAATATTGAATTTCTGTATTTTACAGGAGAGAGCATATGGAGTTGGTGTATATACTCCAAAACAGAGTAGAATAGGGCATTGTATATTTTTTCTGACAGATTATATTAAGAGAAATTTTGTTTTTAACATTGGGGTGCCTAGATTATATTTGGATTATTTTCGATTCGCTTAAATATAGAATTTTTGTATTTTACATGAGAGAGCATATGGAGTTGGTGTATGTACTCCAAAACAGAGTAGAAAAGGACATTGTATATTTTTTCTTACAGATTATGTTCAGAGAAATTTTTCTTTTAAACTGGGATGCCTAGATAATATTTAGAGTTTTTTCCATTCGTGTAAGATTAGAATTTCGGTATTTTACATGAGAGAGCATATTGAGTAGGTGTATATACTCTAAAACAAAGTAGAAAAAGCATTGTATATTTTTTTGGACAGATTGTATTCAGAGTAATTTTTTTTTTAACATTGGGATGCTTAGGAAATATTTAGATTTTTTTCAATTCGCTTAAATATAGATTTTCTCTATTTTTCATGAGAGAGCATATGGCGTTGGGGTATATACTCCAAAACAGAGTAGAAAAAGGCATTGTATATTTTTTCTGAAAGATTATATTCAGAGAAATTTTACTTTTAACATTGAAGTGCCTAGATAATATTTAGGATTTTTTCGATTTGCTTGAATAGAATATTTCTGTATTTTACATGAGAGTGCATATGGAGTTGGTGTATATACTATAAAATAGAGTAGAATAGGGCATTGTATATTTTTTCTCACAGATTATATTCAGAGAAATTTTGTTTTTAGCATCGGGGTGCCTAGATAATATTCAGATTTTTTTGATTTGGGAAAATTAGAATTTCGGTATTTTACATGAGAGAGCATACTGTGTTGGTTTATATTCTCCAAAAAAAAGTAGAATAAGGCATTGTATATTTTTTCTTACAGACTATATTCAGAGCCATTTTCTTTTAACTTTCAGGGGCCTAGACATTATTTAGATTTTTTTCGATTCGCATAAAATTAGAATTTCGGTATTTTACATGAGAGAGCATATTGAGTTGATGTATATACTCCAACACAGAGTAGAATAGGGCATTGTATATTTTTTCTCAGAGATTATATTCAGAGCAATTTTGCTCTTAACATTGGAGTACCTGGATAATATTTAGATTTTTGTCGATTGACTTAAATCTAGAATTTCTATATTTTATATGAGAGAGCATATGGTGTTGGTGTACATATTCCAAAGCAAAGTAGAATAGGGCATTGTATATATTTTCTGACAGGTTATATTCAGAGCAATTTTTTTTTTAACATTGGGGTGCCTAGATAATATTTAGATTTTTTCAATTCGGGTAAAATTAGAATTTCTGTATTTTACATGAGAGAGCATACTTTGTTGGTTTATATACTCCAAAACAGAGTAGAATAAGGCATTGTGTATTTTTTCTAACAGATTATATTCAGAGCCATATTCTTTTCTTTTCGGGGTGCCTAGATATTACTTAGATTTTTTTCGATTTGCGAAAAATTAGAATTTCGTTATTTAACATGAGAGAGCATACTGAGATGGTGTATATACTCCAAAACAGAGTAGAATAAGGCAATGTATATTTCTTTAACAGACTATATTCAGAGAAATTTTCTTTTAACGTTGGGGCGCCTAGATATTATTTAGATTTATTTCGATTCGCGTAATATTAGAATTTCGATATTTTACATGAGAGAGCATATTGAGTTGGTGTATATACTCCAAGACAGAGTAGAATAGGGCATTGTATATTTTCTCTGACAGATTGTATTCAGAGCAATTTTGTTTTTAACATTGGGGTGCCTAGATAATATTTAGATTATTTTCGATTCGCTTAAATATATAATTTCTGTATTTTACATGAGAGAGCATATTGAGTTGGTGTATATACTTCAAGACAGAGTAGAAAAGGGCATTGTATATTTTTTGTGACAGACTATATTCAGAGCAAATTTGCTTTTAACACGGGGTTGCCTAGATAATATTTAGATTTTTTTCGATTCACGTGAAATAAGAATTTCGTTATTTTACATTAGAGAGCATATGGAGTTGGTGTATGTAATCCAAAACAGAGTAGAATAAGGCATTGTATATTTTTTCTAACAGGCTATATTCAGAGCCATTTTTGTTTAACTTTGGGGTGCCTAGATATTACTTAGATTTTTTTCTATTCACGTAAAATTAGAATTTCGATACTTTACATGAGAAAGCATTTTGAGTTGGTGTATATACTACAAAACATAGTAGAAAAAAGCATTGTATATTTTTTCTGACAGATTATATTCAGAGCTATTTTGCTTTTAACGTTGGGGTGCCTAGATAATATTTAGATTTTTTTCGATTCGCTTAAATATAGTTTTTGTATATTACATGAGAGAACATATCAAGTTGGTGTATATACTCCACAACAGAGTAAAATAGGGCATGGTATAATTTTTCTTACAGACTATATACAGAGCAATATTGTTTTTATCATTGGGGTGCCTAGATAATATTTAGATTTTTTTGACTCGGGTAAAATTAGAATTTCTGCATTTTACATGAGAGAGCACACTGAGTTGGTGTATATACTCCAAAACAGAATAGAATAAGGCAGTGTATATTTTTTCTAACAGACTATATTCATAGCCATTTTCCTTTTACTTTTGGGTGCCTAGATATTATTTAGATTTTTTTCGATTCGCGTAAAATTAGAATTTCGGTATTTTACATAAGAGAGCATACTGAGTTGGTGTATACTCCAAAACAGAGTAGAATAAGGCATTGTATATTTTTTCTGACAGCGTATATTCAGAGCAATTTTGCTTTTAACATTAAGGTGCCTATATAATATTTAGATTTTTTTCGATTCGCTTAAATATAGAATTTCAGTATTTTACATGAGAGAGCATATGGTGTTGGTGTATATAGTCCAAAGCAGAGTAGAAAAGCGTATTGTATATTTTCTCGGACAGATTATATTCAGAGCAATTTTGTTTTTAACATTGGGGTGCCTAGATCATATTTTGATTTTTTCAATTCGGGTAAAATTAAAATTTCTGTATTTTACATGAGAGAGCATACTGAGTTGGGGTATATACTCCAAAAAAGAGTAGAATTAGGCATTGTATATTTTTTCTTAGGGACTATATTCAGAGATGGTTTCTTTTAATTTTGGGGCACCTAGATAATACTTAGATTTTTTCGATTCACGTAAAATTAGAATTTCCGTATTTTACATGAGAGAACATATTGAGTTGGTGTATATACTCCAAAACAGAGTAGAAAAGGACATTGTATATTTTTTCCGACAGATTATATTCAGAGCAATTTTACTTTTATTATTCGGTTGCCTAGATAATATTTAGATTTTTTCCGATTCACGTAAAATTATAATTTCGGTATTTTACATGAGATAGCATACTGAGTTTGTGTATATACACCAAAACATAGTATAAAAGGGCATTGTAAATTTTTTTTTCACAGATTATATTCAGAGCGATTTTGCTTTTAACATTGGAGTACCTGGATAATATTTAGATTTTTTTCGATTTGCTTAAATATAGAATTTCTGTATTTTATATGAGAGAGCATACGGGGTTTTATTATATACTCTAAGAATGAGTCGAATAGGCCATTGTATATTTTTTCAGACAGATTATATTCAGAGCAATTTTGTTTTTAACATTGGGGTGGCTAGATAATATTTAGATTTTTTAAATTTGGGTAAAATTAAAATTTCTGTATTTTACATGAGAGAGCATACTGAGTTGGTGTATATACTCCAAAAC
This sequence comes from Callithrix jacchus, assembly GCF_049354715.1. Classification (NCBI taxonomy): domain Eukaryota; kingdom Metazoa; phylum Chordata; class Mammalia; order Primates; family Cebidae; genus Callithrix; species Callithrix jacchus. Next base: position 177,742,515 of record NC_133505.1, read on the forward strand.
AGAGTAGAATAAGGCATTGTATATTTTTTCTAAGAGACTATATTCAGAGCCATTTTCTTTTAATTTTGGGGCGCCTTGATATTATTTAATTATTTTTCGATTCACGTAAATGTAGAATTCCGTTATTTTTCATGAGAGAGCATATAGAGTTTGTGTATATACTCCAAACCAGAGTAAAAATGGGCGTTGTATATTTTTTCTGACAGATCATATTCAGAGCAATTTTGCTTTTAACATTAGGGTGCCTAGATAGTATTTAGATTTTTTTCAATTCGCTTCATTATAGAATTTTTTTATTTTACATGAGAGAGCACATGGAGTTGGTGTATATAATCCAAAATAGATTAGAATAGGGCATTGTATATTGGTTCTGACAGATTATATTCAGAGCAATTTTGTTTTTAACATTGGGGTGCCTAGATAATATTTAGATTATTTCGATTCGGGTAAATGTAGAATTTTTGTATTTTACATGAGAGAGCAAAGTGTGTTGGTGTATATACCCCAAAACAAAGTAGAATAAGGCATTGTAAATTTTGTCTAACAGACTATATTCAGAGCCATTTTCGTTTAACTTTGGGGCGCCTAGATATTATTTAGATTTTTTTCGATTCGCGTAAAATTAGAATTTCGGTATTTTACATAAGAGAGCATATGTAGTTGTTGTATATACTCCAAAACAGAGTAGAATAGGTCATTGTATATTTTCCCTGACAGATTATATTCAGCGCAATTTTGCTTTTAACATTGGGGTGCCTAGATAATATTTAGATTTTTTCGATTCTGTTAAATATAGAATTTCCGTATTTTACATGAGAGAGAATATGGAGTTGGCGTATATACTCCAAAACAGAGTAGAATAGGACATTGTATATTTTTTCTGACAGATGATATTCAGAGCAATTTTGTTTTTAACATTGGGGTGCCTAGATCATATTTAGATTTTTTCAATTCAGGTAAAATTAGAATTTCTGTATTTTACATGAGAGAACATAGGGAGTTGGTGTATATACTCCAAAACAGAGTAGAATAAGGCGTTGTATGTTTTTTCTAACAGACTATATTCAGAGCCATTTTCTTTTAACTTTGGGCGCCTAGATATTATTTAGATTTTTTTTGATTCGCGCCAAATTAGAATTTCGGAATTTTACATGAGAGAGCATATTGAGTTGGTGTATATACTACAAAACAGAGTAGAAAAGGGCATTGTATATTTCTACTGACAGATTATATTCAGGGCAATTTTCCTTTTAGCATTCGGGTGCCTAGATAATATTTAAATTTTTTTTGATTCACGTAAAATTAGAATTTCGGTATTATACATGAGAGAGCATAATGAATTGGTGTATATACTCCAAAACAGAGTAGAATAAGGCATTGTATATTTTTTCTGACAGATTATATTGAGAGCAATTTTTCTTTTAACATTGGGGTGCCTAGATTATATTTAGATTTTTGTCGATTCGCTTAAATATAGAATTTCGGTATTTTACATGAGAGAGCATAATGAGTTGGTGTATATACTCCAAAACAGAGTAGAATAAGGCTCTGTATATTTGTTCTGACAGATTATATTCAGAGCAATTTTGTTTTTAACATTGGGGTGCCTAGAGTATATTTAGATTTTTTCTATTTGGGTAGCATTACAATCTGTATTTTACATGAGAGAGCATATGGAGGTGGTGTATATACTCCAACACAGAGTAGAATAGGGCATTGTATATTTTTTCTGACAGATTTGGTTCAGAGCAATTTTGTTTTTAATATTGGATTGCCTAGATCATATTTAGATTTTTTCGATTCGGGTAAAATTAGAATTTCTGTATTTTACATGAGAGAGCATTCGGAGTTGCTGTATATACTCCAAAACAGGGTAGAATAAGGTATTGTATATTTTAACTAACAGACTATATTCAGAGCCATTTTCTTTTAGCTGTGGGAGGCCTAGATATTATTTAGATTTCTTTCAATTCGCGTAAAATTAGAATTTCGGTATTTTACATGAGAGGGCATATTTAGTTGGTGTATATACTGCAAAATACAGTAGAAAAGGGCATTGTATATTTTTTTATGACAGATTATATTCAGAGCAATTTTCCTTTTAACATTGGGGTGCCTACATAATATTTAGATTTTTTTCGATTCGCATAATTTAGTATTTTGGTAGTTTACATGAGAGAGCATATTGAATTGGTGTATATACTCCAAAACAGAGTACAAAAGGGCATTGTATATTTTTTCTGACAGATTATATTCACAGCAATTTTGCTTTTAACATTGGGGTGCCTAGATAATATTTAGATTTTTTTCGATTCGCATAAAATTAGAATTTCGGTATTTTCCCTGAGCGAGCATACTGAGTTGGTGTATATAATCCAAAACTAAGTAGAATAAGGCATTGTATATTTTTTCTAACAGTCTACATACAGAGCCATTTTCTTTTAACTTTGGGGCACCTAGATATTATTTAGATTTTGTTCGATTCACGTTAAAATAGAATTTCAGATTTTTCCTTAGAGAGCATACTGAGTTGCTGTATATACTCCAAAACGGAGTAGAATAAGGCATTGTATATTTTTTCCAACAGACTATACTCAGGGCCATTTTCTTTTAACTTTGGGGCGCCTAGATATTATTTAGATTTTTTTCGATTCGCATAAAATTAGAATTTCGGTATTTTACATGAGAGAGCATATTGAGTTGGTGTATATACAACAAAACAGAGTAGAAAACAGCATTGTATATTTTTTCTGACAGATTATATTCAGAGAAGTTTTGCTTTTAACATTGGGGTGCCTAGATATTATTTAGATTTTTTTCGATTCGCTTAAATATAGAATTTCTCTATTTTACCTGAGAGAGCATAAGGAGTTGGTGTATATACTCCAAAACAGAGTAGAATAAGGCATTGTATATTTTTTCTTACAGACTATATTCAGAGCCATTTTCTTTTAACTTTGGGGCACTATAGATTTCTTTCGATTCGCATAAAATTAGAATTTCGGTATTTTACATGAGAGAGCATACTGAGTTGGTGTATATACACCAAAACAGAGTAGAAAAGGGCATTGTAAATTTTTTTTTCGCAGATTATATTCAGAGCGATTTTGCTTTTAACATTGGAGTACCTGGATAATATTTAGATTTTTTTCGATTCGCTTAAATATAGAATTTCTGTATTTTATATGAGAGAGCATATGGTGTTCTTTTATATACTCTAAGAAAGAGTAGAATAGGCCATTGTATATTTTTTCTGACAGATTATATTCAGAGCAATTTTGTTTTTAACATTGGGGTGGCTAGATAATATGTAGATTTTCTAAATGTGGGTAAAATAAGAATTTCTGTATTTTACATGAGAGAGCATACTGAGTTGGTGTATATACTCCAAAACAGAGTAGAATAAGGCATTGTATATTTTTTCTAAGAGACTATATTCAGAGCCATTTTCTTTTAATTTTGGGGCGCCTAGATATTATTTAGTTATTTTTCGATTCACGTAAATGTAGAAATCCGTTATTTTTCATGAGAGAGCATATAGAGTTGGTGTATATACTCCAAACCAGAGTAAAAAAGGGCATTGTATATTTTTTATGACAGATCATATTCAGAGCAATTTTGCTTTTAACATTGGGGTGCCTAGATAGTATTTAGATTTTTTTCGATTTGCTTCATTATAGAATTTTTTTATTTTACATGAGAGAGCACATGGAGTTGGTGTATATACTGCAAAACAGAGTAGAATAGGGCATTGAATATTTTCTCTGACAGATTATATTCAGAGCAATTTTGCTTTTAACATTGAGGTGCCTATATAATATTTAATTTTTTTTCGATTTGCGTAAATTTATTATTTTTGTATTTTACATGAGGGAGCATATTAAGTTGTTGTCTATACTTTAAAACAGAGTAGAAAAGAGCATTGTAGATTTTTTCTGAGAGATTATATTCAGAGCAATTTTGCTTTTAATATTGGGGTGCCTAGATAATATTTAGATTATTTTCAATTCGCGTAAAATTAAAATTTCTGTATTTTACATCAGAGAGCATATTGAGTTGGTGTATATACTCCAAACAGAGTAGAAAAAGGCATTGTATATTTTTTCTGACAGACGCTATTCAGTGCAATTTTGCTTTTAAGATTGGGGTGCCTAGATAATATTTAGATTTTTTTATATTGGCGTAAATTTAAAATTTCGTTAATTTGCATGAGAGAGCCTATTTATTTGTTGGATATACTCCAAGAAAGAGTAAAAAAGGGCATTGTATATTTTCTCTTACACACTATATTATGTGCAATTTTGCTTTTAACAGTGGTGTACATAGGAAATATTTATATTTTTTGTAACCGCGTAAATTGAGAATTTAAATATTTTACATGAGAGAGCTTATTGATATGGTGTATATGCTCCCAAACAGTGTAGAAAAGGGCATTGTATATTTTTTGGAACAGATTTTCTTTAGAGCAATTTTGCTTTTAACATTGTGTTACATAGATAATATTTATGTATTTTTTTATCTGCGTAAGTTTAGAATTTTAATATTTTATATGAGAGAGCATATTGATTTGGTGTATATACTCCAAAAGAGTGTAGAAAAGGGCATTGTATATTTTTTTATACAGATTATCATTAGAGCAATTTTGCTTTCAGCATTTGGGTAAATAGATAATATTTATATGTTTTTCTATTCACGTATATTTAGAATTTTGGTATTTTACATGGCAAAGAATATTGAGAATGTGTATATACTCCAAAAGAATGTAGAAGAGGGCATTGTATATTTTTTCTAACAGATTATTTTTCGAGCAATTTTGCTTATATCATTCGGGGACATAGAGGATATTTATATTTATTTCTAACAGCGTAAATTTAGATTTTCAGTATTTTACATGAGGGAGAATATTGAGATGCTATATATACACCATAAGAGACTAGAAAAGAGCATTGTATTTTTTTTCTAACAGAGTATCTTCCATGCAATTTTGGTTTTTACATTGGGGTGCAGAGAGAATATTTATATTTGTGTCTAACCACGTAAATTTAGAATTTTTGTATTTTACATGTGAGAGAATATTGAGAATGTGTTTATACTAAAAAAGATAGTAAAAAAAGCATTGTGTATTTTTTCTAACAGAGTGTCTTTAGAGTAATTTGGTTTTTAACATTGAAGTCAAAAGGAAATACTTACATTTTCTCTATCCACGTAATAATAGAATTTCCATGTTTTACAAGAGGGAATATGGAGATGGTGTATACACTTTAAAACAGAATAGAAAAGGGCATTTTATATTTTTTCTAACAGAGTATTGTCAGAACAATTTTGTTTTTAACGTTGGGGTAAAAAGAGAATATTTACATTTTTAGTAATTTTGTGTTTAACATTTGTGTTAAAATGAGTATGTATATATTATGTAACCGCATAAAATTAGAATTTCCATATTTTACAAGATAGAGAATATTGAGTCGGTGCATATACTTTAAAACATAGTAGAAAATTGCATTGTATATTTTTTCTATCAGAGTGTCTTCAGAGTAAATTTTTTAAGGTTAAATTAGAGTATTTATATTTTCTGTAACTGCATAAAAATAGAATCTTTGTATTTTACAAGACAGCCAATATTGAGACGGTGTATATACACTTTAAAATAGTGTAGAAAAGGGCCTTGTATATTTTTTCTAACACAGTATTTTCATAGTAATTTACATTGTGTGTGGGGAGCAAATTTCTCAAATCCCTTTGAACATATTCTCCCTCTCCCCTGTTTTTCTCTTTGCTCACTATTGAATCATGTTCAGGTGTCTTGATTTCTTATCTTTTCCCGATGAGCATTTTAGCTTCTGTCCACATCTACTTTCAGAATTCTTCAGCTACCAAGACCCACCTCCTCAGAGAGTTGCTGGAGATTTTAGTAACAAAAATTTTCTCTGTCACATTTAGGAGACGTGCTTCCTTATCTTTATTCTATCAAGCTGGGTGAATTTACACAAAACACTTTATATCTTAGAACCAGTTTCCTCTCTGTAGAATGTAGCTAACCTCTATTCTGTGGTCACAAGGATCATCAAAATAAAAAATAATCATAGTTAATATGTTTGGCTTACTAACCATGTTCTAGAAACCATGTCAAGTGCTTTCTGCAGATGGTTCCACTTTTATTATACTATTGGAACTATCGTCAACCCTACTTCGCAGACTACTAAATTGAGTGTCTGAGCTGCTAAGCCACTTGTCCAACGATATACAGCCAGTAAGTAACAGAATGAGGATCAGCATTTGAGATAGAAATATTCTAGACAAAATGTACTGTTACAGTGAAACCAGAGTGGTTTCATCTCAGATAAGCGTTCATGCCTGTTCGCTTATCGAATGGGCCGAATACATTAAATGCATTCAGGATATTGGGAGACATTGTTTAAATTTTCCCCAAAACCCAGAAGAACTCAAAAGTACTCATTGTCTTGGCCTTATTGGTATTTGACTATGAATACAACAGATCCCACAGAAGCAAGTCTAGTAGAGTGGCCTTGGCAAAAGGCTAGGATTTAGGAGCAGGTTTAGGCAACTCAAGCCTTCTCGGCTTCCATTTTCTCATCTGTACTTTCATAATTCTGATTTTTAAGAGCACCTTTGTTGAAAGTAAAGGTTCAGTGAAACAGCACAGATGAAGTCCTTCCTATTTGGTCTGGCAGGTAGTAGTTGCTCAACACGTCTTGTCTATTAATGACGACCACAATGATCATAGTGGACTAATAATGAATTGATAAAATATGATTATGTAAGTTCAAATGAGTTTTGATCTCACCCCCTCCTCTGTTTCAGAGGCTGTATGGTTTTTATGTTCTACATTGTATGGCTTAACGTTGGCAGGTGGGGGATTTTGATAGACACATGATAAAATCAGAAGCCCCAAGACTTGTATTTTCATCACAGAAATGTATTACTTCCTTGAGTTGTGACCTGGAGAGAGTTACTTTGTCTAAGTTAACCTGACTTGTAAAAATAATCATAAATATACCTGCCCTTTCTCATCATCTCAGCCTCTCCGCAGTCAGTGTGAGGTACCATTGGTATAGTGTATATGAAGGGGCTTGCAAGCTCTGGAGTGCTGTCTGTATGCTATTTTGCCTCTTCAATGGTGAGTGGTGTTTTCCCATTCTCCTTAAATGACCCAACACTACGCTCTTGGTAAAATAAATGCATTTGTGCATGAACATTTGGCAAATAATAAGAGCTGCATTTGCAAGGATTTTTCCCTTGAACAGCCAAGTGAGCCGCTATGAGCTGCACTGTAGCAGTGACATTTACAATAATTTGTTCAGAAGAGCAATTGCCAACTTGCCTATTTGACTAGTATGGAGTACCATACGTTGTTTAGTGTGATGAGATCAGTAAACCAGCAATTTGGTAGAGCCATCAGAGAAGAGGATGAAAAGAAATGAATATCTGAGATCCTGAGTTTCCAATCAGATCAAGAAAAGGAAGCCTATAAGAATAGGTCCCATTTATTTGGGGGAGAAACATACACCACTTTGTATGAAGGCTTCATTTTCTAGGAATATTTTCTAATGCTTTCAAAAACATTGTGATATATGTAGGACTATTCCCATTTTACAGATGAGAAAACTGAGGCTATGAGGTTTAAGTCACTAGTCTGCTCCTTCTTCCATTCTGGTTTTTAGAAAATGGTGCCACCACCTATCCAGTCACACAAGCCAAAGTCCTATGAATGAGCTCTGGTTTATCCCTTTCTCTCTCACTTCTCATATCCAACTTACCATTCAGGCCTGCTGATTTTAGTTCTTAAATATCCCTTAGCTTCTGTTTTTTCTTTCCATTAAAATTCTCATTGCAGCCCTTCTGTGGATTACCTCCTGGCCTTCCACCTGTGTGTCTGTGTCCATGTTGTCTCCAGTCTGTCCTCCACATAAGTCAGACCATGCCCCATACCTCCCAGTCCTTCTTAGAATGAGGACAGACCTCCTCACCATGGCCACAGTCTTCTTTCCATTTCTCTGTCCTCATGGCGTGCCCCTCCTCTCTGCTCTGCACTGCAAAGACTCAGCAACTTTTACTGGCCAAGGTCCAGGTCCCCCTGTACCACATATTTGCCAGGAATGCTAGATCGTCCTTACTTTGCCCACTTACTGCCCACTCATGCTTCTGATCTCGGTCCCTCCCTAGGGGAAACCTTTCCTGACTTTTGTAACTAAAGCAAAGCCTTCTCCTGGGTGCTCTCATTCTTCCAGAGACCTGCCTGCACAGCACTTGTACCAGTTAAACCTTTACATTAACTGGAGTGACAGATATGTTAGTGTCCACTGCTGCCTCGCAGGAATAAAGCCAGAAAAGGTAAGGTCCTATCTGTGTGCATTTCTACAGTCTAGTGTGCTTAGTGAGATATTGTTTAAGAAGATTGAGTTGGACATGACAGCATGGCTGGAAAGTGATGGATTGAGGATTTAAACATACTTCTTTCTAGTTCTAGAGAGTTGGCTGCTAACACTATTCACTTTGGGACAGTGTCATTTTAGGACTGATAAGGGTACTTTTTGCTAAGATCAAATATATTTTGGGTCCATCAGATGAAGTTTGATAAAAGTGGGTTATTAAGAACCCACTGATAAGCAGAGCTGCCTGACCAAGATTTTCAGATTTTGCATCAAAGAGAAAAGTAATGAAAGTGGGCTGATGGGAGGGGAAGAAGGGCTGAAAAGTGAAGCAGGAACAGCTATTTCTATAGTGCCCTTGACCCTGCCTTTCTCTGTTCTTCACTCTGGCTGAAATTGACCACCCTGAGTGCGTTCAGATAATGGTAAATTATCTCTGTCACAGTGTGTGTGTGTGTGTGTGTGTGTGTGTGTGTGTTTGGCTATGTACAAAAGAGGCAGATTCTGTGAATAAATGAAGCCTTGTAATTAAGGAATTTGTTGTAAATGGCAAGATGCATTGGTGCTTGGTCCTTAGTACTCCTCGCTGAGGCCACATTTTCTTGAACTGGCTTGTATTTGCCACTGACACTACTAGCAGCAGGATGGAGGGGAGGAAGGAAGACACCAGGTGTTGCAATGCTTAGCGCCTGCTTTCAGCTTTGCTGCAAACTAAAACACTGACTGACTTTGGTTAACCCCCTAACCTCTTTGAGCCTCAGTTTTTTCATCTGAAAAAATCAATGATGGTTTGAATTTCTTCCGAATATGACATTCAGTTATCTCTCTCTCCATTGTGGAAGCACTGGGAGCTATTGTTCTCCTGTGTCTGGTGGCCGTTATGACCTCTGCATTATCAAGGGGCCCTCTCTAACCTAAATAACCCCCCAAAGAAATTATGTTTGTAATCATTTCTGCCTGGTAAGCGAAATTACAAGAGAAAGAGCTAGTTGTCAATAGCCCTGTGGATGGCGAATTAATGGGATCTGTGCAAACAGTTGCTTATAGAGCCATAATTTGCCTTTCGTTTTCCTTTGCAACTCAGAAAAAAGTGAATAATTTTCAAAGAGCCGCTCATTGAACATATTTTTTAAAAACATGTCATTGGCAAAAGGGGCACTTGGTTGCTTGATTGCCATATATCTCTGAGTATGTGGAACAGTTATTTTTAGCTGGGGGTAACTAGCTGAAAAGAAAGCTGCAGCATCTTGGAGGCAGAAGAATCTTTGTATGTCTTATGTTGGCATGGAGAAAGCAAAGCGAAAGGTTGTTAACTAGATAAGGGGTCAGCTGCATTTCCTCTGGCTGCTCAGAGGTGAGTTCCTAAAGCAATGGAGACCACATTGTGGGTGGGAATGTGTTTGCAGGGTCTAATTAGTTTACTCAAGAAAAGCAAAAAAGAGAAAGGGCTAAAAATATGTAGATTGTAAAATTAATGGCTTCATTTGCTCTTCTTTGCCTTTGAAACCTTTTTAAAACCTTATAGTAGAACAATTTGTAATCCTTGAAGCCTTTTTGCTACCACTCTTGTCAGCTTGTCTAAGGCCACCGTAAATTATCAGCTACTGGGGAAAGTTGTTTAAACTCTCTAAGCCTCCTTTTTTCCCAATGGTTCACTTAGGGGCACCAATTTCTAATGTTTCTGCCTGAGTTATTGTTTTTCAGATCCCATAATTGTTTGCATATGTGCTCTATAAGATGCGTCACCTAGCACACGTTGTGGGCAACCTCAGGTGTAGAAGTTAGAACATCTTTGTGCCTGGATTTGGCTGTTACTAACAAGAGAGAACGGGGAGGAAGGGCAGAGTAGACTACTGTAGAATTTTTCTGGATTCTTTTGGTTTCTCCAGAAAATGATACTGTTCTTATATTTAAAGATAACTATCTGCCTAGGCATATTGAAATTCTAAGGTTGACACCACTTTGCATTGATCCTAGGGCAGGGTTTCAGGATTGCTGGAGCAGCATCATCCTTTTACAGTATATATTTCAGTCAGCAGGCTGGTCATGGCCTCCTCAGTGTGCAATCTTCTTACTGATGGTGGGCGTCAGTGGGCTGGACTCACAGTTTCCATCTCTTAGGCTGGGCAGGCCCATGGTGGCAATGGAAAAATTTCATGGGAACATACATCAGAAGTAATAAGAAATCCATCTTCTTAAAGCCTTCATAGGAGATTTCCTGAAGATTTATAAAAGGCACTTCATTGATCAAATGACTCTGATGTTTCCCCTCACTGGAAGAAATTCAGGTCACCAGCCCACTTAAAATCATTGTGTTCTCCTTTTGCAGTAACCTCGGCTCATATAATTTCTTTTTGGCATATTATATACTATTAACTTAATATCCTGATTAGTGGAGCTAGCAAACACTCAGTATCACTATAAACTGCAGTATCATAACTGACTTCCTTTAAAAATCATCTAATGTTTCTTTAAAATCACTGGTGCTTTTGTAAAGTAGTTCATATTTAGGAATATGAACATTTTATCATGCTGGAAAATTATTTGAATTCCTTTTCATTTAAAACCTATAGCTTTCTATTTAATCTAGCTTTCACAAATATTTTATTTGCCTACTATAGAAAAATCGAGTTTAGAGATAAATGTAAAGTCATTCATAGCTCCATCCAAAAGTCAACAACTCTTAATATCATTATTTTTGTTCTTGTTCTCAGTATTTTTGCTGAATCTATGTTTCGTAGAGTTTCATCATATGTCAGATAAAACTGCATATATATGAGTTTTTAAATAATACATTTTTATTGTCATAAATGAAATACACATTTAATATGGTACGAGTAGGACATATAGAGAGATATAACAAAGAAAATTAAAGTCATTTAAAATCTTACCAAATCTAATAACCATAAACCTTTCGATGTATTTTCTCAGAATACTTTTTCCTATGCCTTTTATATTTTCTTGATTATCAAGTACTTCAAGCGTATAGAAAACACAGAAACTAATATAAGCAGCAATGGAAAATTTTAAAATATGGGTATTTTTCTGCATGTGTTTCAGATTGTTTAGTTTTTGTTGTCCTTTGCCCTCCCCACGTGTCCCTTTATTTTCCTGGCAAAACAAAGCATTACAGATATAGGTGCAGCTTCCTATACTCCATTTTATTTTTCTAAAACTTATTGATATTGAAATGTCTACCTCTGGTCTACTTACTTTCCCTGCCGAATAATACTTTACCATATGGAAATACCACGATGTACAATTACATGCATAGTGCCATATACATTTGTTTACAGGTTTCTTGGGAAGAATCTCTCTTACTGTGTTCCCAGAAGAGGGATTGGTAAGTTGTAGGGGAGGCTTGTCTTCATTTTTACTATGAATTTCCAATTGTTTAAAGTAGTTGTAACAATTTGTATTCCCACAGGAAATGTGGGGAAACTTGTTTTGTGTTTGGCTCCACTTGATATTCCTAGGCTTTTACTTTTTGTTTGTCAATCTTATGAATGTAAAATGGTATGTTTTAATTTATATTGTGCGCAGACTTTATTATTCGGGACACATGTAACTTTTCTCATGCACCACTGTCATGGATTTGTTTTCAATTTAACTCATTTATTAAGCACGGAAAATTGTGAGGTTTCTCAAAGATGGCGATGAGAACTGCTGATGGATTTGCTGCATTAGATCCACCCTCTCCAGCTCTGGCCCTCTAGTGTCAGTATTTCTGCCTTCCATTTATAGTGCTTCCTCTTTTCAGGTTCTGGGAACATTCTGGCTGTAGAAATCAGTTGCAGTAATTGGAAGAACTTTTACTAAAGTGACTTACTTGTCTTCTTACCTAGTAATTATGCAGACTGTAAAATATATTTATGAAAAAATTCAAGTTATATACAAAACCAGACACTACCAAAGCATATACAAAGTTCATGATCCCTTTTATTTTTCTCTTCTTCCTCTTCCAATATATAACCACTTGTAGAGAGCCCCTACTATTTCCTTTGTATTTATGTTTATGTCCAAATGCAATAGATATTCTCTAACATATCTCCTTGGATCCATGAGAAGAAGGTGAATGTAATTTTTAAAAATGAATATGATATCTCTACATCAGCACAGTATTGCATTATACGGAAAAAAGAGAAAGAATCTAACTCTTCCATGGACATTTAGATTGCTTGTAGTTTTCTATTATTTTAAACAGTGTTGTGGAAAACGTTCTTGTAAATGTCTTTGGACATCGATGTGAAAATTGTCTTAGGAGATATTTGTAGAAATGCTATTTACATGGTCTTTTTTGCCTACTTTATTCATTTTTATTTAGAACATTTTATAGAACTTTAGGAATTGGTGACTTCTAAGTAGGTGTAAAACACAGTACCGGGCCAGGCATGGTGGCTCACGCCTGTAATCCCAGCACTTCGGGAGGCCGAGGCAGGTGGATCACGAGGTCAAGAGATCGAGACCATCCTGGTCAACATGGTGAAACCCCATCTCTACTAAAGATAAAAAAAATTAGCTGGGCATGGTGGTGCGTTCCTGTAGTCCCAGCTACTTGGGAGGCTGAGGCACGAGAATTTCCTGAACCCAGAATGCGGAGCTTGCAGTGAGCCGAGATCACGCCATTGCACTTCAGCCTGGGTGGCATGAGCGAAACTCCGTCTCAAAAAAAAAAAAACAAAAAAACAAACAAAACACAGTACCTGGATTCTCTGAGCTTTATGTTCTGTTTGAAGCAGGGGAAGTGACAGTAACTACCTGTTAGGGTGATTTTGAGGATTAAATGAGATACTGTGTACAAAGTTTATAGCATGGGTTTTGGATCACAGCAGAGAGTAAAAATTCAGTTTTGCCTCCTCTTAGTCGGTCCCGAACCCAAATATACTTTTAAATATTCTTTCAGCACAGATTTTAAAGTTTGATAGAAATAGAATTATATTGTGATCACTCCATATGTAAGGTTTCTTTTAGTCAAGAAAATGTTTTTGATATTCAGCCATGTTGTTGCACATGTCGATAGTTCTTTCCTTTTTTATCCTCCTATCTCAGGTCTTAAAAAAGGAATACTGCAAAAAAAATGAAACAATATTTCCACTTGTATTCGGTTTTGGTCTACAGTTGACATTGTTCTCAAGTATCACTAACAGGTTCCCATGGAGAGAAAAATTTATTTTCTGTCTACAACATAACAGGAATTATAACAGATGCAGAAGGCCTACTAGCCCTGTGTGAAAATCATCATGTTGACTATATTTCTCAAAAGTTAAACTCAGGTGTAGGGGCAGCTGTCAGTCTTTGTTTCCTCACTATCAATCTTACCACTTTTATTTTTTCATTTGGGGAAAAATAATAATGACTGTAAGAACAATGAAAAAATAATAAAAGGACAGTAAAAAGGTTGAATGCACTGGCTGTGGCAGGGAGCAATCAGAAATGCTTTGTTATTTCCCTTCACTTTATCAAAGTTGCTACGTGGACTCATTCTTACCCACCTGTTGGGTAGAATCTTTGATATTTTCTATTTCACTGAGCAATTTAAGATATTAAGAAATTCTGTCTAGTTCAAAACAGGAGCAGAAAACCAAGCACCACACTTTCTCACTCATAATTGGGAGTCGAAGAGTGAGAACACATGGACACAGGGAGGGAACAACACACATTGGGGCCAGTTGGGGGTCAGAGGAGCGTTAGACGGGGAGACCATTAGGACAAATAGCTAGTGCATGTGAAGCTTAAAACCTAGATGAACGGTTGATAGGTGCAGCAAAGCACCATGGTACACATACACCTATGTAATAAACCTACACATTCTGCACCTGTATCCTGGAACTTAAGAAAAATCCTGTTTAGTTTAATTTCCAAACTCAAAAATCTCATTCAGCTGAAAACTTAACCCTTTTTTTTTACATATTTTAACACATAAAATAATCAACAATGAAAACAGGTAGAGGTTGAGCATCTCTGATCCATAAACCCCAAAATCCAAAATATTCCAAGATCTGAAATTCATCCACATCGATGGCTGAGATAGCGATATGTGTGCTTTCTGATGGTTCAATGTATACAAACTTTGATTCGTGCACAAAATTGCTAAAAATATGTAAAATTTTATTTGCGTTATGTGTATGAGGTGTACGTAAACATAGGTGAATTTTGTGTTTAGACTTCAGTTATATCTTTAAGAGATCTCTTTATGTATATGTAAATGTTCCAAACTATGAAAAAAGTTTAAAATCCAAAACACTTCTAGTCCCAAGGAATTCAGATAAGGAATATTCAACCACTACATCTAATAAGTCATGGATACTTTAAAATGAAATTTTAAAAGTATTTAAAGAGTCCAAAAGACATCAGGAGAAAAGGGACAGGACAAAAAGTGGGGAAGGGGATGCAAACGAAAACAAACAAAATAATGAAACAAACCATTAAATTGTAAGCTTGAATCCAATTACATCATTCGACCACTAATAAATCTATATTTAATAACGTTAAATGTTATTGAATCATACCACATACTCCAATTAAAGTGCAGAGATTGCCAGAATTGATTTAAAAAACCCACAAGACCCAGTGCTGTATATGAAATACACACTTTGAATAGAAAAAAAGAAGACAAATATACGTAGGTCTAAATAAGTACATTTGAATTTTTTTAAGACAGTGTCCTACTCTATCCCCTAGGCTGGAGTACAGTGGTGCAATCTCTGCTCACTGTAAACTCCGCCTCCCGGGTTCGAGCAATTCTCCTGCCTCGGCCTTTTGAGTAGCCGGGAATACAGAAACCTGCCACCACGCCTAGCTAAATGTTGGGGTATTTTTAATAAAGCTGGGGTTTCACTGCATGGGATAGCCTTGTCCTAAACTTTTGACCTCAAGTGATCTACCTGCCTCAGCCTCCCAAAGTGCTGGGATTGCAGGTGTGAGCCATTGTACCTGACCCTAAATGAGTACATTTAAAATGATGTACTATGCAAACAGTCAGCAATGGAAGTGTGAAGAAGCTATATTAATACCAAATAAAATGTGCTTAAGTCAAAACAGTATTTCCAAAGATAAAGAGGGATAGTTCATGATTACAGAAGAGTCATTTCATCAAAAAAATGGATTAAAAATAATTTGTGCATCAATTTGCACAAAACAAAATTGAACTAAAGGAATAAACAAACAATCCACAATTTTGATTGGTGATTTTAATACCCATCTCCCAAGCAGTTGATAGATAAACTAGACAAAATCTTAGTCAAGATGCAGATGACCTGAACAACACTCTCCACCATCTTAAACAAACCAATGGAAGACGACACCCAATAACCACAGAATACTGTATGTTTCAAGTACATGTAGTGTTCACTAGGATAGGTCACATGCTAGGTCGTAAAACAAGACTGAATAGATTAAATCAAATTGAATTCATGCAGTGTATGTTACCTGACCACAATAGGATTAAAACAGAAATTAACAATAAGAGAACTAGGAAAGCTCCAAGTACTTGGAGATTAAATATAATACACAAGCCCAAGAAGAAAGCAAAAGGTAGAATATAAAATATTTTATTCTAAGGGATAATCAAAATACAACATGCCAACACTTATGAATTACAGCGATGGGAGTTCCCAGAGGGAAGTATAGCCGTACATGCTTATACTGCAATAGAAGAAAAAGAGAAAGGTCTAAAATCAATGACGTAAATGTTCACCTAAAGAAGATTGAAAACACACACACACACACACACAGCAAAGAAAACTCCAACGAAGTAGTAAGAAGGAAACAATAAAGGTAAAAGTGCAGAGATAAACCAAATTGAAGACAGACAAAATAATAGAGAAAACTAACAAAGCAAAGAAGCTGGTTGTTTTAAAATATCAACATTAATAAACCTTAAGCTACTCTGATCATGAAAAAAAGAGAGGAAACACAAATGGTCAGTATCAATATCAGAAGTGAAAGCGAAGTGAAACTATCACTACAGATCCTGCAGACGTGAAAAGGATAATAAGAGACTATCATAAACAACGTCATGGTGACAAATTCTGCAACTTAGATGAAATGAACAAAGTATCTGAAAAATACAACAAAAACTAACACGAATTTTGCAGAAAATGTGTCTGGGAAAATGAAAAGATACATTAAACAAAAGAATATGCAAGCCACAGCCTGACAGAAAATGGTCATAAATCTATTTTCAGTAAAGAGCCTGATTTCCAGAATACATAAAGCAGTTTTATAACCTGAAAATAAGGCTGGGCACAGTGGCTCACACCTGTAGTGCCAGTACTTTGGGAGGCCGAGGAGGATGAATGGCTTAAGGCCAGGAGTTTGAGACTAGTCTGGGCAACATGGTGAGACCCTGACACCTAGTATAAGTACAAAAAATTAGCCTTGTATGTTGGCTAATATCAATACAAAAAGTTATCCTGGTATCAGCTAATTGGGAGACTGAGGTGGGAGGATCGCTTGAGCCCAGGAAGCAGAGGCTGTAGTGAGCCAAGATTGCACCATTGCCTTCCAGCCTGGATGACAGAACAACTAAAAGAAAAAAAGAGAACAATTCCTGTTTAGAAGGGGAAAAAATTTGAGGAGCCACTTTGCAAAGATAATATACAAGTGGGACAAAATGGTTAACATCAAGGAAATGCAGATTAAAACCACAGTGAGATACTACTACACACCCCACAAAATAACTAGGTTGGGAAAGACTAAACACCAAATGTTGGCAAGAATACAGCACAACTATAACTATTGCTAATGGGACTATAAAACAGTACAACTACTTTGTCAAATTTCTGGAATTTTCTTACAGAACGAATATACATCTCATCTATAATAAATTTCCGAGTTAGGAATCTACCCCAATTAGTGAAAATACATGTTAATAAAAATACTTATAGAAGACCACAATAGCTTTACTCATAATAATCAAAAGTTGAAAATGTTTCTGGTGACCACAAATAGAGGATCAGGTAGCGAACTACGTTATTTCATAGCATGAAATACTACTCAGCAATAAAAATGAAAGAGATACTGATATGTGTAACCTGACTGATAAATATAAAAATTATTTTGTGGACTGAAGGGAGCCTTATATATAGGGTTATCACAACATGATTCAAGTTACGTGGAATTTCTAAAGTTGGCAAACTTAGTCTACAATGAAAAAAATCCAAGGGTACAGAGCTGGAGACTGAGACAAGTCATGAGGAAACTTTCTGGGATTGTATTAGTCCGTTTTTTCACTGCTGATAAAGACATATGTGATACTGGGTACTTTATTCAAAAAAGGTTTAAGGGACTCACAGTTGCACCTGGCTGGGGAGGCCTCATCATCACGGCAGAAAGTCAAAGGGACATCTTACATGGTGGCAGACAAGAGAGAAATGAGAAACAAGCAAAAGGGCTTTCCTCTTATAGAAGCATCAGCTCTTGTGAGACTTATTCATTATCACAAGAACAGTATGGGGGAAACTGTCACCATGATTAAATTCTCTCCCACCAGGTCCCTCCCACAACACGTGGGAATTCTGGGAGCTACAATTCAAGAAGAGATTTGGGTGAGGACACAGCCAAACCATATCAGGGATTATAGTAATGTTCTTTATTTGATAGAGTTTTGGGTTACACATATGTATACTTTTGTCAAAATTCGGTAAATACATACTTAAAATTTTTGCATTTCATCATTTGTAAACTTTACACCAAAAGGGAAAAAAAAGGTACCAAATTCTAGTTAATGCACGTTGAGTTACTGATGTCTGCAATTTACTTTAAAATGCCTAAAAACTATAATGGATTACTGGATGGATAGAAAGATGGATCTATGGATGGACATGAGATAAAACAAGACTCCAAGTTGGTGAAGATACAGTTAAAGTGTTCACTGTAAAGTTTTTTCAACTTTGCTGTACGTTCATAAATGTTCATGATAAAATATCAACGAAAACAATTTTCATCCCTCCTCCTCTGTGACAGCCTCAGCCTGAGAAACCCACAGTGGGAAGGGAGAGGAGGGCAGTGTGTTTGTTTATGACCACCCACCCTCACTTCTTAGCAGTGCTTTCTGGCTCTTTTAGGGTTGGATAGGGGCAGGGAGAAAGGAGAGACAGAGGAACAGATAGGGCCTTATTGAATAGTTCAGCTGTATTATGGTGTCACATTTTAGGAGCAGTCATGCAGTTTTGGGCCCTTTCTCATGCGTTCCTGAGAAATTCTCCTGGTAGGGATCTCTGACAGCAGTTCACTACCTCAGGTAATACAGTTTCTAGGAAGCCACTAAGAGCCCTCCTACCACCTGCCTCTGGGGGTCCTGGGCAGCCTCTTCCTTACCCCTGGCAGGAAGCTTTTCAGGGCAGCGTCCTCCTTAAAATCAATGGTTTTCTCGATTATGGAATTCCTATTTGGCCCATATAAAACATGCAAACACCTTTGTTTGGCTTAACTTGAAGTACGGGCCACTCCCAGCTCCAGTCTTTATCGCTTCTATCTGCCCCATTATTTCAACTTGGCCACAGCCTTTTGCCTTTGGATTGTATTCAGATGGGATAGCAGTTCCCGTGTTCTCCAGCCTTCAGGGACGTGAGCTAATCAGTTTGAATGGTTAATTAGAAGTTCCTGTTCAGGCAGCTCATTAGCTTTAAAATGAAGCAGCAGCATTTTCCCATCCATGAGAATTGGGTGAGGAGGGAGTTCATACAACACACAACCCTTTCAAAAGTCTTCAGTGTACTTAAAAAAAACGCCCAGCGTTGGGGCTCACATCTGTAATCCCAGTATTTTGGGCAGCTCAGGTAGGCAGATCATAAGGTCAGGCTTTGGAGACTACCCTGGCAAACATGGGGAGACCCTGTCTCTACTAAAAATTCAAAAATTAGCTGAGTGTAGTTGTGGGCCCCTGTAATTCCAGCTACTCAGGAGGCTTAGGCAGGAAAATCACTTCAACCTGAGAGGCAGAAGTTGTAGTGAGCCGAGATCATGCCACTGCACTCCAGCCTCGGGAACAGAGCAAGACTCTGTCTTAAAAAAGAGAATTTTTAGTCCTGTCCTATAAAGGTAAGAGGTAGATAATAACCTATTCTGGCAAAACTGGTTCTTGCCCACACCATTTGAAAAGTCTAGAACCTGATTGTAAATGAAAGGATTCTTGACAACTACTGTTTGGCGCTTGATCTTTGACTCCAATGCCAAACTTGGAGAAGACAGCATGTTTCCACTGTTCTGAAAACAGTAGCTAATCTGTGCTTCCCTTTTCTGTCTCGAGTATAGTAAAATATTTATGAGGTACAGAGGCTTGCAGAAAAGTATTTTAGAAGTGGAGTCAGAACTCTACTGTGGAAAGGGGGCTGAGAGAATCATGAATCCGATTCCTTCTCTTGCCAGAGGAGACTCAGATTTGTGATGTGGTTTCTCTGGGTAAACATGAGTCAGTAACAGAAGAGATCAGTAAAACTCTGGTCCACTGCTTAGAAATTAGTGTTTTATGACCTCCCCTCTGCCAGGGAAATAAGCATGAAGACAGCGCTTTTCCTCCCACTATTTTTAAAACTCAGATGAGCAGGTGTTCTATTGCTCCACGTGGTGCGCTTTTGAACTGAGAGGGACTGAGCACGGAGAAGCCAGAGTAGCACTGCCCCCACCCCGGGCCACCTGAAACTCATCATGCTGCTTTCTTTGGAGCGGCTGCCAATTTAAAAGAAGACTTAAGGGGTTTCATTTGGCTCTGTGATTCTGCTGGAAGGAGGCCTGAGTAAGGTTGAGCTGAGGTTGCAGAGGAAAGGAGCTGTTTGTCCCACAACCTGAACAAAACAGAACTATGATGAAGCAGCATTGTCCATGTGAGGTAATACCCAAGGTACATTGCCTCATGTCAAGAAAATCAAGGACGTGAATACACATGGAGTGAGGTTAAGAATGGAGGTTTTACAGGCAAAAGAAGAAAAGAGAACATCTCTCTCTTCTGCAGAGAGAGAGAGGGGCTTCTGAGTGTGTTTTCTGGTGAACTGCACAAGGTTTTATAGACTTGTTGAGGAGGTGGTGTTTGATTTACATAGGGTCCAAATATGGGTTGGACCAGGTGAGAGCTTTACATAGCTCGTGAAGAAGCTGGCTATCCACCCGAATCTTCTTATGCATATAGGTTTTCTACTTGGCCAGTGCATGTTGTCTGTCCCTTACTGCACTTGTGGTTGATAAAGAAAAAGGAAGATAAAGCCGTCAGGTTGAGCATGCCTGGCACCCAAGTAGCCTCCTATTGTTACAGCTGCTGGCATTCGCCTGTGCAAGCTTCCAGCTTGCTTGTCTATATCTGCAGCTCGATTTTACAGGCCGCTCTTTGTTAGAAATAGTTTTGGGGCTTCTTTTTATTCAAAGGGAAATCTTACCAAAGACTTCCTTACTTTCAATCTCTGACTAAATAATTTCTTTAGAACTCCTGTATCAATGGGACTTCTGGATTACAGTTGAAGTAGTTTTGGCTGATCATCAACTCTGCCTCCACTTAATAGTGAATGCTTTTATTTTCTATGTTTCAAGGAGTGACTCTTTGCTTCTTGCCCTTCTTCAGAATAGCAGTGTGGAAATTGCATTTAAGAACACCTGTTGGGCACAGTGGCTCACACCTGTAATCCTAGAAATTTAGGAGGCTAATATGGGAAAATTGCTTCAGGCCAGGAATTTGAGAGCAGTCTGGGCAACATAGCGGTACCCCATCTCTCAAAAAAAAATTACTGGGTGTGGGGATGCATACCTGCTGCCCTGTTGGCCCAGCTTCTGTCAGGATGCCATGGCAGAAAGGTCACTTGAGCTCAGGAGTTTGGGGCTGCAGTGAGCTATGGTCATGCCACTGTACTCCAGCCTGGGTGACTCCATCTCTTGAAAAACACAACAAAAACCAACAAAAGCCCACTTTCTATCTGGAATGGGAACCGGTAGAGCCTTATGACAGTGAGTGACTCAGAGGCAGAGCAAACGTTTGGCCACAGTTTTAATGGTGCAATTTGAACCTTGTGTTTGTCCTACTGACCAAGACTGTGGCTGTCTTAGGGTCCTCCATATGGTCTGGCCTTGGAGGAGAAGAAACTGTTCTTATTCAACACTTTCTGTTTGTGGAGCCCAAGATAAGAACTTTATGTTTGTTTCACAGATGAGAGGGTGCTAAATAGCTTGCTTAGAATCACACAAGTCAGAGGTAGGAGGGCCACATTCTTTAACCAGTTTGTGAGTAGATGTCTTCCCAAGAAGGTACAGCTGATGGCATAATGCTGACCTTAAGCCTAGGTTAATCCAATTGATGTTTAATGAAAAGCAATAGATTTCCTCCTGTAGCCCAAGAAAGAGCCACTTGACTACAGCTAATCAGTGAGAGAAATACCTGTATCAAAGGAATAGGTGATCAGAATTTATGGGCAGCAATGGGACATAGGAATGTGGAAATGAGAGGTGTGGGCTCCAGGGATGCTGGAGAAAACTCCTCCTCCAGTATTCCCTAACTCTCGAATGCTGCTGTCTTTTGAATACAAATACAAACCCACTCTGTTGTTTTGCACTGCCCCGTGCCCTGAATCTCTTGTTTGTGGACTGTATCCTCCAGTAACTTATTCAAGCAAGGATACACTGAAGCAAATTGTTCTGAAATATGACTTTCTTTCTTCTTACACTTACATGACTGGTGGGGCATACAATTTTTGATTGAAAATAATTTCCCATTCAAGTTTTAAAGATACTACTTCATTATTTCCCAGCTTCTTGTAGTGCTGTTGAGAAGCCTGAAATCATTCTGATTTTTGATTCTTTGTAAATACTGTTTTTTAAAAAACTTTTCTGAAAATTTAGGAGAGCTGTTTTTCTTTGTCATATATTGCAGATTTTCAAGACAATGTTCCTTGGTGTGAGTTTGTGTTCATGTGTTTAAACCTAGGAGGTTATGTTATTCAACTTGAGAAGTTGCCTTTTTTTTTTAACTTTTATTTAAGTTCAAAGGTTCAAGCACAGGTTTGTTATTTAGGTAAAGTCTGTCATGAGGTTTGTTGTACAGATCATTTCATTACTCCGGTATTAAGCCTAGTCCCATTTAGTTGTTTTTCCTGATCTTCTTCCTTCTCTCATTCTCCACTCTCTGAAAGGCTCTAGTGTGTGTTGTTCTTCCGCCTGTTGTATGTTCCTGTGTTCTCATCATTTAGCTCCCACTTGCAAGTGAAAATATCTGGTATTTGGATTTTGTGTTCCTGCATTAGTTTGCTAAGAATAATAGTCTCCAGCTCCATCTATGTCCCTGAAGAGAACATGATCGCATTCTTTTGTGGCTGCCTAGTGTTTTTTGTTGTATATGTACCACATTTTCTTTATCCAGTCTACCATTGATGGGCATTTAGCTTGATTCCATATTTTTGCTATTGTGAACAGTGCTGCCATGGACATATGCGTGCACATGTCTCTATAACAGAAGGATTTATATTCCTTTGGCTACATACCTAGTAACCCATTACTAGGTTTGCTGAATCAAATGGTATATCACTCTTTAGGTCTTTGAGGAATCATGACACTTTTTCACAATGGCAGAACTAATTTGCATTCCCGAATACAGTGTGTAAGTGTTGTTTTTCTCTCTAACCTTGCCAGTATGTGGTTTTTTTTTTTTGCTTTAATAATTGCCATTATGACTGGTGTGAGATGGTATCTTATTATAATTTTCATTTGCATTTCTCTAATAATCAGTGACGTTGAGCTTTTTTAATATGATTGCTTGTTGCATATATGTCTTGTTTTAAAAGTGTCTGTTTATGTTCTTTGCCCACCTTTTTATGGGTTGTTTTCCTCTTGTAAATTAAATTTCCCTACCGATGTTTGATATTAGATTTTTGTGGAATGCATAGTTTACAAACATTTTCTCACATTCTGTAGGTTGTCAGTTTTCTCTGTTGATAGTTTATTTTGCTGTGTGAAAGTTTCTCATTTTAATTTGACCCCAGTTTTCAATTTTGCTTTTGTTACCTTTTCTTTTGGCATGTTCATGATGAAATCTTTGCCTGTGCTTACGTTTTGAATGGCATTGTCTCGTGTCTTGCAGAGCTTTTATAGTTTTTGGTTTTACATATCAGTGTTTAATCTATCTTGAGCAAATTTTTGTATGTAATGTAAAGAAGGGGTCTAGTTTCAGTCTTTTGCATATGGCTATCCAGTTATCCTGGCATCGTTTATTGAATAGGGAGAATCTTTTCCCCCTTGCTTGTTTTTGTTAAGTTTGCCAAAGATCAGATAGTTGTAGAAGCTAGGTTTTGTTTCTGGATTCTCTATTCTGTTCCATTAGTCTATGTGTTTGTGTTTGTACCAGTACTATGCCGTTGTTTCCTGTAGCCCTGTAATGCAGTTTGAAGTCTGGTAGCATGTCGCTTCCAGCTTTGCTCTTCTTGCTTAGGGTTGCCTTGGCTGTTTTTGGTTCCACATAAATTTTTCAAAAGCTGGTTTTCTGAAAAAAATAATAAAACTCAACCTACTTCTTAACATTTTTCAAGAACCCAAATGAAATCATGACTGCTCTTGGAGATGGCACTCTGTATGTTTCAATTTACTACCCAGTAACTGGTCTATTAAAATCATACTGGTTAAAAAATAATAAACTTGAAGCTAGACCAATGAAGGAGAAAGGGAAGAGATTCAAATAACCACCATCAAAAACAATAAGGGCAATATTACCACTGACCCCACAGAAATACAAACCACCCTCACAGAATATGATGTACAACTGTAGGCACTTTTTTTTCTTTAATTTTGAGATGAAGTTTTGTGCTTGTTGCTCAGGCTGGAGGACAATGGTGAGATCTCGGCTTAGTGCAACCTCTGCCTCCTGAGTTCAAGCTATTCTCCTGCCTCAGCTTCCTGAGTAGCTGGGATTACATGCATGTGCCACCATGTCTGGTTAATTGTGTATTTTTAGTATACATGGGGTTTCTCCATGTTGATCCATCTTGTCTTGAACTCCCAATCTCAGGTGATCAATCCACCTTGACCTTCCAAAGTTCTGGGATTGCAGATATGAGCCACTGAACCTGAAAAAATTGAGAAATCTAGAAGAAACTGATAAATTCCTGGTCACAACCACCCTCCCTGAGATGCAAGTTTGGTTTAACATATGCAAATTGATAAATGTCATCGTCACATAAACAGAACTAAAGAAAAAAATTACCCACATGATTATCTCAATGGATGCAAAAACAGCTTTTGATAAAATTCAACTTTCATGTATGTTAAAAACTCTCAATAAACCAGGTATTGAAGGAACATACCTCAAAATAATAAGAGCCACATGTGACAAAACCACAGCCAGCATCATACTGAATGGACAAAAGCTGAAAGCATTCCCCTTAAAAATTGGCACAAGATACAGATGCCCTCTCTCCCCACTCTCATTCAGCATAGCTTTGAGGGTGTTCTTTGCTCTTGGGTTTCTAATTCTTTTAATTGTGATGTTGGGTAGTTAACTTGAGATCTCAATTTTGTTTTTGAGATGGAGTGTTGTTCTCTCAACCAGGCTGGAGTGCAGTGGTGTGATATGGGCTCACTGCAACATTTATCTCCTGGGTTCAAGCAGTTCTCCTGCCTCAGCCTCCTGAGTACCTGGGATTACAGGTATGTGCCACAACACCAGCTAATTTTTGTATTTTTAGTAGAATGGGGTTTCACCATGTTGGTCAGGCTGGTCTCAAACTCCTGACCTTGTCATCTGCCCGCCTTGGCCTCCAAAAGTGCTGAGATTACAAGAGTGAGTCACCGCAGCTGTCCCGAGTTCTCACTTCTCGATGTGAGCATTTAGTACTATAAATTTCTCTCCACACTACTTGACTAGCTGCATCCCAGAAACTCTGGTAAGTTGTACCTTTGTTCTCATTACTTTCAAAGAACTTCTTAAACTTCTTGATTTCTGCCTTAATGTCATGATTTACCCAGGAGTCATTCAGGAGCAAGTTACTCAGTTTCCATGTAAGTGTATGGTTTTGAATGAATTTCTTAGTCTTGATTTCAAATGTGATTGCATTTGCTTTGTGACCTAAGGTATCTTCTATACTTATGAATGATCTATGTGTTGAGTTGAAAAAATGTGTATTCTGCAGTCATTGGATGAAATGTTCCTTGAATATCAGTTCCATTTGGTCTGTAGTAAAGATTAAATTTCATGTTGATTGGTTGGTTTTCTGTCTGGAAGATGTCCAGTGCTGAAAGTTGGGTGTTGTAGTCTCCAGCAATTACTGTGTTAGGGTTTATCTCTCTCTTTCTTATTTGCTGCGTGTGTCTGTTCTTTTTTCTCTCTCTCTGTCTGTCTCTATTTCTGTCTTTGGAATTCTGATCATTTTAGTGTTGAACCTGTTCAAATTTTCTTCCGGATTTCAACTTTTTTCTTATCGCTATTTCTGGAAGACATAAGGTTCATCTACTCAACTTTGTTGTCTTACTATTCTAACAAGAATTTTTCACAAGTTCTGCTGTCATATTTTTAATTTCTAAGCGTTTACTTTTTCTTTAAATTTGGTTCTTGTTTCATGAAAATGGTAACACTTTTATCTCTTCGAGAACATTCATATGGGTTTCAGAAGGTCTTATCTCCTAGCACAGTCCTCATTTAGGCTGCATTTATGTGTCTTCTTGCTCTGGTCTCGGCCATTCATGTTAGAAGCTTTGCTCAGATGCCTGGTGACCCTTAGCTGTCTGTGTCTGTTAGAAAAAAATGGAGCACTGAAAAGCTAAAAGCTGATGGAAGTTCTGTGATTGTAACATTTTGTGGGGGGTGGTCTTGCTGGGTCAGACCTTTTCTTCTTGAGCAAGAGAGATTCTCTCTAGAGAAAAATCATCTTAACTTCTGACCAAGTGTATCTGCCACCATCATTGGAACTCAGTGGTAGGAAAACCTGGAGGATCTCAGTGTTCAGTGTGTACATTTAAGCACTTGTGTCTAGAGAGCTCCTGCCTAGAGACACCAAATTTTACCCTATAGAGAGGAAACCTCCACCCTGCCACCACCGTGTGATGCAGGCACCGATTCTAGGGAGAGGATCTGGGATCTACCTACTACTGAAACATAAATTCCCTAGGTAGATTTAGCTGCCATCTCTTGAACCATTGGGGATCCTGGTTGCCTTCCTGCCACTGGCTTGGGATTTAGCATCTCTGTGTCTACTGTGAGGTGTCACTGACAGCTTCTGCTTGCCAGTTTTCTATATGCTGAAGGGATTGTCTTTATTTTCTTTTTATCTTTGTTGGTTTATTTATTTTTAATCATCCCGTGTTAATGTGGTTTAATGATGGAGTGAAGGCATATGCAGGTATTCAACCAAACATCCTAGCTGAAGTCTGTGTATTTCTCTTGTAGTAAAATCTTGATCATTCTATGTTTCAGTTAATCAAATTTTTATATATGCATTCTGATTTGGGGATGATGTGAGGGAAGAGAGAGAGAAAGAAAGAGAGACTCAGACAGACAGAGACAGGGTGAGAGAGAGAGGCTACTGTGACAAATCTGTGGGTCTGTGTATTTGGAAGTCAATAGGAATTTAGCCCTGTTTTCTGTCTAAAAAGCAGGAGTGTCCAGACAATGGATCTGGAACTAGGCTAAGAATCTTTGAGGCCATGGCGCAGATCCAGTTGTGTTCAATTTTTAGTCCTTAGGCTGAAAGGGAAAATAACGTAAAACACATTTTTAAAAATTTCTGGCTGGGCGCGGTGGCTCAAGCCTGTAATCCCAGCACTTTGGGAGGCCGAGGTGGGTGGATCACAAGATCAAGAGATCGAGATCATCCTGGTCAACATTGTGAAACCCTGTCTCTGCTAAAAATACAAAAAATTAGCTGGGCATGGTGGTGCGTGCCTGTAATCCCAGCTACTCGGGAGGCTGAGGAAGGAGAATTGCCTGAACCCAAAAGGCGGAGGCTGCGGTGAGCCGAGATTGTGCCGTTGCACTCCAGCTTGGGCAACAAGAGCGAAACTTCATTTCTAAAAAAAAAAAAAAATTTTCTGAAAGTGGTGTTTTCTGATTTGTTCTCAGATAATTAGATATAGAAAGTAGCCATACATTTTTGGCTAACTCAGCATTCGTTGCTCCATTCAGCGAATTCATCTTTATATTCATGTTCTTTCTCTCCAGCTTAATATCCAAAATTTAAAAATGAGGAATGCAGAGTAGTTGAAGTAAAAGAAACAGATCAACCACAACCTGCCTCTTCTTCCTCTCACCCAAAGAAAACCATTGTTAACATTTTGCTATATTCTCTTTATGTACTTTTCTCAGGTACTTTTATTCGAATATATTTTTGATCATAAAATTGTCTTAGACAATACGTTGTCAGAGAAGAACACCCACTCTTTTTACACTCCAGGCTTCCAGCTTGAAGGTGACTGACTTGGGAATCCTGTATTTTAACAAGATATGATGTTGATATGGAATCTTTTATTTGACTGTTCTGAGGTGTTCTCTTTTTAGCATACTCTCCTTCATCCCCTTCTTCCCTGCTATGCACACACATACACATTCACACATACATGCATTCTTTCTTTCTCTCTCACATGCACATTTTCATACACAAATACAAGCATGCTCATACACATGTGCACACACACAGGCACGTTCATGCACACACTCACACTCATATGAACCAACATGCACATACACACTCTCCTTCATCTCTTTCCTCCCTGCTACACACACACACTCTAACACTCACATGCACATGTGCACACACAAATATGTACAACATGCAATGTGTCAGAAGGCCATGTAGAAAATGATTGTTACTCTCCAAAAGGAAGGACACCCACACTTTTGCAATGAAAAAAAACAGGTCTGTTTTTGTAAAAAAAAAAAAAAAAAAAAAGAATATTCTATTAGGCCTAGAAAGAAACTTAAAAAGTGTTTCTTCTTTTATCTAATCGGAACTTGTGTATGTGCACACACCCGTGTGACAGAAAGAGCCAGGGAGAGAGTGAGGGAGAGGAGGTGAAGGCAAGAAGAGAGAGAGCGATTAAAAAGCAAGTGCACTGTGGCAAGCTCATCTGGACTAAGTGAGAAGCAGGCGGTTGTGGTGATGAGATAGGAGCTCGGAATGCTTCCTGGTACCAAGACTGTCATAAGTGGAATTGGGGTCTGAAAAAGTGACAGCAAAATTCAGCGTTCCTTTGACAACCACTCAGAAAATAGAATGTGAGGAAGCAGGAGGAAGGGAAGGTGTGGGGCCAGACATGAGAATGCACCCCGCTGCTCCACGAATGCCTAGAAATGCTGGTCACTTATAGGGCACAGGTGACGGGAAGTCTGGACTGGTGACAGTAGTGCTGCCAAGCCATGTAGCCTGCTCTCTCAAGGGTGAATGTTCTTGCATAAGTAGTGGGGAAGATTATTCCCTAGTTTTTATAGGCCCCATTTGTCCTAGACACAGATTTTAATGTTCTCAGGTGATCGCTTGCTTGATTGTCTGTGTAAAAGATCAGCAATCTTTTTTTTTTTTTCTGGAAAGGTCTAGGCAGTAAATATTTTAGGCTTGGCAGCCCATATGGTCTCTGTCACAGCTACTTATCTCTGCGGTTGTGGTGTGAAAGCAGCCATAGAAATGGGTAATAAAGGAGTGGGGCTGAGTTCCAAAGTACTTTTATGAGAACTGAAAATTGCATTTTATATAATTGTTGACATGTCCCAAGATATTGTTACTTTTTTGAATTCTTTCACATTCGTGGCTCATGAGCTGTCTGACAAGAGACGACAGGCAGGAATTGGTGGATGGGCCATGGTTGCCCAAACCCTGTGTCCAAATCATGGCATTGTACAAACAGGAGGGATCTCTGACCCTCTCTTTTTTTCCTCTTTCCTTCTTTTCAGTTTCTCATTGTGCTGATTTGGAAACCAGAAATCGAAAGCTCTGAGAAGTTAACTCTTTCTGACTTAACCTGTTAGTGGCAGTGTTAGGATAAAATTTCAGGTCTCAAGGAGCACTTCTTAGAGCCCAGATCAGACTGAATGCTGCTTTTGTGATTGCAGAAGGCATACCATCCTCTGGTACACTAGCTCCTTAGCGTCACCCTGAATCGGAAACTTAGTTCTTCATAAAGTCTTTTGTTCTATGATTCCTCAGTGCATCATTTGCTTATTTGCGCCAGTTATTCTGTTTAACACAACTGAGATATAGACATAAGCAAAGTTCCTACCCTTTAGGAACTCACTTCTTCGGGGCCTGGTTTTGATAATCCAGACAAAGCTACTTAAATGTAGTTTTATCCTTAAAAGCAAAATCGGCTGCACTTATGTAAGTTACAATAATAATTAGAATTTAGGAAAAATCCATTCTTAAAACAAGAAGGCAAAGAGAATAAAAAATAAACATCCAAGTCACCTCTGACTGTGCGTTGGTTTTAAAACAACAAGACTATTATTTTAAGTGAACACAAGGAAAATTTTGCTACCAAGCGAGTACAATTTCTAACAGGTGATACATCGACTCCTCTAATTCCAGACATTTCCGAAAGTGCCCTTACTACCTACATTACTTCCTTCTGTAAAGCTCTACTGATTAAGACTTTATCTTTTGTGGTTGGATTTTTGCTTTTGGAATTACAACCTGCTTTTCAAGTCACATTTTGTAAATTAGTTGAGGTATCTTGCTGAGTGATAAAGTCTGAGTCAAAAACTTCCTGAAAAGTGCCTCGTGAACTCGTGAGGCATCATGGCAAAGATCCCAACTGTTGGACTGAGGCAGAGAGGTAGAAAGAAGAACACAGACTTTAAGGTCTGACAGATGTAAGTATAGGTCCCACCTCCACCACGTATTAGATGTGTAATGTTAAATGAGCTACTATACCTCTTTGAGCCTCAGCTTTCCTCTCTGTGAAAAGAAGATGTTAAACCTTTCCTTGCACTATTGTTGTAGGGATTAGAGATGATGTAAATAAAAATGTTTCCAGCATGCTCGGTATTCAACGTACCTTGGATAGACTTATTTGGCCAGTTCACTGCAAAGGGTAATATACACGAGTAAGATTTTTTCTTTTCTTCAAAATAGACTTTTTGGGATTAAACTCTAAAAAAGTGTTAAATAAATGAATCAAGATATTTTTCATTTCTGTTGTTGAAGTATTTGCCTTCTTACGTTTGGTAATGTTAGGATTTTCCACAGAAGAAGTTGACACTTTCCTTCTTAATCATACTTGCAATACCATGTTTCAACACTAGTTACTATTTTCTTTTCGAAAAGTGTCATTTGTCTAGCTTCCCTTGGAAGATCAGCTAATGTCACATTATCCCTGCTTCTGCTAGTCTTTCAAAATGCTCACCACCATAGTCATAACATTTTCTTCATGCTCAAGTTGATTTAAAAAATGTTATAAAGACAGTGTTGCTGAATTTTTATTTGTTTAATAAAAATTAGGCTTTTAAATATAAAAATATAGATTTATTATAAAGCCTCTAGAAAGCAAAGAAAAATAGATTTGAAAAATGCCTTGTTTAATCACATAAAGCTAGGCAGAGTTAAATTACTGTTTCCATTTTGGTACATTTTATTTTAATCTTTTCACTATTTTAATGTCCTTCTTTATATTCATAATGGTGATAACATGATGTATATATGAACATGTATATATTATATAAATATATAAAATACATAAATATATCTTTTAAAAATGGTATCTGTAGGCCGGGCGCGGTGGCTCAAGCCTGTAATCCCAGCACTTTGGGAGGCCGAGGCGGGTGGATCACGAGGTCAAGAGATCGAGACCATCCGGGTCAACATGGTGAAACCCCGTCTCTACTAAAAATACAAAAAATTAGCTGGGCTTGGTGGCGCGTGCCTGTAATCCCAGCTACTCAGGAGGCTGAGGCAGGAGAATTGCCTGACCCAGGAGGCGGAGGTTGCGGTGAGCCAAGATCGCGCCATTGCACTCCAGCCTGGGAAACAAGAGCGAAACTTTGTCTCAAAAAATAAATAAATCAATCAATAATAAAAAATAAAATGGTATCTGTTTATTTATTATATATAAATATATATCTAATGACTATATATCTACATATCTACATCTATATTTATATATCTCCATGATAGAAGTTGGAAAATACTGAAAACTGTAGAGGAGTTCGGAGAAACAACCTATAATCTCATTATACAGAAATAATTTTCTTCCCTTTTGCTTCTCCACATTTTGGCTTAGATCAAATTTAGAAATGATTTTCTTAACGTTTTTGGTATTGTGTTTTTAGAGTATCAAGATGTTGCTGCATATTCTGATTTTTATGTATAGTTGTGACAGGAACACCCACAAAAATAATTGTTCTAGAAAAGAATTTGTTAACAAATATTTTCTTCCAGGAAGTTGTGTATTAGCGTTTTAAAAGAAACATTTCTGGACGTCAAAGTAGACATTGGGCTTATATCAACAGCTCAATCTTTTTTCAAATACGCTTCATTTTTAGGGCAGTGTAAAGTTAATAGTGAGGCATAGTGGAAAGTACAGAGAGTTCCTACATTCCCACGTCCCCAAATGCACAGCCTCCTCCACTATCAGCCTTCCTCACTAGAGAGGTACATTTGTTACAATGGATGAACCAACATTGACTTATCACTGTCACCCATAGTTTAGAATTGACATTAGGGACCATTCTTGCCGTCGTATATTCAGTGAGTTTTGACAAGGGTGTAATGGCATGTGTCTACCATTATAGTAACACACAGAGTAGTTTCATTGCCCTAAACATCCTCTATGCTCTGCCCATTTATCCTTTCCCACTTTTCAACCCCCAGCAATCACTGAACGTTTTGATGTCTCTATAGTTTTGCCTTTTCCAGAATGTCATATAGTTGGATTCATATAGTAAGTGGTCATTTGAGATTGGTTTCTTTCACTTAGTAGTATGTATTTGAGTTTCCTCTATGTCTTTTAATGGCTTCATAGCTCACGTGCTTTTTTCTGCAACAAAAGCCACATTCAAAGATGATTGCTTTCATTGCTGAATAATATTCCACTGTG
Organism: Callithrix jacchus; assembly: GCF_049354715.1. NCBI lineage: Eukaryota > Metazoa > Chordata > Mammalia > Primates > Cebidae > Callithrix > Callithrix jacchus. The sequence continues at coordinate 177,774,887 of NC_133505.1, forward strand.
TCGATGTAGAGGTTTGTTTATCCAGGCACTTACGAGTCTATAGTAACCAGTGTGGAGCCTGGGGAAGCCATAAATGGCCTGGTTGTGGCGAAGGCCTGGAGCCTATGTCGGTAGGAGCCATGGAGGTTGGAGGCATTAGATCTTAGAGCCATAGGGGAAGGCCTGGAGCTTGGGTTGACAGGGTCTGTCCCATAGCCTGTGGCTATAGAAACCTGCCTGGTGTTGAGTTCACTGAATTGTGCCTGGCATTGGAGTTGATGTTGAAGTCAGGTGTTACATTGACTCTCCTCTCTGCACATACATCCTATCTCTTTCCATGCTGCACTACCCAGGTTTAGGGGCGGGGTAATGCAGATAATATAAAACTCTCTTTTATACTCTATTTTATGCCGTTTTTCTTACTTTTCTACTCCACAAACGTGCTATAACCTCTCACCTGGATTCCTTGTCTCTTTTGAAGACACTTTAATGCACGGATGGCTGTTCAAATTGATGTTTCTGTGAAGGAATAAGTGCTGAAAAGTTCTGTTTTGCCATTTTGTCCATGGCATTCTTCTCTGTTAACTGAAAAAATATTTTTACTGAATAACATATTGTTAAAAATGGTCAGACCCTTGGTTTAGCTCTGGAAGTTTCTCCTTTAGAGCAAGTTCCTTTCATCGTTCTCTATAGAAAGACTATAGTTGTAAAATGTTGGTAGAGATGATATTTTGTGTGTAGAATTAAGGACCGATTACACATAAATGTTTAGCGGACAGTAAACATTTGTGAGTAATCTGTTCTTACACACAAAAAGAAGGTCTATAGCTTTAGGAAAGGGAAAAATTATTAAGGTTATTCAGACAATATAAAATGAGTTGAGAAAATTGAAGGGAATGTTTATACTTGAATGAGACCTCATGGAGAAAGACAAAATCAGGAAGCCATGGGAGAATATTTGCATTCTCGGAACCACAAAAGTGAGGAAAGCCAAGAGCACAGCTGGAGTTGCAGCAGATCAAGTAGACATTCCATCAGAGCCTGAACTGAGAATGCACCATTCCTAGTCACCTTGAGAACAGCCCCATTTTCTGTTAATAATACTCTATGAGAAAAATCTTGCAAAAATAGTCAGAAAAGGCAGAGTCACATGCGGTTCAGTGTGTTCCACCTTGGCAGACGGTCTTAGGAGGAGTTTTGGAAGGATCGTGCTGCAGGCAATGGATGAGATAATGATGAGAAATTTTCCAGCTCTGTATAAAAAGGCAAGCGAAATGTATGCTTGTGAATTTTTGGCTGCTTTTTTATGCTGTATTTTCAGATCAATTTTATCCCAGTTAATGTGAATATAAACTCTGATTGTTATGGTTATCTCTCGTGGGGTGTCTATTGTTTTGTCAGAAATTGTATCAGGAACTTTATATCAATCACTAAATTACACATTTCCAAGCTGCATATGAATTAGGTATTACTATGATCATTTTACAGATGAAGAAGATGAGACTCAGAGCAATACATAAGTTGCCCAAGGTCAGAGAGCAAGTAAGTACCAGAAATAAAAGCCAGATGAATCTAATTCCCATATCCTTGCTCTTTCAATGATGTTTCAGAGTTGATTACAAAAAGAATTGTTCTGTGTGCTCAGGATAATTTACTACCTACTAAATTTAACCATAGGACAGTCTTATAAACAGGGTAGAGTATGCAGTTAAGATAAAATTTGAGAGGAAAAAATTAAATTAAAATAGTACATAACCAATGATCAGAATATTCTCTCAGTATTTTAGAAATTTATGTAAGAATAAACTAGATACTGATAAAAAAGTCACATTCTTTATGCACAAATCTTGTAAGTAGCTACTGTTAAAGAGAGGATATTATTTACCTAGAAGAAAGTGGGGTTGTCAACCACGATATAACCATTCGTGGGGTGAATGTCTTTTTTATTTTAGGCCTCTGGCTGATGGATCCAAGAGGTAGATACGTGATGTCAAAATGTTCTCTTTTATAGGTAATTACAATTTACAATGGAAGATACAGAGGCCACAAGGTAGTAGAGTTGAGTTATATTAACAGAAAACCTTGTTAGACAAAAGAACCACCTCTCACTATCATGTTCAATGGCAAAGATTAATAGAAGGTACAGCAAAATGGACACACATGCGAGTATACCCACATTGATATTGGAAGTAACTTTTTTCTTATATACTATAAATCATATCCCAGAATATACTCATAATGTGTACACTTATTGGGATATTACAATCAACGTACAAAATATGTACCATATGTACATTGACTGTGATGTACATATGTGTACGCAATACAGATGTACAAAAAATGTACATAATCTGTACAATATGTACATTTATATGTACATAATGTGTACACAGTAGGTATGTACATAATGTGTACAATATGTAAATATATTGTAATATTACAATGATTTCATATAATCACAACAGCATATATAATCACAATACACATATAATACATAATATCAATATAAATGTACATATTGCACACATTATATACATTTACATTTATTGTGATATTACGATATGTACACATGTACATCATGCACACGTGCAGATTTGCGGTATATACACGTGTACATAAGTGTGCACAGTATGTACATATGTACACTACACATATGTTCATATAATGTAGATATGTACCTTCTGTACAGGAGTACACAGTATGTACAATATGTACACGTATATACTAGGTACACATATAGGTGTATACCCACTTTGGTAACCGGAGAGATTTCTATCTAATATACTAAATATAAAATCTCAGAATGTAGTCATAGTGTGTACATTTACTGTCGTATTGTGATAAATGTATTAAATAGGCACAATCTGTACATTTACTCTGCTGTACATAGGTGTACACAATGCACATGTACAAAAGTACATAATCTGTAAAATATGTACTTATATATTTCTATAATGTGCACACAATGCATAGGTACATAATGTGTACACTATGCACATTCCTTAAAATATCAGTGATAAAATATATATAATCACAGTAAGATATATAATCACACTAATACATATATGTCGTGTAATATCACCAAAAAGTACGTATTGTACACATTAGGTATGTATTAGGTACATATGTATAGTGCACATATTATGAAAATATATATGTATCATGATAACACCGTATGTACACGTATACAAATATGTGCCTACTATTTAAACAATGTACACATGCAGAAATAGGTGCAAACTACATACCTATGCACAGCAGGCTATTACTACAGTTCTGCTCGTAGCAGCCTCAATGCCCACCCTGGCTGCTTAAAGACCCCCTGGCTAGGGGGCTGTACCCACAGCCCCCGCCAGAGGGCCCATAACAGCTACCAGGCCCACGCTGGCTGCTTAGGGACCCCCTGCCTAGGGTGCTGTGCCCACAGCTGCTGGGGCCCGGCTATTTTGAAAATGTGGTGTAATATGATACTGGCAACCTATCACACAGAAATGATAATGTTATTGTGGTTCTTTACATATTAGGCAATAGTTCTAGTTACACATTTGGCATATTGACAAAAATGTCATCCTCACCCCATTGACATTAGAATTGAAAGCATAGGAGGGTTTCACCCCTTGCAATGTTTAATTCAATATAATTGTTTTCTTGTTTACATTAGTGACCATATCAGAGCACGGTGTACATCTCTTGCAGTATTCAGAATATTTCTCTATGGGCAGCAACATTTTCCTCTCCTTATCTGGATATTAGGAAGAATATCACAGGACCGGCTTACAGCGCCAGTCACAACGTGAGCAATGTCATTAAGTTATTAAGAACAATGTAACGGGGGTCTTGTGTGCTTTTGGAGATATTTGGAGTAATATCCTTTTAGTTTCTGGATATTAGAAACAATACTACAGTGGTGGTGTACACTTCCTGCGATATTAAGAGTATACTCATCCTCTGTCCCTGGGATATTAGGAACTACATCGCAGAAGCGTTGCACTTTGCCTATAATATTGGAACAATCACAGAGTGTACACCTTCTTTCATTGTGAGAGAAATACGTACTTAGGATATGATGGATAATATCACAAAATGGACACACATGGGTATATACCCACTGTGATATTGGAGGTCATTTTTATCTAATATACTAAAAGTCATAACCTGGAAAAAACTCATAATGTGTAGACTTATTGGGATATTACACTCAATGTACAGAATATGTAACATATGTACATTGACTGTGATGTACACACATGTACACAATACAGATGTACAATAAATGTACATAAACTGTATCATTTGTACGAATATATGTACAAAATGTGCACACAATAGGTATGCACATAATGTGTACAATATGTACATTTATTGTAATATCACAATGTTATATAATCACAACTGCATATAAAATCACAATACACATGCAATATGTAATATCAATATAAATGTACATGTTGCAAACAAGATGTACATTTACATTTATTGTGATATGATATGTGAACATGTACATCATGTACCCATTATGTACAGATGCACAATATATGCAAGTGTACATATGTGGGTACAGTATGTACATATGTACACTACACATGTGTACATATAATGTAGATATGTACCTTCTGTACCCGAGTACATTCTATGCACAATATGTACACATATAAACTATGTACACACCTGAGTGTACAACCACTTTGGTAACCGGAGAAATTTCTATCTAATATACAAAATATAATAATTCAGAATGTAGTAATAGTGTGTACATTTATTGGCATATTGCAATAAATGTATAAAATATGTACAATCTGTACATTTACCCTGCTGTACATATGTGTACACAATGCACATGTACAAAAAATGTACATACTCTGTAAAATATGTACCTACATATTTCTATAATGTGTAAACAATGTATAGGTACATAATGTGTACACTATGCACATTCCTTAAAATATCAGTGATAAAATATATATAATCAAAATAACGCATATAATCACAGTAATATATATATATCATGTAATATCACAAAAAAGTACATATTGTACACAGTAGGTACGCATTAGGCCTATATGTATTGTGCACATATGTACATATATATTTATCATAACACCATGTGTACACTTATACAAATATGTGTTCATTATTAAAACTATGTACCTGTGCAGAACAGGCTATTACCACAGCCCCCATCGTAGCAGCCCCAAGGCCCACCCTGGCTGCTTGAAGACCCCCTGGCTAGGGAGCTGTAACCACATTCCCCGCCAGAGGGCCCATAACAGCTCCCAGGCTGACGCTGGCTGCTTAGGGACCCCCTGGCTAGGGCGCTGTGCCCGGCTCTTTTGAAAATGTGGTGTAATATGATGCTGACGACCATATCATATGGAAATGATGTTATTCTGGGTTTTTATATACTAGGCAATAGTTCTAGTTACACCTCTGCCATATTGACAAAAATGTCATCCTCACACCCCTGAACATTAGAATTGAAATCATAAGGGGGTTTCACCCCTTGCAATGTTAAATTCAATATAATTGTTTTCTCGTTTACATTAGTGACCATATCAGAGCACAGTGTACTCCTCTTGCCGTATTCAGAGGATTTGCCTATGAGCAGCAACATTATTATCTCGTTCTCTGGATATTAGGAACAATATCACAGGACTGGCGGACAGCCCCAGTCATATCGTGAGTAATGTCATCTGTAATCCCTTAGTTATCAGAAAAAATATCACGGGGATTTTGTGTGCTTTATCAGATACTTGGAGTAATATCTTTTCCGTTTTTGGATATTAGACACGATACTACAGTGGTGGTGTACACTTCCTGCGATATTCAGGGTATAATAATCTTTTGTCCCCAGGATATTAGGTAGTACATTAAAGAAGCCTTGTACTTTGCCTATGATATTGGAACAATCACAGAGTGAACACTTGCTTTCAAAATGAGAGTAATACCTACTTAAAATATGATGGATAATATCAAAAAATGGACACACATGGGTGTATACCCACTTTGATATAGAAAGAAATCTTTATCTAATATACTAAAAATCATATATCACAATATACTCATAATGTGTACACTTATTGAGATGTTACAATCAATGTGCAGAATACATACCATATGTACATAGTGTTATATACATATGTGTACACAATACAGATGTACCAAAAATGTACATAATCTGTACAATATGTGCAATTACAGGTACATAATGTGTACACAATAGGTATGTACAAAATGTGTGCAATATGTACATTTATTTTAATATTACAATGATATAATCACAACAGCATATAAAATCACACTACACAAGTAATACATAATATAAATGTACATATTGCACACATCGTGTACATTTACATTTATTGTGGTATCACGGTGTGTACACATGCACATCATGTGCCCATTAGGTACATATGTACAAAATATGCACATGTACATATGTGTGAACAGCATGTACATTTGCACACTATGTACACATAAATACATATAATGTTGACATGTACATTTTGTACATGAGTACCTAATATGCACTATATGTACACGTATAAACTATGTACACACCTGGGTGTACACCCACTTTGGTCAATGGAATAATTTCTAATATGGTAAAAATTATATTTTAGAATGTACTCATAATGTGTACATTTATTGGCATATCACAAGAAATGTATAAAATAGGTACAGTCTGTACATTTACTCTGCTGTGCATAGGTGTACACAATACACATGTAGAAAAAGTGTACATAATCTGTAAAATATGTACCTATATATTTCTATATTGTGTACACAATACATAGGTATATAATGTGTACACGATGCACATTCCTTAAAATATTAGTGATAAAATATATTTAATCACAATAAGATATATAATCACAGTCATATATATTGTCTAATATTACAAAAAAGTACATATTGTACACATTAGGTATGCATTAGGTACATATGTATTTTGCACATATTATGTAAATATAAATTTATCGTGATAACACCATATGTACGCATGTACATATATATGCCCGATATTAAAACTATTTACACATGTAGTAATAGGTGCAAACTATGTACCGATGCACAGCACGCTATTACCAAAGCCCCCCTTATAGCAGCCCCCAGGCCCAGCCTGGCTGCTTAGAGACCCCCTGGCAGTTGGGCTGTGCCCGCAAACACTGCTCGAACGCCTGTAGCAGCCCCCATGCCCACCCTGGCTGCTTAGGGACCCCCTGACTAGGTGTCTGTGCCCACAGCCCATGCCAGAGTGCCCGTAGCAGCCCCCAGGCCAACCATGGCTGCTCAGGGACCCCTGGATGGGTCGATGTGCTCACAGACCCCACCAAAAAGCCCAGAGCAGCCCCCAGGCCCACCCTGGCTGCTTAGGGGTCCCCTCGCTTGTGGGCTCTGCCCACAGCTGCTGAGGCCCAGCTATTTTACAAATCAGGTGTAATATGATACTGGCAACCATATTATATAAAAATGATAATCTTATTCTGTTTTTTTGTATATTAGGCAATAGCTCCAGTTACACCTCTGCCATATTGACAAAAATGTCATCCTCACCCCCATTGACATTAGAATGAAAATCATAGGGGAGTTTCATTCCTTGCAATGCTTAATTCAATGTAATTGTTTTATCGCTTACATTAGTGACCATATCAAAGCATGGCGTACACCTCTTGCCGTATTAAGAGTATTTCCCTATGGGCAGCAACATTTTCCTCTCCTTCTCTGGATATTAGGAACAATATTCCAGGACCAGAGTACAGCCCCAGTCACGTGGTGGGTAATGTCATCTGTAATTCTCTAGTTATTAGAAACAATATCACTGGGGGCTTGTGTGCTTTCTGAGATATTTGGAGTAATATCCTTTCCGTTTTTGAACATTAGAAACAATACTACAGTGGTGGTGTACACTTCCTGCGATATTCAGGGTATGGTCATCCTTTGTCCTCAGGATATTATTAACTTCATCACAGACGAGTTTTAGTTTACCTTGATATTGCAGCAATCCGAGAGTGTAAACCTGCTTTCACAATGAGAGAAATACCTACTCAGGATATGATGGATAATATCATAAAATGGACACACATAAGTGTACACCCACTTTGATATTGAAAGTAATTTTTATCTAACATACTAAAAATCATATCCCAGAATATACTTATAATGTGTACTCTTACTGAAATATTACAAACAATGCACAGAATATGTACCATATGTACGTTGACTGTGATGTACATATGTGTGCACCATACAGATGTACAATAAATATACATAATCTGTACAATATGTACATTTATGTGTACATAATATGTACACAATAGGTATGTCCATATTGTGTACAATATGTACATTTGTAATACCACAATGATATCAGAACAGCATATACAATCACAATACACATGTAATACATAATATAAGTGTACATATTTCACACATTATGTACATTTCCATTTATTGTGGTATGACGATGTGTTTACATGTACAGCATGGACCCATTATGTACTAATGTACAATAAATTCAGGTGTAGATATATGTACATAGCATGTACATATGTACGCTCTGTACCCATACATACATATAATGTAGATATTTACCTTCTGTACACAAGTACATAATATGCACAGTATGTACATGTACAAAGTATGTGCACACATAAGTTTACACCCACTTTGGTAACCAGAGTAATTTCTATCTTATATTCTAAATGTAATATCACAAAATGTACTCATAATGTGTACATTTATTGGCATATCACAATAAATGTATAAAGTAGGTACAATCTGTACATTTACTCTGCTGTACATATGTGTACCCAATACACAAGTAAATAAAATGTACATAATCTGTAAAATAGGTTTCTTTCTATTTCTATAATCTGTGCACAATTCATAGGTACATAATGTGTATAATATGTACATTTGTAATGTCACAATGATATCATATCACAACAGCATATATAATCACAATAAACGTAATACATAATATAAACGTACATATTGCAAACTGTATATTTACATTTATTGTGATATGATGTGTACACATGTACATCATGTACCCATTATGTACAGATGTACAATATATGCACGTGTACATATGTGTGCACAGTATGTTCATATGAATGCTGCATACACCTATGTATATATAATGTAGACATGTACATTCTGTACATGAGTACATAGTATGCACAACATGTACATGTATAAACTATGTGCGCACCTGGGTGTAAACCCACTTTGGTCACCGGTGTAATTCCTATCTAATATGCTAAAAATTATATCCCAGAACGTACTCATAATGTGTACATTTATTGACATATCACAATAAATGTATAAAATAGGTATAGTCTGTACATTTACTCTGCTGTACATATGTGTACAAAATACACATGTAGGAAAAATGTACATCATCTGTAAAATATGTACCTATTTATTTCTATAATGTGTACACAATGCATAGGTACATAAAGTGTACTCTATGTACATTTCTAAAAATTTCGGTGGTAGCATACATATTATCACAATAAGATATATAATAAATAATATGTAGATATCACATAATATCACCAAAAAGTACGTATTGTTTATATTAGGTACGTATAAAGTACATATTTATTGTACACATATTGTGTACATATATGTTTATTGTGATAACATATGTACATGTGTACAAATATGTGCCCATTATGTAAACGATCTACACATGTAGAAATAGGTGCAAACTGTGTACCTGTGAAGAGCAGGGTATCCCCACACCTCCCGCCAAAGGGCCTATAGCAGCTTCCAGCCCCACCCTGGCTACGTAGGGACCCCCTGGTTAGGTGGCTGTGCCCATAGCCCCGGCCAGAGTGTCAGTAGCAGACGCCAGGCCCTCCCTGGATGCTGAGAGACCCTCTGGCTATGTGGCTGTTACCACAGCCACCGCCAGAGGGCCCGTAGCAGCCCCCACACAAACCACAAAGGGCCCATAGCAGCTGCAATGCCCAACCTGGTTGCAAACGGACACCCTCGCTTGGCTGCCATGCCCACAGCTGCTGGGGCCCAGATATTTTGAAAATGTGGTGTAATATGATACTGGCAATCATGTCATATGTAAATAATAATTTTATCCTTTTATATTATATAGTAGGCAAAAGCTGTAGTTACACCTTCGCCATTTTGACAAAAATGTCCTCCTCACCCCCTTGAAATTAGAAGGAAAATTCTAGGGGTGGTTAACACCTTGCAATATTTAATTCAATATGATTGTTTTCTTGTTTACATTAGTGAAAATATCACAGCACGGTGTACACCTCTTGCCGTATTCAGAGGATTTGCCTATGGGCAGAAACATTCTCCTCTTCTTATCTGGATATTAGAAACATTATCACAGGCCCGGCAAACAGCCGCAGTCATATGGTAAGTAATGTCATCTGTAATCCCCTAGTTATAAAAAACAACATCACGAGGGTCTTGTGCACTTTATGAGATACTTAGAGTAACGTTAGGAATTGGGTATTTTACATGAGAGAGCATACTGAGATTGTGTATATACTCCAAAACAGAGTAGAAAAGGGCATTGTATATTTTCTCTGACAGATTATATTCAGAGGCATTTTGCTTTTAACATTGGGGTGCCTAGATAATATTTACATTTTTATCGATTCACGTAAATTTACAATTTCGGTATTTTACATGAGAGAGCATACTGAGATGGTGTATAGACTCAAAAACACAGTAGAATAGGGCATTGTATATTTTATCTGACAGATTATAATCAGAGCAATTTTGTTTTTAACATTGGGGTGCTTAGATAATATTTAGATTTTTTTCGATTCATGTAAAATTACAATTTTGGTACTTTACATGAGAGAGCATACTGAGTTGGTGTATATACTTCAAAACAGAGTAGAATAAGGCATTGTATATTTTTTCTAACACACTATATTCAGAGCCATTTTCTTTTAACTTTGGGGGGTCTAGAGATTATTTAGATTGTTTTTTGATTCGCGTAATATTAGAATTTCTGTATTTTACATGAGAAAGTATATTGTGTTGGTGTATATACTACAAAATAGAGTATAAAAGGGCATTGTATATTTTTTCTGACAGATTATATTCAGAGCAATTTTGCTATTAACATTCAGGTGCCTAGAAAATATTTAGATTTTATTCAATTCACGTAAAATTAGCATTTCGGTGTTTTACATATGAGAGCATACTAAGTTGGTGTATATACTCCAAAGCAGAGTAGAATAAGGCATTGTATATTTTTTCTAGCAGACAATATTCAACGCCATTTTCTTTTAACTATGGGACGCCTAGGTAGTATTTAGATTTTTTTCGATTAAAGTAAATTTGAATTCTTGTATTTTACATGAGAGAGCATATTGAGTTGGTGTATATACTACAAAACAGAGTAATAAAGGTCATTGTATATTTTTTCTGACAGATTATATTCAGAGAAATTTTGCTTTTAACATTGGGGTGCCTAGATAATATTTAGATTTCTTTCAATTTGCTTAAATATAGAATTTCTGTATTTTACTTGAGAGAGCATATGGAGTTTGTGTATATACTCCAAAACAGAGTAGAATAGGTGATTGTATATTATTTCTCACAGATTATATTCAGAGAAATTTTGTTTATAACAATGGGGTGCCTAGATAAAATTTAGATTTTTTTTAATTCACGTAAGGTTAGAATTTTGGTATTTTATATGAGAGAGCATACTGAGTTGGTGTATATACTCCAAAAAAGAGTAGAATAAGTCATTTTATATTTTTTCCAACAGACTATATTCAGAGCCATTTTCTTTTAACTTTGGGGCGCCTAGATAATATTTAGATATTTTCGATTCGGGTAAAATTAGAATTTCTGTATTTTACATTAGAGAGCATACTCAGTTGGTGTATATACACCAAAACAGAGTAGAAATGGGCATTTTATATTTGTTCTGACAGATTTTATTCAGAAAAATTTTGCTTTTAACATTCGTTTGTCTAGATAATATTTAGATTTTTTCGATTCAGGTTAAATTAGAATTTCTGTATTTTACATGAGAGAGCATACTGGGTTGGTGTATATACTCCAAAACAGAGTAGAATAGGGCCTTGTATATTTTTTGTGACACATTATATTCAGAGCAATTTTGTTTTTAACATTGGGGTGCCTAGATAATATTTAGATTTTGTTCGATTCACGTGAAATTAGAACTTCAGTATTTTACATGAGAGAGCATACTGAGTTGGTGTATATACTCTAAAACAAAGTAGAATATGGCATTGTATATTTTTTATGAAATATTATATTCAGAGCAATTTTGTTTTTAACATTGGGTTGCCTAGACAATATTTAGATTTTTTCGATTCGGGTAAAATTAGAATTTCTGTATTTTACATGAGAGAGCATACTGAGTTGGTGTATATACTCCAAAAAAGAGTAGAATAACGCATTGTATATTTTTATAACAGTATATATTCAGAGCCATTTCCTTTTCACTTTGGGGTGCCTAGATATTATTTAGATTTATTTCGATTCGTGAAAAATTAAATTTTCGGTATTTTACATGAGAGAGCATATTGAGTTGGTGTATATACTACAAAACAGAGTAGAATAGGGCATAGTATATTTTGTCTGACAGATTATATTCAAAGCAATTTTTCTTTTAACATTGGGGTGCCTTGAAAAATATTTAGAATTATTTCATTTCATGTAAAATTATTATGTCGGTATTTTACATGAGAGAGCATACTGAGTTGGTGTATATAGTCCAAAACAGAGTAGAATAAGGCATTGTATATTATTTCTAACAGACTATATTCAACGCAATTTTCTTTTAACTCTGAAACGCCTACATATTATTTAGATTTTTTTCGATTAAAGTAAAATTAGAATTTCTGTATTTTACATGAGAGAGCATATTGAATTGGTGTATATACTACAAAACAGAGTAGAAAAGGGCATTGTATATTTTTTCTGACAGATTATATTCAGAGCAATTTTTCTTATAACATTGGGGTGCCTAGATAATATATAGATTTATTTCAATTTGCTTAAATATAGAATTTCTGTATTTTACATGAGAGAGCATATAGAGTAGGTTTATATACTCCAAAACAGAGTAAAATTGGGCATTGTATATTTTTTCTGACAGATTATAATCAGAGCAATTTTGTTTTTCACATTGGGGTGACTAGATAATATTTAGATTTTTTCGATTCGGGAAAAAATAGAATTTCTCTATTTTACATGAGAGAGCATATTGAGTTGATATATATACTAAAAAACATAGTAGAAAAGGGCATTGTTTCTCACAGATTATATTCAGAGCAATTTTTCTTTAACATTGGGGTGCCTAGATAATATTTATGTTTTATTCGATTCACTTAAATATACAATTATTTTAATTTACATGAGAGAGCATACTGAGTTGGTGTATTTACTCCAAAACAGAGTAGAATAAGGCATTGTATATTTTTTCTAACAGACTATATTTAGAGCCATTTTCTTTTAGCTTTTGTGTGCCTAAATATTATTTAAAATTTTTTCGATTCGCATAAAATTAGAATTTCGGTATTTTACATGAGAGAGCATATTGATTTGGTGTATATACTCCAAAACAGCATAGAATAGGGCATTGTATATTTTTTCTGACAGATTATATTCAGAGCAATTTTACTTTTAACATTGGGGTGGCTAAATAATATTTGGATATTTTTCGATTCACGTAAAATTAGAATTTCGGTATTTTACATGAGAGAGCATACTGAGTTTGTGTATATACTCCAAAACAGAGTAGAATAGGGCATTGTATATTTTATCTGACAGATGATAATCAGAGCAATATTTTTTTAATATTGGGTGCTTAGATAATATTTAGATTTTTTTTGATTCACGTAAAATTAGAATTTTGGTACTTTACATGAGAGAGCATTCTGGGTTGGTTTATATACTCCAAAACAGAGTAGAATAAGGCATTGTATATTTGTTCTAACAGACTATATTCAGAGCCATATTCTTTTAACTTTGGGGCGCCTAGATATTATTTAGATTTTTTTCTAATTCGCGTAATATTAGAATATCAGTATTTTACTTGAGAGAGTATATTGAGTTAGTGTATATACTACAGAACAGAGTAGAAATGGGCATTGTATATATTCTCTGACAGATTATATTCAGAGCAATTATGGTATAAACATTCGGGTGCCTAGATAATATTAAGATTTTTTCGATTCTGGTAAAATTATAATTTCTGTATTTTACATGATAGAGCACACTGAGTTGGTGTATATACTCCAAAACAGAGTAGAATACGGCATTGTATATTTTTTATGAAACATTATATTCAGAGCAATTTTGTTTTTAACATTGGAATGCCTAGATAATATTTAGATTTTTTTCCATTCACGTAAAATTAGAATTTCGGTATTTTACATGAGAGAGCATCCTGCGTTGTTGTATATACTCTAAAAGAGAGTAGAATAGGGCATTGTATATTTTTCCTGACAGATTATATTCAGAGCAATTTTGCTTTTAACATTGGGGTGCCTAGATAATATTTAGATTTTTTTCGGTTTGCTTAAATATAGAATTTTTTTATTTTACAAGAGAGCATATGGAGTTGGTGTACGTACTCCAAAACGAGTAGAAAAGGGCATTGTATATTTTTTATGACATACTATATTCAGAGCCATTTTCTTTTAACTTTGGGGCGCCTAGATATTAATAAGATTTCTTACCGATTCACATAGAATTAGAATTTCGGTATTTTACATGAGAGAGCATATTGAGTTGGAGTATATACTACAAAACAGAGTAGAAAAGGGCATTGTATATTTATTCTGACAGATTATGTTCAGAGCAATTTTGCTTTTAACATTGGGGTGTCTAGATAATATATAGATTTTTTTCGATTCATGTAAATTTAGAATGTCTGTATTTTACATGAGAGAGCAAACTGAGTTGGTGTATATACTCTAAAACAGAGGAGAATAAGGCAGTGTATATTTTTTCTAACAGACTATATTCAGAGCCATTTTCTTTAAATTTTGGTGCGCCTAGATTTTATTTAACTTTTTTTCGATTTGCATAAAATTTGAATTTTGGTATTTTACATGAGAGAGCATATTGAGTTGGTGTATATACTCCAAAACAGAGTAGAATGGGGCATTGTATATTTTTTCTGACAGATTATATTCAGAGCAATTTTGCATTTAACATTCGGGTGCCTGGATTTTATTTAGATTTGTTTCGATTCACGTAAAATTAGAATTTCGGTATTTTACATGAGAGAACATACTGAGTTGGTGTATATATTCCAAAACGGAGTAGAATAAGGCATTGTATATTTTTTCTAACAGAATATATTCAGAGCCATTTTCTTTTAACGTTGGAGTGCCTATATATTATTTAGATTTTTTTCGATTCGCTCTAAAATTAGAATTTCAGTATTTTGCATGAGAGAGCATATTGAGATGGTGTATATACTCCAAAAAAGAGTAGAATAAGGCATTGTATATTTTCTCTAACAGACTATATTCAGAGCCATTTTCTTTTAACGTTGGGGCGCCTAGATATTATTTAGATTTTTTTCGATTCGCGTAAAATTAGAATTTCGGTATTTTACCTGAGAGAGCATATGGAGTTGGAGTATATACTCCAAATCAGAGTAGAATAAAGCATTGTATATTTTTTCTGAAAGATTATATTCAGAGCAATTTTGTTTTTAACATTGGAATGCCTAGATAATATTTAGATTATTTGGATTCAGGTAAAGTTACAATTTCTGTATTTTACATGAGAGAGAATATTGAGTTGGTGTTTTTACTTCAAAACAGAGTAGAAAAGGGCATTTTATATTTTTTCTGACAGATTATATTCAGAGAAATTTTGCTATTACCATTGGGGTGCCTAGATAATATTTAGATTTTTTTTGGTTCACGTAAAATTAGAATTTCGGTATTTTACATTAGAGAAAATACTGAGTTGGTGTATATACTCCAAAACCGAGTAGAATAGGCCATTTTCTATTTTTTCTGACAGATTATATTCAGAGCAATTTTGTTTTTATCACTGGGGTGCCTAGATAATATTTAGTTTTTTTCGATAAGGGTCAAATTAGAATTTCGATATTTTACATGAGAGATCATACTGAGTTTGTGTATATACTCGAAAACAGAGTAGAATAAATCATTGTATATTTCTTCTAACAAACTATATTCACAGCCATTTTCTTTTAACTTTGGCGCACCTAGATAATATTCAGATTTTTTCGATTCACTTAAATATAGAATTTCTGTATTTTACATGGGAGAGCATATGGATTTGGTGTATATACTCCAAAACAAAGTAGAATAGGGCATTGTATATTTTATCTGACTGATTATATTCAGAGCAATTTTGTTTTGAACATTGGGGTGCCTAGATAATATTTAGATTTTTTTGATTCGGGTAAAATTAGAATTTCTTTATTTTACATGAGAGAGCATATTGAATTGGTGTATATACCCCAAAACACAGTAGAATAAGGCATTGTATATTTTTTCAAACGCACTATTTTCAGAGACATTTTCTTTAAACTTTGGGGCACCTAGATATTATTTAGATTTTTTTCGATTCGCGTAAAATTAGCATTTTGGTATTTTACATGAGAGACCATATGGAGTTAGTGTATATACACGAAAACAGAGTAGAAAAAGGCATTGTATATTTTTACTAAAAGATAATATTTAGAGCAATTTTGCTTTAAACATTGGGGTGCCTAGATAATATTTAAATTTATTTCGATCCACGTAACTTTAGAATTTTGGTATTTTACATGAGAGAGCATACTGAGTTGGTGTATATAATTTTAAACAGAATAGAATAGGGCATTGTATATTTTTTCTGACAGAATATATTCAGAGAAATTTTGCTTTTAAAATTGGGGTGCCTAGATAATATTTAGATTTTTTTTGATTCACGGAAATTTACAATTTCAGTATTTTACATGAGAGAACATACTGAGTTGCTGTATATACTCCAAAACAAAGTAAAATAGGGCATTGTATATTTTTTATGACAGATTATATTCAGAGCAATTTTGCTTTTTACATTCGGGTGCCTAGATAATATTTAGATTTTTTCGATTCAGGTGAAATTACAATTTCTGTATTTTACATGAGAAAGCATACTGAGGTGGTGTATATACTCCAAAACAGAGTAGAATAGGGCATTGTATATTTGATCTGTCAGATTATATTCAGGGCAATTTTGTTTTTAACATTGGGGTGCTTAGATAATATTTAGATATTTTTCGATTCACGTAAAATTAGAATTTCGGTATTTTACATGAGAGAGCTGACTGAGTTGGTGTATATACTCCAAAATAAAGTAGAAAAAAACATTGTATATTTTTTCTGACAGACTATATTCAGAGCAATTTTGCTGTAAATATTGGGGTGCCTAGATAATATTTAGATTTTTTTCAATTCACGTAAAATTAGAATTTCAGTATTTCACATGAGAGAGCATACTGAGTTTGTGTATATACTCCAAAACAGAGTAGATTAGGGCATTGTATATTTTTTCTGACAAATTATATGCAGAGCAATTTTGCTTTTAACATTGGGGTGCCTGGATAATATTTAGATTTTTTTCGATTCACGTAAATTTAGAATTTTGGTATTTTATATGAGAGAGCATACTGAGTTGGTGTATGTACTCCAAAACAGAGTAGGAAAAGGCATTGTATATTTTTTCTAACAGAATATATTCAGGGACATTTTCTTTTAAGTTTGGGGCGCCTAGATAATATTTAGATTGTTTTCGATTCACGTAAATTTAGAATTTCGGAGTTTTACATGAGAGAGCATAGTGAGTTGGTGTATATACTCCAAAACAAAGTAGAATAGGGCATTGTATATTTTTTCTGACAGATTATATTCAGAGCAATTTTTCTTTTAACATTGGGATACCTAGATAATATTTAGATTTTTTTCTATTCACGTAAAATTAGAATTTTGGTATTTTACATGAGAGAGCATACTGAGTTGGTGTATATACTCCAAAACAGAGTAGAATAGGGCATTGTATATTTATGCTGACAGATTATATTCAGAGCAATTCTGCTTTTAACATTGGGGTGCCTAGATAATATTTAGATATTTTCGATTCGGGTAAAATTAGAATTTCTTTATTTTACATGAGAGAGCATATTGAGTTGGTGTATATACTACAAAACAGAGTAGAAAAGGGCATTCTATATTTTTTCTGTCAGATTATATCAGAGCAATTTTGTTTATAACATTAAGGTGCCTAGATAATATTTAGATTTTTTGTATTCATGTAAATTTGAATTTTTGTATTTTACATGAGAGAGCATACTGAGTTGGTGTATATACTCCAAAACAAAGTAGAATAAGGCATTGTATATTTTTTCTAACAGACTATTTTCAGAGCCATTTTCTTTTAACTTTGGGACGCCTAGATATTATTGAGATTTTTTTCAATTCACGTAAAATTAGATTTTCGGTATTTTACATGAGAGAGCATATTGAGTTGGTGTATATACTCCAAAACAGAGTGGAAAAAAAACATTGTATATTTTTTCTGACAGATTATATTCAAAGAAATTTTGCTTTTAACATTGGGGTGCCTAGATAATATTTAGATATTTTTCGATTCGCTTAAATATAGGATTTCTGTATTTTACCAGAGAGAGTCTATCGAGTTGGTGTATATACCCCAAAAAAGAGTGGCTTATGTCATTGTATATTATTTCTGAGAGATTATATTAAGAGAAATTTTGTTGTTAACATTTGGGTGCCTAGATAATATTTACATTTTTTTCGATTCACGTAAAATTAGAATTTCAGTATCTGACATGAGAGAGCATACTGAATTGGTGTATATACTCCAAAACAAAGTAGAATAAGGCATTGTATATTTTTTCTAACAGACTATTTTCAGAGCCATTTTATTTTAACTTCAGGGCGCCTAGATATTATTTAGATTTTTTTTGATTCACGTAAAATTAAAATTTCCGTATTTTACATGAGAGAGCATATTGAGTTGGTTTATATACTCCAAAACAGAGTAGAAAAGGACATTGTATATTTTTTCTGGCAGATTATATTCAGAGCAATTTTACCTTTAATATTGGTGTTTCTAGATAATATTTAGAATTTTTTCATTTCACGTGAAATTAGAATTTCAGTATTTTACATGAGAGAGCATACTGAGTTGGTGTATATACTCCAAAACAGAGTAGAATAAGGTATTGTATATTTTTTTTTACAGAGTATATGCAGAGCCATTTTCTTTTAACTTTGGGGAGCCTAGATATTATTTAGATTTCTGTCGATTAGTGTAAAATTAGAATGTCTTTATTTTACTTTAGAGAGCATATTGAGTTGGTTTATATACTACAAAACATAGTAGAAAAGGGGATTGTATATTTTTTCTTACAGATTGTATTCAGAGCAATTTTACTATTATCATTCGTGTGCCTAGAAAATATTTAGATTTTTTTAGATTCTCATAAAATTAGAATTTCGGTATTTTACATAGGAGAGCATACTGAGTCGGTGTATATACTCCAAAACACAGTAGAATAAGGCATTGTATATTTTCTCTAACGGACTATGTTCAACGCCATTTTTTTTAACTGTGGGATGCCTAGATATCATTTAGATTTTTTTCGATTAAAGTAAAATTAGGATTTCTGTATTTTACATGAGAGAGCATATTGAGTTGGTGTATATACTACAAAACACAGTAGAAATGGTAATTTTATATATTTTCTGACAGATTATCTTCAGAGCTATTTTACTTTTAACATTGGGGTGCCTAGATAATATTTAGATTTCTTTGGATTTGCTTAAATATACAATTTCTGTATTTTACATGAGAGAGCATATGGAGTTGCTGTATATACACAAAAACAGAGTAGAATAGGGCATTGTATATTTTTTCTGACAGATGATATTCAGTGCAGTTTTGTTTTTAATGTTGGGGTGCCTAGATAATATTTAGATTTTTTCGATTCAGGTAAAATTAGAATTTCTCTATTTTACATGAGAGAGCATACTGAGTTGGTGTATATACTCTAAAACAGAGTAGAATAGGGCATTGTATATATTTTCTGACAGACTATATTCAGAGCAATTTTCCTTTAAGCCTTGGGGTGCCTAGATAATATTTAGATTTTTTTGGATTCACGTAACGTTAGAATTTCGGTATTTTACCTGAGAGAGCATACTGAGTTATATATATATTCCAGAACAGAGTAGAATAGGGCATTGTGTATCTTCTCTGACAGATTATATTCAGAGCAATTTTGCTTTTAACATTGGGGTGCCTAGATAATATTTAGATTTTTTTCGATTCACGTAAAATTAGAATTTCGATATTTTACATGAGAGAGCATACTGAGTTGGTGTATATACTCTAAAACAGAGTAGAAAATGGCATGGTATATTTTTTCTGACAGAGTATATTCAGAGCAATTTCGCTTTTAACTTTCGAGTGCCTAGAAAATATTTAGATTTATTCGATTCTGCTAAAATTATAATTTCTGTATTTTACATGAGAGCATATTGAGTTGGTGTATATACTCCAAAACAGAATAGAATACGGCATTCTATATTTTTTCTGACAGATTATATTCAGAGCAATTTTGTTTTTAACATTGGGGTGCCTAGATAATATTTGGATTTTTTTCGATTCACGTAAAATTAGAATTTCGGTATTTTACATGAGAGAGAATATTGAGTTGGTTTATATATTTCAAAACAGAGTAGAATAAAGTAGTGTATAATTTTTCTGACAGATTATATTCAGAATAATTTTGATTTTAACATTCGGGTGTCTAGAAAATATTTAGATTTCTTCTATTCAAGTAAAATCATAATTTCTGTATTTTACAATGGAGAGCACACTGAGTTGGTGTATATACTACAAAACAGTGTTGAAAAGGGCATTGTATATTTTGCCTGACAGATTATATTCAGAGCAATTTTGCTTTTAACATTGTGGTGCCTAGATAATATTTAGATATTTTTCGATTCGCTTAAATATAGAATTTCTGTATTTTACACGAGAGAGCATATGAAGTTGGTGTATATACTGCAAAACAGAGTAGAATAAGTCATTGTATATTATTTCTGAAAGATTACATTCAGAGAAATATTGTTTTTAACATTGGGGTGCCTAGATAATATTTAGATTTTTTTCAATTCACGTAAAATTTGAATTTCGGTATTTTACATGAGAAAGTGGACTGAGATGGTGTATATACTCGAAAACCGAGTAAAATAACGCATTGTATATTTTTTCTAACAGACTATATTCAGAGCCATTTACTTTTACCTTTGGGGTGCCTAGATATTATTTAGATTTTTTCTCGATTCGGGTAATATTAGAATTTCGGTTTTTTACATGAGAGAGCATATTGAGTTGGTGTATATACTACAAAACAGAGTAGAATAGCGCATTGTATATTTTTTCTGACAGATTATATTCAGATCAATTTTTCTTTTAACATTGGTGTGCCTAGATAATATGTAGATATTTTTCAATTCGCTTAAATATAAAATTTCTGTATTTTACATGAGACAGCATATGGAGTTGGTTTGTATACTACAAACCAAAGTAGAATAGGGCATTTTATATTTTTTATGACACATTATATTCAGAGCAATTTTGATTTTAACATTGGGGTGCCTAGATAATCTTTAGATTTTTTTAAATTCACGTAAATTTAGAATATCGGTATTTTACATGAGAGAGCATACTGAGTTGGTGTATATACTCCAAAACAGAGTACAATAAGGAATTGTATATTTTTTCTAACAGACTATATTCAGAGCCATTTTCTTTTAACTTTGGGGCGCCTATATATTATTTAGTTTTTTTTCGATTCGCGTAAAATACGAATTTCAGTATTTTATATGACAGAGCATATTGAGTTGGTGTATATACTCCAAAAAATATATAAAAGGGCAATGTATATTTTTTATGAGAGATTATATTCAGAGATATTTTGCTTTTAACATTGGGGTGCCTAGATAATATTTAGATTTTTTTCGATTCACTTAAAATTTGAACTTCGGTATTTAAAATGAGAGAGCATAATGAGTTGGTGTATATACTCCAAAACAGAGTAGAATAGAGCATTGTATATTTTTTCTGACAGATTATATTCAGAGCAATTTTGCTTTTAACATTCGGGTGCCTAGATAATATTTAGATTTTTTCGATTCGGGTAAAATTATAATTTCTGTATTTTACATGAGAGAGCATATGAAGTTTGTGTATATACTACAAAACAGAGCAGAAAAGGGCATTGAATATTTTTTCTGACAGATTATATTCAGAGCAATTTTGCTTTTAACATTGGGGTGCCTAAATAATATTTAGATATTTTTCGATTCGCTTAAATATAGAATTTCTGTATTTAACATGAGAGAGCATATGGAGTTGGTGTATATACTCCAAAAGAGAGTAGAATAAGGCATTTTATATTTTTTCTGACAGAGTATATTCAGAGCAATGTTGTTTTCATATTGGGGTGCCTAGACAATATTTAGATTTTTTCGATTCACGTAAAATTAGAATTGCTGTATTTTACATGAGAGAGCGTAGTGAGTTGGTGTAGATAATCTAAAACCGAGTAGAATAAGGCATTGTATATTTTTTCTAACAGACCATATTCAGAGTCATATTCTGTTAATTTTGGGGCGACTAGATATTATTTTGATTTTTTACGATTCGTGTAAAATTAGAATTTCTGTATTTTACATGAGAGAGCGTATTGAGTTGGTGTATATACTACAAAACAAAGTAGAATAGTGCATTGTATATTTTTTCTGACAAATTATATTCAGAGAAATTTTGCTTTTATCATTGGGGTGCGTAGATAATATTTTAATTTATTTCGATTCGCTTAAATATAGAATTTCTGTATTGTACATGAGAGAGCATATGGAGTTGGTGTATATTCTCCAAAACAGAGTGGAATAGGGCATTGTATATTTTCTCTGACAGATTATATTCAGAGCAATTTTGTTGTTAACATTGGGGTACCTAGATAATATTTAGATTTTTTTATTCGAGTAAAATTAGAATTTTTGTATTTTACATGAGAGAGCATATTGAGTTGGTGTATATACTCCAAAACAGAGTAGGAAAAATCATTGTATATTTTTTCTGACAGATTATATTCAGAGCAATTTTGCTTTTAACATTGGGGTGCCCAGATAATATTTAGATTTTTTGATTCACGTAAAATTAGAATTTCGGTTTTAACATGAGGGAGCATACTGAGTGGGTGTATATACTCCAAAACATAGTCGAATAAAGCATTGCATATTTTTTCTAACAGACTATATTCAGAGCCATTTTCTTTTAACTTTGTGGTGCCTAGATATTATTTAGATTTTTTTCGATTCGCGTAAAATTCGAATGTTGGTTCTTTACATGAGAGAGCATATAGAGTTGGTGAATATACTACAAAACAGAGTAGAAAAGGGCATTGTATATTTTTGCTTACTGATTATATTCAGAGCAATGTTGCTATAAATATTGGGGTGCCTAGATAATATTTAGATTTTTTTCGATTCGCTTAAATATAGAATTTCTGTATTTCACATGAGAGAGCTTATGGAGTTGGTGTATATACTCCAAAACAGAGTAGAATAGGGCATTGAATATGTTTTCTGACAGTTTATATTCAGAGCAATTTTGTTTTTAACATTTGGTTGCCTAGATAATATTTAGATTTTTTCCGATTCACGTAATATTAGAATTTCGGTATTTTACATGAAAGAGCATACTTAGTTGATTCATATATTCCAAAACAGAGTAGAATAGGGCATTGTATATTTTTTTTGACAGATTATATTCAGAGCCAATTTCTTTTAACTTTTGGGCACCTAGATATTATTTAAATTATTTTCGATTCGTATAAAATTAGAATTTCAGTATCTTACAAGAGAGACCATATTGAGTTGGTTTCTATAATATAAAACAGAGTAGAAAAGGGCATTGTATATTTTTTCTGACAGATTATATTCAGAGCAATTTTGCTTTTAACATTGGGGTGCCTAGATAATATTTAGATTTTTTTCGATTCGCCAAATATAGAATTTCTGTATTTTACATGAGAGAGAATATAGAGTTGGTGTATATACTCCAAAACAGAGTAGAATAGGGCATTGTATATTTTTTCTGACAGACTATATTCAGAGCCATTTTCTTTTAACTTTGGGGCACCTGGATATTATTTAGATTTTTTTCGATTCACGTAAAATTAGAATTTCGGTATTTTATCTGAGAGAGCATATTGAGTTGGTGTACATACTACAAAACAGAGTAGAAATGGGCATTGTATATATTTTCTCACAGATTATATTCAGAACAATTTTGATTTTAACATTGGGGTGCCTAGATAATATTTAGATTTTTTTCGATTCGCTAAATATTTAATTTCTGTATTTTACATGAAAGAGCATATTGAGTTGGTGTATATACTCGAAAACAGAGTAGAAGAGGGCATTGTATATTTTTTCTGACAGATTATATTCAGAGCAATTTTGATTATAACATTGGGGTGCCTAGATAATATTTAGATTTTTTTCGATTAACGTAAAATTAGAATTTCGGTGTTTTACATGAGAGAGCATACTGAGTTGATGTATATACTCCAAAACAAAGTAGAATAAGGCATTGTATATTTTTTTTAACAGACTATATTCAGATTCATTTTCTTTTAACTGTGGGGCGCCTAGATATTATTTAGATTTTTTTCGATTCGCGTAAAATTAGAATTTCGGTATTTTACATGAGAGAGCATATTGAGTTGGTGTATATATTCCAAAACAGAGTAGAAAAGGGCATTGTATATTTTATGTGACAGATTATAATCAGAGCAATTTTGTTTTTAACATTGGGGTGCTTAAATAGTATTTAGATTCTTTTCCATTCGCGTAAAATTGGAATTTCGGTGCTTTACATGTGAGAGCATATTGAGTTGGTGTATATACTCCAAAACAGAGTAGAATAAGGCACTGTATATTTTTTCTAACAGAGTATATTCAGAGCCATTTTCTTTTAACATTGGGGTGCCTAGATATTATTTAGATTTTTTTTTATTCGCGTGATATTTGAATTTCTGTATTTTACATGAGAGAGCATACTGAGTTGGTGTATATACCGCAAAACAGAGTAGAATAAGGCATTGTATATTTTTTCTAACAGACTATATTTAGAGCCATTTTTCTTTAACTTTGGGGCGCCTAGATATTAATTAGATTATTTTCGATTCACGTAAAATTAGAATTGTGGTATTTTTCATGAGAGAGGATATTGAGTTGGTGTATATAGTCCAAAACAGAGTAGGAAAGGGCATTGTATATTTTTTCTGACAGATTATATTTAGAGCACTTTTACTTTTATCATTGGGGTGCCTAGATTATGTTTAGATTTTTTTCGATTCGCTTAAATGCCGAATTTCTGTGTTTTATATGAAAGAGCATATGGAGTTGGTGTATATACTCCGAAACAGAGTAGAATATGGCATTGTATATTTTTTCTGACCGATTATATTCAGAGCAATTTTGTTTTTAACATTGGGGTGCCTAGATAATATTTAGAATTTTTCGATACAGGTGAAATTAGAATTTCTGTATTTTCATGAGAGAGCTTACTGAGTTGGTGTATATACTCCAAAACAGAATCGAATAAGGCATTGTATATTTTCTCTAACAGACTATATTCAGAGCCATTTTCTTTTAACTTTGGGGCGCCTAGATATTATTTAAATTTTTTTCGATTCTCGTAAAATTCGAATGTCGGTACTTTACATGAGAGAGCATATTGAGTTGGTGAATATACTACAAAACAGAGTAGAAAAGGGCATTTTATATTTTTGCTTACTGATTATATTCAGAGCAATTTTGCTATAAATATTGGGGTGCCTAGATAAGTTATAGATTTTTTTCGATTCGCTTAATTATAGAATTTCTGTATTTAAATGAGAGCGCATATGGAGTTGGTTTATATACTCCAAAACAGAGTATAATAGGGCATTGTATTTTTTTTCTGACAGATGATATTCAGAGAAGTTTTGATTTTAACATTGGGTTACCTAGATAATATTTAGATTGTTTTCGATTCGCTTAAATATAGAATTTATGTATTTTACATGAGAGAGCATATGGAGTTGGTGTATATACTCCAAATCAGAGTAGCAAAGGGCATTGTATATTTTTTTTGACAGATTATATTCAGAGCCATTTTATTTTAACTTTTGGGCGCCTAGATATTATTTAAATTATTTTCGATTCGCATAAAATTAGAATTTCAGTATCTTACAAGAGAGAGCATATTGAGTTGGTTTCTATAATATAAAACAGAGTAGTAAAGGGCATTGTATATTTTTTTGTGACAGATTATATTCAGAGTAATTTTGCTTTTAACATTGGGATGGCTAGATAATATTTAGATTGTTTTCGATTCGCCAAATATAGAATTTCTGTATTTTACATGAGAGAGAATATAGGGTTGGTGTATATACTCCAAAACAGAGTAGAATAGGGCATTGTATATTTTTTCTGAAAGATTTTATTCAGATCAATTTTTATTTTAATATTGGGGTGCCTAGATAATATTTAGATATTTTTCGATTCACTTAAATATATGATTTCTGTATTTTACATGAGATAGCATATAGAGTTGGTGTATATACTCCAAAACAAAGTATAATAGGGAATTTATATATTTTCTGACAGACTATATTCAGAGCAATTTTTTTTTTAACATTGGGGTGCCTAGATATTATTTAAATTTATTCGATTCGGGTAAAATTAGAATTTCGCTATTTTACATGAGAGAGCACACTTAGTTGGTGTATATATCCCAAAACAGAGTAGAATAAGGCGTTGTATTTTTATTTTAACAGACTATATTTAGAGCCATTTTCTTTTAAATTTGGGGCGCTTAGATATTTAGATTTTCTTCGATTTGCGTAAAATTCAAATTTCTGTAATTTACAAGAGAGAGCATATTGAGTTGGTGTATATACTCTAAAACAGAGTAGAAAATGGCATTGTATATTTTTTCTGACAGATTATATTCAGAGCAGTTTTGCTTTATCATTGGGGTGCATAGATAATATTTAGATTATTTTTGATTCACATAAAATTAGAATTTCGGTATTTTACATGAGAGAGCATACTGAGTTAGTGTATATACTCCAAAACAGAGTAGAAAAAGGCATTGTATATTTTCTCTAACAGACTAAATTCAGAGCCCTTTTCTATTAACATTGGGGCGCCTAGATATCATTTAGATTTTTATCGATTCGCGTAAAATTAGAATTTCAGTATTTTACATGAGAGAGCATATTGAGTTGGTGTATATACTCCAAAACAGAGTAGAAAAGGTCATTGTATATTTTTTCTGACAGATTATATTCAGAGCAATTTTGCTTTTAACATTGTGGTGCCTAGATAATATTTAGATTTTTTTCAAGTCACGTTAAATTAGAATTTCTGTATTTTACATGAGAGAGCATACTGAGTTGGTGTATATACTCCAAAACACAGTAGAAAAGGTCATTGTATATTTTCTCTGACAGATTATATTTAGAGAAATTTTGCTTATAACGTTGGGGTGCCTAGATAATATTTAGATTTTTTCGATTCACGTAAATTTAGAATTTCGTTATTTTACATAAGAGAGCATACTGAGGTTTTGTATATACTCCAAAACGGAGTAGAATAGGGCATTGTATATTTTTTCTGACAGATTTTATTCATAGCAATTTTGTTTTCAACATTTGGGTGCCAATATAATATTTAGCTTTTTTCGATTCTGGTAAAATTAGAATTTCTGTATTTTACGTGAGAGAGCATACTGTGTTGTTTTATATACTCCAAAACAGAGTAGAATAAGACATTGTATATTTTTTCTAACAGACTATATTCAGAGCCTTTTTATTTTAAATTTAAGGCGCCTATATATTATTTAGGTTTTTTTCGATTCACGTAAAATTAGAATTTCGTTATTTTACATGAGGGTGCATTCTCAGTTGTTGTATATACTCCAAAACAGAGTAGAAAAGGGCATTGTATATTTTTTCTGAGAGACTATATTCAGAGCAATTTTGTTTTTAACATTGGGGTAACAAGATAATATTTATATTTTTTTCGATTCGTATAAAATTAGAATTTCGTTATTTTACAGGAGAAAGCATACTGAGTTGGTGTATATACTCCAAAAGAGAGTAGAATAAGGAATTGTATATTTACTTTAACAGACTATACTCAGAGCCATTTTCTTTTAACTTTGGGGCTCCTTGATATTATTTAGATTTTTTTTGATTTGCGTAATATTAGAATTTCGGTATTTTACATGAGATAGCATATTGAGTTGGTGTATATACTCGAAAACAGAGTAGAAAAGAACATTGTATATTTTTTCTGACAGATAATATTCAGAGCAATTTTGCTTTTAACACTTGGATGCCTAGATAATATTTAGATTTTTTTCGATTCGTGTAAAATTAGAATTTCTTCATATTACATAAGAGAGCATATGGAGTTTGTGTATATACTTCAAAACAGAGTAGAATAGGGCATTGTGTATTTTGTTTGACAGATTATATTAAGACAAATTTTGTTTTTAACATTGGGGTGCCTAGATAATATTTAGATTTTTTTCGATTCACGTAAATTTCGAATTTCTGTATTTTACATGAGAGAGCATACTGAGTTGGTGTATATACTCCAAAACAGAGTAGAATAAGGCATTGTATATTTTTTTTAACAGACTATATTCAGAGAGATTATCTTTTAGCTTTGGGGTGCCTAGATATTATTTAGATGTTTCCTTTCACATAAAATTTTAATTTCGGTATTTTACATCAGAGGGCATATTGAGTTGGTTTATGTGCTTCAAAACAGAGTAGAAAAAAGCATTGTATATTTTTTCTGACAGATTATATTCTGAGCAATTTTCCTTTTAACATTCGTGTGCCTAGATAATATTTAGATTTTTTTCAATTCACGTAATATTATATTTTCCATATTTTACATGAGAGAGCATACTGAGTTGGTTTATATACTCCAAAACAGAGTAGAATAAGCATTGTATATTTTTTATAACAGACTATATTCAGAGCCATTTTGTTTTAACTTTGGGGTGCGTAGATATTATTTAGATTTTTTTCGATTCGCGTAAAATTAGAATTTCAGTATTTTACTTGAGAGAGCATATTGAATTTGTGTATATATTCTAAAACAGAGTAGAAATGGGCATTGTACATTTTTTCTGACAGATTATGTTAAGAGCAATTTTGCTTTTAACATTGGAGTGCCTAGATAATATTTAGATTTTTTTCGATTCTTTTAAATATAGAATTTATGTATTTTACATGAGAGAGCATATGGAGTTGGTGTATATACTCCAAAACAGAGTAGAATAAAGCATTGTATATTTGTTAAACAGACTATATTCAGAGCGATTTTCTTTTAACTAAGGGGTGCCTAGATATTATTAAATTTTTTTCAATTTGCGTGAAATTAGAATTTCGGTATTTTACATAAGAGAGCATATTGACTTGGTGTATATACTCCAATACAGTGTAGAAAAGGGCATTGTATCTTTTTTCTGACAGATTATATGCAGAGCAATTTTGCTTTATCATTCGCGTGCCTAGATAATATTTAGATTTTTTTCGATTCACTTAAAATTAGAATTTCGGTATTTTTTATGAGAGCATATTGAGTTGGTGTATATACTCCAAAACAGAATAGAAAAGGGCATTGTATATTTTTTCTGACAGATTATATTCAGTGCAATTTTCCTTTTTACATTCAGGCGCCTAGATATTATTTAGATATGTTTCGATTCGCTTAAATTTAGAATTTCGGTATTTTACATGAGAAAGCATACTGAGTTGGTGTATATACTCCAAAAGAGAGTAGAATAAGGCATTGTACATTTACTCTAACAGACTAAATTCAGAGCCATTTTCTTTTAACTTTGGGGCGCCTAGATATTATTTAGATTTTTTTCGATTCACATACAATTAGAATTTCGTTATTTTACATGAGAGAGCATACTGAGTTGGTGTATATACTCCAAAACTGAGTAGAATAAGGCATTGTATATTTTTTCTTACAGACTATACTCAGAGCCATTTTCTTTTAACTTTGTGGCGCCTAGATATTATTTAGATTTTTTCGTTTCACATAAAATTTTCATTTCGTTATTTTACATCAGGGGGCATTTTGAGTTGGTGTATATGCTCCAAAACAGAGTAGAAAATAGCACTGTATATTTTTCTGACAGATTATATCCTGAGCAATTTTGCTTTTAACATTCGTGTGCCTAGATAATATTTAGATGTTTCTGATTCACATAAAATTAGAATTTCGGTATTTCACATGAGAGAGCATACTGAGTTGGTGTATATACTCCAAAACTGAGTAGAATAAGGCATTGTATATATTCTCTAACGGATTATATTCAGAGCCATTTTCTATTAACATTGGGGCACCTATATATTATTTAGATTTCTTTTGATTCGTGTAAAATTAGAATTTCGGTATTTTACATGAGAGAGAATATTGAGTTCGTGTATATACTCCAAAACAGAGTAGAAGAGGGCATTGAATATTTTTTGTGACTGATTATATTCAGGGCAATTTTGCTTTTAACTTTGGGGTGCCTAGATAATATTTACGTTTTTTTCGATTCGCTTAAATATAGAATTTCTGTATTTTACATGAGAGAGCATACTGAGTTGGTGTATATACTCCAATACAGAGTAGAATAAGGCATTTTATATTTTATTTAACAGACCATATTCAGAACCATTTTCTTTTATCTTTGGGGCGCCTACATATTGTTAAAATTTTTTCAATTTGCGTAAAATTAGAATTTCAGTATTTTACATGAGAGAGCATATTGACTTGGTGTATAAACTCCAATACAGTGTAGAAAAGGGCATTGTATCTTGTTTTTGACAGAATATATTCAGAGTAATTTTGCTTTTAACATTCGGGTGGCTAGATAATATTTAGATTTTTTTCGCTTAACGTAAAATTAGAATTTTTGTATTTTACATGAGAGAGCATACTCAGTTGATGTATTTACTCCAAAACACAGTAGAATAAGGCATTGTATATTTTTTCTAACAGATGATATTCAGAGCCCTTTTCTTTTAACTTTGGGGTGCCTAGATTTTATTAAGATTTTTTTCGATTTGCGTACAATTAGAATTTCGGTATTTTACGTGAGAGAGCATATTGAGTTGGTGTATATACTGCAAATTAGACTAGAAAAGAGCATTGTATATTTATTCAGACAGACTATATTCAGAGTAATTTTGCTTTTAACATTGGGGTGCCTAGATAATATTTTGATTTTTTTCGATTCACTTAAATATAGAATTTCTGTATTTTACATGAGACAGTATATGGAGTTGGTGTATATACTCCAAAACAGAGTAGAATAGGGCATTGTATATTTTTTCTGACAGATTATATTCAGAGCAATTTTGTTGGAAACATTGGGGTGCCTAGATAATATTGAGATTTTTTCGATTCGGGTAAAATTAGAATTTATGTATTTCACATGAGAGAGCATACGGAGTTGGTGTATATACTCCAAAACTGAGTAGAATAGAGCATTGTATATTTTTTCTGACAGACTATATTCAGAGAAATTTTTTTTTTTAACATTGGGTTGCCTAGATAATATTTAGATTCTTTTCGATTCACGTAAAATGAGAATTTCGTTATTTTACTTGAGAGAGCATACTGAGTTGGTGTATATACTCCAAAACAGAGTAGAATAGGGCATTGTATATTTTTTCTGACCAATAATATTCAGAGTAATGTTGCTTTTATCATTGGAGTGCCTAGGTAGTATTTAGATTTTTTTCGATTTGCTTAAATATGTAATTTCTGTATTTTACATGAGAGAGCATACTGAGTTGGTGTATATACTCCAAAACAGATTAGAAAAGGGCATTGTATATTTTTTCTGACAGATTATATTCAGTTTAAGTTTGCTATTAACATTGGGGTGCCTAGATATTATTTAGATATTTTTCGATTTGCTTAAAATTAGAATTTCGGTATTTCACATGAGAGAGCATACTGAGTTGGTTTATATACTCCAAAACAGAGTAGAATAAGGCATTGTATATTTCCACTAACAGACTATATTCAGAGCCATTTTCTTTTAACTTTGGGGCGCCTAGATATTATTTAGATTTTTTTTGATTATCGTAAATTAGAATTTTGTTATTTTACATGAGAGAGCATACTGAGTTGGTGTATATACTCCAAAACAGAGTAGAACAGGGCATTGTATATTTTTTATGACAGATTATATTCAGAGCAATTTTGCTTTTAACATTCGGGTGTGTACATAATATTTAGATTTTTTTCGATACAGGTAAAATTACAATTTCGGTATTTTAAATGAGAGAGCATACTGAGTTGGTGTATATAATCCAAAACACAGTAGAATAAGCTATTTTATTTTTTTTCTAACATACTATATTCAGAGCCATTTTCTTTTAACTTTCTGGCGCCTAGATATTATTTAGATTTCTTTCGATTCACGTAAAATTAAAATTTCGGTATTTTATATGAGAGAGCATAATGAGTTGGTGTATATACTCCAAAACAGATTAGAAAGGAGCATTGTATATTCTTTCTGAAGGATTTTATTCAGTGCAATGTTGCTTTTAACATTGGGATGCCTAGATAATATTTAGATTTTCTTCGATTCGCTTAAATATAGAATATCTGTATTTTATATTAGAGAGCTTACGGAGTTGGTGTATATACTCCAAATCAGAGTATAATAAAGCATTGTATATTTTCTCTGACAGATTTTATTCCGAGCAATTTTGTTTTTAACATTGGGGTGCCTAGATAATATTTTGATTTTTTCGATTCTGGTAAAATTGGAATTCTTGTATTTGACATGAGACAACATATTGGGTTCGTGTATATACTCCAATACTGAGTAGAAAAGGTCATTGTGTATTTTTTCTGACAGATTATATTAAGAGCAATTTTTTTTAACATTGGTGTGCCTATATAATATTTAGAATTTTTTCGATTTGCATAAATATAGAATTTCTGTATTTTACATGAGAGAGCATATGGAGTTGCTGTATATATTCCCAAACAGAGAAGAATAGGGTATTCTATTTTTTTTCTGATACATTATATTCAGAGCAATTTTGTTTTTAACATTGGGGTGCCTAGATAATATTTAGATTTTTTTCGATTCACGTAAAACTAGAAATTCGGTATTTTACATGAGAGAGCATACTGAGTTGGTGTATGTACTCCAAAACAGAGTAGAATACGGCATTGTATATTTTTTCTAACAGACTATATTGAGAGTCATTTTCTTTTATCTTTGGGGCACCTACATATTATTTAGATTTATTTCGATTCACGTAAAATTAGAATTTTTTTATTTTACATGAGAGAGCATATTGAGTTGGTTTATATACTACAAAACAGAGTGGAAAAGGGCATTGTATATTTTTTCTGACAGATTATATTCAGAGCAATTTTGCCTTTAACATTCGGGTGCCTAGATAATATTTAGATTTTTTTCGATTCACGAAAATTTAGAATTTCTGTATTGTATATGAGAGAGCATACTGAGTTGGTGTATGTACTCCAAAACAGAGTAGAAAAGGGCATTGCATGTTTTCTCTGACAGATTATATTCAGAGTAATTTTGTTTTTAACATTGGGGTTCCTAGATAATATTTAGATTTTTTTCGATTCGCTTAAATATTGAATTTCTGTATTTTACATGAGAGAGCATATGGAGTTAGTGTATATACTCCAAAACTGAGTAGAATAAGGCATTGTATATTTTTTTCTGACTGATTCTATTCAGAGCAATTTTGTTTATAACTTTATGTTGCCTAGATAATATTTAGATTTTTTCGATTCGGGTAAAATTAGAATTTCTGTATTTAACATGAGAGAGCATATTGAGTTGGTGTAAATACAACAAAACTGAGTAGAAAAGGGCATTGTATATTTTTTATGACAGTTTTTTTTTTTCAATTTGTATGTGTGTTTTTTTCTTTTTTTTTTTAATTTTTTATTGGATTATAGGTTTTGGGGTACATGAGCAGAGCATGCAAGACAGTTGCGTAGGTACACACATGGCAGTGTGCTTTGCTTTTCTTCTCCCCTTCACCCACATTTGGCATTTCTCCCCAGGCTATCCCTCCCCACCTCCCCCTCCCACTGGCCCTCCCCTTTTCCCCCCAATAGACCCCAGTGTTTAGTACTCCCCTTTCTGTGTCCATGTGTTCTCATTTTTCATTACCCACCTATGAGTGAGAATATGCGGTGTTTCATTTTCTGTTCTTGTGTCAGTTTGCTGAGGATGATGTTCTCCAGATTCATCCATGTCCCTACAAACGACACGAACTCATCATTTCTGATTGCTGCATAATATTCCATGGTGTATATGTGCCACATTTTTCCAATCCAGTCTATTATCAATGGGCATTTGGGTTGATTCCAGTTCTTTGCTATTGTAAACAGTGCTGCAATGAACATTCGTGTACATGTGTCTTTATAGTAGAACAATTTATAGTCTTTTGGATATATACCCAGTAATGGGATTGCTGGGTCAAATGGAATTTCTATTTCTAAGGCCTTGAGGAATCACCACACTGTCTTCCACAATGGTTGAACTAATTTACACTCCCACCAACAGTGTAAAAGTGTTCCTTTTTCTCCACATCCTCTCCAGCATCTGTTGTCTCCAGATTTTTTAACGATCGCCATTCTAACTGGCGTGAGATGGTATCTCAATGTGGTTTTGATTTGCAACTCTCTGATGACCAGTGACGATGAGCATTTTTTCATATGATTGTTGGCCTCATATATGTCTTCTTTCATAAAGTATCTGTTCATATCCTTTGCCCACTTTTGAATGGGCTTGTTTGTTTTTTTCCTGTAAATCTGTTTGAGTTCTTTGTAAATTCTGGATATCAGCCCTTTGTCAGATGGGTACACTGCGAAAATTTTTTCCCATTCTGTTGGTTGCCGATCCACTCTAGTGACTGTTTCTTTTGCCGTGCAGAAGCTGTGGAGTTTCATTAGGTCCCATTTGTCTATTTTGGCTTTTGTTGCCATTGCTTTTGGTGTTTTGTTCATGAAGTCCTTGCCTACTCCTATGTCCTGGATAGTTTTGCCTAGATTTCCTTCTAGGGTTTTTATGGTGCCAGGTCTTATGTTTAAGTCTTTAATCCATCTAGAGTTAATTTTAGTGTAAGGTGTCAGGAAGGGGTCCAGTTTCTGCTTTCTGCACATGGCTAGCCAGTTTTCCCAACACCATTTGTTAAACATGGAATCCTTGCCCCATTGCTTTATTCAAAGAAATTTTGTTTTTAACATTGGGTGACCAGATAATATTTAGATTTTCTTCGATTCACTTAAATATAGAATTTCGGTATTTTACATGAGAGAGCATACTGAGTTGGTGAATATACTCCACAACAGAGTTAAATAGGGCATTGTATATTTTTCTACCAGATTATATTCAGAGCAATTTTGTTTTTAACATTGGGGTGCCTCGATAATATTTCGATTTTTTCTATTCGGTTAAATTTATAATTTCTGTATTTTACATGAGAGAGGATACTGATTTGATGTATATACTCCAAAACAGAGTAGAATAAGGAATTGTATATTTTTTTAACAGATTATATTCAGAGCCATTTTCTTTATATTTGGGGCGTCTAGATATTATTTAGACTTTTTTCGATTCACGTAAAATTAGAATTTCGGTATTTTACATGAGAGAGCATAACGAGTTGGTTTATATACTCCAAAACAAAGTAGAAAAGGGCATATATATTTTATCTGCCAGATTATATTCAGAGCAATTTTGCTTTTAACATTCGGGTGCCTAGATAATTAGATTTTTTCGATTCACGTAAAATTAGAATTTCGGTATTTTATATGAGAGAGCATACTGTGTTGGTGCATATACTCCAAAACAGAGTAGAATAAGGCATTGTATATTTTTTCTAACAGACTATATTGAGAGCCATTTTCTTTTAACTTTGGTGCGCCTAGATATTATTTAGATTTTTTTCGATTAGCGTAAAATTCAAATTTCTGTATTTTACATGAGAGACCATATTGAGTTGGTGTATATACTCCAAAACAGAGTAAAAATAGCATTGTATATTTATTCTGACAGATTATTTTCAGAGCAATTTAGCTTTTAACATTGGGGTGCTTATATATTATTTAGATTTTTTCATTTGCTTAAATATAGAATTTCTGTATTTTACATGAGAGAGCATATGGAATTGGTGCATATACTCCAAAACAGAGTAGAATAGGGCATCATATATTTTTTCTGACAGATCATATTCAGAGCAATTTTGCTTTTAACATTGGGGTGCCTAGATAATATTTAGATTTTTTTTCAATTCAGGTATATTTAGAATTTCGGTATTTTACATAAGAGAGCATATTGAGTTCATGTATATACTCCAAGAAAGAGTAGAAAACGGCATTGTGTATTTTCTGTGACAGACTATATTCAGAGCAATTTTGCTTTCAACATTGGGGTGCCTAGATAATATTTAGATTTCTTTCGATTCGTGTAAATATAGAATTTCGGTATTTTACATGAGAGAGCATATTGAGTTGGTGTATATACTCCAAAACAGAGTAGAAAAGGGCACTGTGTATTATTTCTGAAATATTGTATTCAGAGCAATTTTGCTTTTAACATTGGGGTTCATAGATATTATTTAGATTTTTTTCGATTTCCGTAAATTTAGAATTTCTGTATTTTACATGAGAGAGCATATTGAGTTGGTGTATATACTCCAAAACAGAGTAGAAAAGGGCATTGTATATTTTTTCTGACAGATTATATTCAGAGAAATTTTGCTATTACCATTGGGGTGCCTAGATAATATTTAGATTTCATTTGATTAGCGTAAATTTAGAATTTCGGTATTTTACAGAAGAGAGCATATTGAGTTGTTGTATATACTCAAAAACAGAGTAGAAAACGGAACTGCATATTTTTTCTGACAGATTTTATTCAGATCCATTCTCTTTCCACTTAGGGGTGCCTAGATAATATTTAAATTTGTTTTGATTCGCGTGTATGTAGAATTTCGGTATTTTACATAAGAGAGCATATTGGGTTGGTCTATATACTCCAAAACAGAGTAGAAAAGGGCATTGTATATTTTTTCTGATAGACTATATTCAGAGCAATTTTGCTTTTAACAATGGGGTGCCTAGATAATATTTATATTTCTTTCGATTCGTGTAAAATTAGAATTTCGGTATTTTACATTTGAGAGCATATTGAGTCGGTGTACATAGTCCAAAACAGAGTAGAAAAGAGCATTGTGTATATTCTCTGACAAATTATATTCAGAGAAATTTTGCTTTTAATCTTAAAGTCCCTAGATATTATTTAGATTTTTTTTGATTCGCGTGTATTTAGAATTTCAGTATTTTACATGAGAGAGCATATTGAGTTGGTGTATATACACCAACACCCAGTAGAAAAGGGCACTGTATATTTTTTCTGACAGACTATATTAAGAGCAATTTTACTTTTAACATTAGGGTGCCTAGATAATATTTAGATATTTTTTGATTCGCCTCAAATTAGAATTTTGGTATTTTACATGAGAGAGCATATTAAGTTGAT
Source organism: Callithrix jacchus (assembly GCF_049354715.1). Classification (NCBI taxonomy): domain Eukaryota; kingdom Metazoa; phylum Chordata; class Mammalia; order Primates; family Cebidae; genus Callithrix; species Callithrix jacchus. Next base: position 177,812,582 of record NC_133505.1, read on the forward strand.
GTATATACGCCAAAACAGAGTAGAAAAAAGCATTGTATATTTTTTCTGACTTACTATATTCAGAGCAATTTTGCTTTTAACATTGGGTTGCTTAGATGATATTTAGATTTTTTTCGATTCACGTAAATTTAGAATTTCGGTATTTCACATGAGAGAACATATTGAGTTGGTTTATATACTCCAAAACTGAGTAGAAAAGGGCATTGTATATTTTTTCTGACAGATTATATTCAGAAAAATTCTGCTTTTAACATTGGGGTGCCTAGATAATACTTAGATTTTTTTCGATTCGCGTGTATATAGAATTTCGTTATTTTTCATAAGAGAGCTTATTGGGTTGGTGTATATACTCCAAAACAGAGTAGAAAAGGGCATTGTATATTTTTTCTGACAGATTATATTCAGAGCAGTTTTACTTTTAACAACGGGGTGCCTAGATAATATTTAGATTTTTTTGGGTTTGTGTAAAATTTGAATTTCGGCATTTTACATGGAGAGCATATTGAGTTGGTCTATATACTCCAAAACAGAGTAAAATAGGGCATTGTATATTATTTCTAACAGATTATATTCAGAGTAATTTTGCTTTTAACATTGGGGAGCCTAGATAATATTTAGATTTTTTTCGATTCGTGTTTATTTAGAATTTTGATATTTTACATGAGAGCATATTGAGTTGGTTTATATACTCTATAAAAGAGTAGACAAGGGCATTGTGTATTTTTTCTGAAAGTTTATATTCAGAGCAATTTTGCTTTTAACATTGGGGTGCCTAGATAATATTTAAATTTTTTTTCAATTCAGGTATAATTAGAATTTCGGTATTTTACACTAGAGAGCATATTGAGTTGGTGTATATACTCCAAAAAGGAGTAGAAAACGGCATTGTGTATTTTCTGTGACAGACTATATTCAGAGCAATTTTGCTTTTAACATTGGGGTGCCTAGATATTATTTAGATATTTTTCGATTCACGTAAATATAGAATTTCAGTATTTTACATGAGGCAGCATATTGCGTTGGCGTATATACTCGAAAACAGAGTAGAAAAGGGCATTGTTTATTATTTCTGAAAGATTATATTCAGAGCAATTTTGCTTTTAACATTGGGGTTCATAGATAATATTTAGATTTTTTTCGATTTCCGTAAAATTAGAATTTCTGTATTTTACATGAGAGAGCATATTGAGTTGGTGTATATACTCCAAAACAGAGTAGAAAAGGGCATTGTATATTTTTTATGACAGAATATATTCAGAGCAATTTTGCTATTACCATTGGGGTGCATAGATAATATTTAGATTTCATTTGATTTGCGTAAATTTAGAATTTCGGTATTTTACAGAAGAGAGCATATTGAGTTGGTGTATATACTCAAAACAGAGTAGAAAAAGGAACTGTATATTTTTTCTTACTGACTTTTTTCAGATCCATTTTCTTTCTACTTTTTGGTGCCTAGATAATATTTAGATTTTTTTCGATTTGCGTGTATATAGAATTTCGGTATTTTACATGAGAGAGCATATTGTGTTGGTGTATATTCTCCAAAACAGAGTAGAAAAGGGCATTTCATATTTTTTCTGATAGATTATATTCAGAGCAATTTTGCTTTTAACAATGGGGTGCCTAGATAATATTTAGATTTTTTTTTATTTGTGGAAAATTAGAATATCGTTATTTTACTTGGGAGAGCATATTGAGTACGTGTACATATTCCAAAACAGAGTATAAAAGGGCATTGTGTATATTCTCTGACAGATTATATTCAGAGCAATTTTGCTTTTAAACTTCGGGTACCTAGATAATATTTAGATTTTTTTCGATTCGCGTATATTTAGAACTTCAGTATTTTATATTAGAGAGCATATTCCGTTGTTGTATATACAACAACACCGAGTAGAAAAGGGCATCGTATATTTTTTCTGACAGACTATATTACGAGCAATTTTGCTTTTAACATTAGGTTGCCTAGATAATATTTACATATTTTTTGATTCGCATCAAATTAGAATTTTGGTATTTTACATGAGAGAGCATATTAAGTTGATGTATATACGCCAAACCAAAGTAGAAAAAAGCATTGTATAATTTTTCTGACATATTATATTCAGAGCAATTTTGCTTTTAACATTGGGGTGCCTAGATAATATTTAGATTTCTTTCAGTTCATGTAAAATTTGAATTTCGGTATTTTACATGAAAGAGCATATTGAGTTGGTGTATATACTCCAAAACAAAGTAGAAAAGGCCATTGTATATTATTTCTGACAGATTATATTCAGAGCAATTTTGCTTTTAATATTGGGGTTCCTAGATAATATTTAGATATTTTTGGATTCCCTTAAAATTAGAATTTCGGTATTTTACATGAGAGAGCATATTGAGTTGGTGTATATACTCCAAAACAGAGTAGAATTGGGCATTGTATATTATTTCTGACAGATTATATTCAGAGCAATTCTGCTTTTAACATTGGGTGCCTAGATAATATTTAGATGTTTTCAATTCGAGTAAATTTAGAGTTTCGGTATTTTACCTAAAAGAGCATATTGAGTTGGTGTATACACTCCGAAACAGAGTATAATAGGGCATTGTATATTTTTTATGACAGATTATATTCAGAGCAATTTTTCTATTACCATTGGGGTGCCTAGATGATACTTAGATTTCATTTGATTAGCGTAAATTTAACATTTCAATATTTTACGTGAGAGAGCATATTGAGTTGGTGTATATACTCCAAAACAAAGTAGAAAAGGGCATTGTATATTTTCCCTGACAGATTATATTCATATCTATTTATTTCCACATTGCAGTGCCTAGATAATATTTAGATTTTCTTCGATTTGCGTGTATATTGAATTTTGGAATTTGATGTGAGAGAGCTTATTGGGTTGGTGTATATACTCCAAAACAGAGTAGAAAAGGGCATTGTATATTTATTCTAACAGATTATATTCAGAGAAATTTTGCTTTTAAAATTGGGGTGCCTAGATAATATTTATAGTTTTTTTGATTCTCTTAAATATAGAATTTCTGTATTTTACATGAGAGAGCATATTGAGTTGGTGTATATACATTAAAATATAGTAGAATAGGGCATTGTATATATTTTCAGACAGATTATATTCAGAGCAATTTTGTTTTTAACATTGGGGTGCCTAGGTAATATTTAGTTTTTTTTCGATTCACGTAAAATTAGAATTTCGGTATATTACATGGGAGAGCATAGTGAGTTAGCGTATATACTCCAAAACCGAGTAGAATAAGCCATTGTATATTCCTTGTAACAGACTATATTCAGAGCCATTTTCTTTTAACTTTGGGGTGTCTAGATATTATTTAGATTTCTTTCGATTGGTGTAAAATTAGAATTTCGGTATTTTATATGAGAGAGCATATTGAGTTGGAGTATATACCCCAAAACACAGTAGAAAAGGGCATTGTATATTTTTTATGACAGATTATATTCAGAGCAATTTTGCTTTTAACATTCCGGTGCCTAAATAATATTTAGATTTTTTTCGATTCACTTAAAATTCGAATTTCGGTATTTTACATGAAAGAGCATACTGACATGGTGTATATACTCCAAAACAGAGTAGAAAAGGGCATTGTATATTTTTTCTGACAGATTATATTCAGAGCAATTTTGTTTTTAACATTGGGGTTCCTAGATAATATGTAGATTTTTTTCGATTCGCTTAAATATAGAATTTCTGTATTTTACATGAGAGAGCATATGGAGTTGGTTTATATACTCGAAAACAGAGTAGAATAGGGCATTGTATATTTTTTCTGACAGAATATATTCAGAGCAATTTTGTTTTTAACATTGGCGTGCCTAGATAATATTTGGATTTTTTCGATTCTGGTAAAATTAAAATTTCTGTATTTTACATGAAAGAGCATACTGGGTTGGTGTATATACTTTAAAAAAAAGTAGAATATGTCATTGTATATTTTTTTTAACAGACTATATTCAGAGCCATTTTCTTTTAACTTTGGGGCGCCTAGATATTATTTAGATTTTTTTAGATTCACGTAAACTTAGAATTTCGATATTTTACATGAGAGAGCATATTGAGTTGGCGTATATACTCCAAAACAGAGTAGAAAAGGCCTTGTATATTTTTTCTGACAGATTTTATTCAGAGCAACTGTGCTTTTAACATTGGGGTAGCTAGATATTACTTCGATTTTTTTCGATTCGCTTAAATTTAGAATTTCTGTATTTCACATCAGAGAGCATATGGAGTTGGTGTATATACTCCAAAACAGAGTAGAATAGATCATTGTATATTTTTTCTGACACATTATATTCAGAGCAATTCTGTTTTTAACATTGGGATGCCTAGATAATATTTAGATATTTTCGATTCGGGTTAAATTTAAATTTCTGTATTTTACATGAGACAGCATACTGTGTTTGTGTATATACTCTAAACAGACTAAAATAAGGCACTGTATATTTTTTCTGACAGATTATATTCAGAGCAATTTTGTTTTTAACATTGCGGTGCTCGGATAATATTTAGCTTTGTTAGATTTGGGTAAAATTAGAATTTTGGTATTTTACATAATAGAGCATATTGAGTTGGTGTATATACTCCAAAACATAGTAGAATAAGGCATTGTATATTTTTTCTATTAGAGTATATTCAGAGCCATTTTTTTTTAAGTTTGGGGCGCCTACCTATTATTTAGATTTATTTCGATTCGCGTAAGACTAGAATTTTGGTATTTTGCATGAGAGAGCATATTGAGTTGGTTTATATGCTCCAAAACAAAGTAAAATAGGGCATTGTATATTTTTTATGACAGATTATATTCAGAGAAATTTTGCTTTTAACATTGGAGTACCTGGATAATATTTAGATGTTTTTTGATTCGCTTAAATATAGAATTTCTGTATTTTACATGAGAGAGCATATGGTGTTCGTTTATATACTCCAAAACAGAGTAGAATAGGGCATTGTATATTTTTTCTGACACATAATATTCAGAGCAATTTTGTTTTTAACATTGGGGTGCCTAGATAATATTTAGATTTTTTCGATTCGGGTAAAATTAGAATTTCCTTATTTTACATGAGAGAGCATACTGAGTTGGTGTATATACTCCACAACAGAGTAGAATAAGGCATTGTATTTTTTTTCTAACAGACTCTATTCAGATCCATTTTCGTTTGTCTTTGGGGCGCCTAGATATATTTTAGATTTTTTTCGATTCACGTAAAATTAGAATTTCAGTATTTTACATGAGAGAGCATACTGAGTTGGTGTATATACTCCAAAACAGAGTAGAATAAGGCATTGTATATTTTTTCTAGCACACTATATTCAGAGCCATTTCTTTTAACTCTGGGGCGCCTACATATTATTTAGATTTTTTTCGATTACCGTAATATTAGAATTTGGGTATTTTACATGAGAGAGCATATTGAGTTGGTGTATATACGAGAAAACAGAGTAGAATAGGGCATTGTATATTTTTTATGACAGATTAAATTCGGAGCAATTTTGTTTGTAACATTGGGGTTCCTAGATAATATTTAGATTATGTTTGTTTCGCTTTAATATAGAATTTCTGTATTTTACATAAGAGGGCATGTTGAGTTGGTGTATATACTCCAAAACAGAGTAGAATAGGGCATTGTATATTTTTTCTGACAGATTATATTCAGAGCAATATTGCTTTTAACATTAATGTGCCTAGATAATATTTAGATTTTTTTCGATTCGCTTAAATATAAAATTTCTGTATTTTACATGAGAGAGCATATGGAGTTTCTGTATATACTGAAAAACAGAGGGGAATATGGCATTGTATATTTTTTCTGACAGATTATATTAAGATGCATTTTCTTGTAACTTTGGGGCACCTAGACATTATTTAGATTTTTATCGATTCGCCTAAAATTCCAGTTTTGTTATTTTACATGGGAGAGCATACTGAGTTGGTGTATGTACAAAAAACAGAGAAGAAAAGGGCATTGTATATTTTTTCTGACAGATTATATTCAGTGCAATTTTGCTTTTATTATTGGGGTGCCTAGATAATTTTTAGATTTTATTTGATTCGCTTAAATATAGCATTTCTTTATTTTACTTGAGAGAGCATATGGAGTTGGTGTATATACTCCAAAACAGAGTAGAATAGGGCATTGTATATTTTTTCTGATATATTATATTCAGAGCAATTTTGTTTTTAACATTGGGGTGCCTAGATAATATTTAGATTTTTTCGAATCGGGAAAAATTAGAATTTTGGTATTTTACATGAGAGAGCATACTGAGTTGGTTTATATACTTCAAAACAGAGTAGAATAAGGCATTGTATATTTTTTCTAACAGACTATATTCAGAGCCATTTTTTTTAACTTTGGGGCTCCTAGATATTATTTAGATTTTTTTCAATTCACGTACATTTAGAATTTCGGTATTTTACATGAGAGAGCATACTGAGTTGGTGTATATACTACAAAACAGAGTGGAAAAGGGCATTGTAAATTTTTTCTGACAGATGATATTCAGAGCAATTTTGCTTTTAACATTCTGGTGCCTGGATAATATTTAGATTTTTTCGATTCGGGTAAAATTAGAATTTCTGTATTTTACATAAGAGAGCATACTGAGTTGGTGTATATACTCCAAAACAGAGTAGAATAAAACATTGTATATTTTTTCTAACGGACTATATTCAGAACCATTTCTTTTAACTTTAGGGCGCCTAGATATTATTTAGATTATTTCGGTTCGCATAAAATTATAATTTTGGTATTTTACATGAGAGAGCATATTGATTTGGTGTATATATTCCAACACAGAGTAGAAAAAAGCATTGTATATTTTCTCGGAGAGATTATATTCAGAGCAATTTTGGTTTGAACATTGGAGTGCCTAGATAATATTTAGATTTTTTTTCGATAAAGGTAAAATTTGAATTTCGGTATTTTACATGAGAGAGCATACTGATTGTGTGTATATACTCCAAAACAGAGTAGAATAAGGCATTGCATATTTTTTATAACAGACTATATTCAGAGCCATTTTCTTTTAATTTGGGGGCGCCTAGATATTATTTAGATTTTTTTCGATTCGCGTACAATTTGAATTTCGGTATTTTACATGAGAGTGCATATTGAGTTGGTGTATATACTAAAAAACAGAGTAGAAAATAGCATTGTAAATTTGTTCTGACAGATGATATTCAGAGCAATTTTGTTTTTAACATTTGGGTGCCTCGATAATATTTAGATTTTTTTAAATTTACGTAAAATTAGAATTTCTGTGTTTTACATGAGAGAGCATAGTGAGTTGGTGTATATACTCCAAAACAGTAAAATAAGGCACTGTATATTTTTTCTAACAGATTATATTCAGAGCAATTTTGCTTTTAACATTAATGTGCCTAGATAATATTTAGATTTTTTTCGGTTCACTTATATATAGAATTTCTGTATTTTACATGAGAGAGCATATGGAGTTGGTGTATATACTCCAACACATAGTAGAAAAAAGCATTGTATATTTTTTCTGACAGATTATATTCAGAGCAATTTTGTTTTCAACATTGGGGTGCCTAGATAATATGTAGATTTTTTCTATTCGGGTAAAATTGGAATTTCTGTATTTTTCATGAGAGAGCATACTGAGTTGATGTATATAATCCGAAACAAAGTAATAAGGCATTGTATATTTTTTCTAACAGACTACATTCAGAGCCAATTTCTTTTAACTTTGGGGTGCCTAGATATTATTGAGATTTTTTTGGATTCACGTAAAATTATAATTTCAGTATTTTAGATAAGAGAGCATACTGAGTTGGTGTATATACTGCAAAACAAAGTAGAATAAGGTATTGTATATATTTTCTCACAGATTATATTCAGAGCAATTTTGCTTTTAACATTGGGGTACCTATATAATATTTAGATTCTTTTCGATTCGCTTAAATATAGAATTTCTGTATTTTACATGAGAGAGCATATTGATTTGGTGTATATACTCCAAAACAGAGTAGAATAAAGCATTGTATATTTTCTCTAACAGACTATATTCAGAGCCATTTTCTTTTAACTTTGGGCGCCAAGATATTATTTAGATGTTTTTCAATTTGCATAAATTTAGAATTTCGGTATTTTACATGAGAGCATATTGAGTGTGTTTATTTACTACAAAACATAGTAGAAAAGGGCATTGTATATTTTTTCTGACAGATTATATTCAGAGCAATTTTGCTTTTAACATTCAGGTGCCAGGATAATATTTAGATTTTTTTCAATTCGCATAAATATTGAATTCCTGTATTTTTCATGAGAGAGCATACTGAGTTGGTTTATATACTCCAAAACCGAGTAGAATAAGACATTGTATATTTTTTTTTACAGACTATATTCAGAGCCATTTTATTTTACTTTTGGGGCACCTAGATATTATTTAAATTTTTTTCAATTCGCGTAAAATTAAAATTTCGGTATTTTACATGAGAGACCATATTGAGTTGGTGTATATACTCCAACACAGAGTAGAAAAGGGCATTGTATATTTTTTCTTACCGATTATATTCCGAGCAAGTTTGCTTTTAACATTCGGTTGCCTAGATCATATTTAGATTTTTTTCGATTCACTTAAATATAGAATTTCTGTATTTTACATGAGACAGGATATGGAGTTGGTGTATATACTCCAAAACAGAGTAGAATAGGGCATTGTATATTTTTTCTGAAACATTATATTCCGAGCAATTTTGTTTTTAACATTGGGGTGCCTAGGTCATATTTAGATTTTTTCGATTTGGGTAAAATTCGAATTTCTGTATTTTACATGAGAGAGCATACTCAGTTGGTATATATATTCCAAAACAGAGTAGAATAAGGCGTTGTATATTTATTCTAACAGACAATATTCAGAGCCAATTTCTTTTAACTTTGGGGCACCTAGATAATATTTAGATTTTTTTCGATTCACGTAAAATTAGAGTTTTGGTATTTTACATGAGAGAGTATACTGAGTTGGTGTATATACTCAACAGAGTAGAAAAGGGCATTGTATATTTTTTCTGACAGATTATATTCGGAGTAATTTTACTTTTAACATTCGGGTTCCTATATAATATTTAGATTTCTTTCGATTCACGTAGAATTAAATTTTGTTATTTTACATTAGAGAGCATACTGAGTTGGTGTATATACTCCAGAACAGAGTAGAATAAGGCACTGTATATTTTTTCTAACAGACTATATTCAGAGCCATTTGCTTTTAACATTGGGGTACCTAGATCATATTTAGATATTTTTCGATTCGCTTAATTATAGATTTTCTGTATTTAACATGAGAGAGCATATGAAGTTGGTGTATATACTCCAAAGCAGAGTAGAATATGATATTGTATATTTTTTCTGACAGATTATATTAAGAGCAATTTGTTTTTAATATTGGGGTGCCTAGATAATATTTAGATTTTTTCGATTCGGGTAATGTTAGAATTTCTATATTTTACATGAGAGAGCTTACAGAGTTTGTCTATATAATCCAAAAGAGAGTAGAATCAGGCATTGTATATTTTTTCTAACAGACTATATTTAGAACCATTTTCTTTTAACTTTGGGGCGCCTAGTTATTATTTAGATTTTTTTCGTTTCACGTAAAATTAGAATTTCGGTATTTTACATGAGAGAGCAAACTGAGTTGGTGTATATACTCCAAAACCAACTAGAATAAGGTATTGTATATATTTTCTGACAGATTATATTCAGAGAAATTTTGCTTTTAACATTGTGGTGCCTAGATTATATTTAGATTCTTTTCGTTTCGCTTAAATATACAATTTCTGTATTTTACATGAGAGAGCATATGGAGTTGGTGTATATACTCCAAAACAGAGAAGAATAGGGCATTGTATATTTTTTCTCACAGATTATATTCAGAGAAATTTTGTTTTTAACATTGGGGTTTCTAGATAATATTTAGATATTTTTCGATTCACGAAAAATTATAATTTCGGTATTTACACATGAGAGAGCATATTGAGTTGGTGTATATACTCCAAAACAGAGTAGAATAAGGCATTGTATATTTTTTCTAACAGACTATATTAAGAGCCATTTTGTTTTAACATTGGGGCACCTAGATATTATTTAGATTTTTTTCGATTTGCTTAAATATAGAATTACTTTATTTTACATGCGAGAGTATATAAAGTTGGTGTATGTACTCTAAAAAAGAGTAGAATTGGGTATTGTATATTTTTTCTGATAGATCATATTCAGAGCAATTTTCCTTTTAACATTGGGGTGCCTAGATAATATTTAGATTTTTTTCGATTCACGTAAATTTAGAATTTCGGTATTTTACATGAGAGAGCATACTGAGTTAGTGTATATACTCCAAAACAGAGTAGAATAAGGCATTGTATATTTTCTCTAACAGACTATATTCAGAGCCATTTTCTATTAACTTTCGGGCGCCAAGGTATTATTTAGATTTTTTTCGATTCAGGTAAATTTAGAATTTCGATATTTTTCATGAGAGAGCATACTGAGTTATTGTATATACATCAAAACATAGTAGAAGAGGGTATTGTATATTGTCTTTGACAGATTATGTTCACAGCAAATTTGTTTTTACTTTGGGGCACCTAGATAATATTATATTTTTTCCGATTCACTTAAATATAATATTTCTGTATTTTACAAAAGAGAGCATATGGAGTTGGTGTATATACTTTAAAACAGAGTAGAAAATCTCATTGTATATGTTTTCTGACAGATAATATTCAGAGCAATGTTGCTGTTAACATTGGGGTGCCTAGATAATATTTAGGTTTTTTTTTGATTCTAGTAAATTTAGAATTTCGGTATTTTACGTGAGACAGCAAACCGAGTTGGTGTATATACTCCAAAAAAGAGTAGAATAGAGCATTGTATACTTTTTCTGACAGAGTATATTCAGAGCAATTTTGCTTTTAACTTTCGGGTGCCTAGATAATATTTAGATTTTTTCGATTCACGTAAAATTAGAATTTCGGTATTTTACATGAGAGAGCATACTGTGTTGGTGCATATACTCCAAAACAGAGTAGAATAACGCATTGTATATTTTTTCGAACGGACTATATTGAGAGCCCTTTTTGTTTTAACTTTGGTGCGCCTAGATATTATTTAGATTTTTTTGGATTAGCGTAAAATTCAAATTTCTGTATTTTCCATGAGAGACCATATTGAGTTGGTGTATATACTCCAAAACAGAGTAAAAATGGCATTGTATATTTATTCTGACAGATTATTTTCAGAGCAATTTAGCTTTTAACATTGGGGTGCTTATATATTATTTAGATTTTTTCCATTCACTTAAATATAGAATTTCTGTATTTTACATGAGAGAGCATATGGAGTTGGTGCATATACTCCAAAACAGAGTAGAATAGGGCATTGTATATTTTTTCTGACAGATCATATTCAGAGCAATTTTTTTTTTAACATTGTGGTGCCTAGATAATATTTAAAGTTTTTCGATTTGGGTATAATTAGAATTTCTGTATTTTACATGAGAGAGCATACTGAGATGGTCTATATACTCCAAAACGGAGTAGAATAAGGCATTGTATATCTTTTCTAACAGACTATATTCAGAGCCATTTTTTTTTTAACTTTGGGGCGCCTAGATATTATTTAGATTTTTTTTGATTCATGTAAAATTAGAATTTCGGTATTTTACATGACAGAGCCTACTGAGTTGGTGTATATACTCCAAAACAAAGTAGAATAAAGTATTGTATATATGTTCTGACAGATTATATTCAGAGCAATTTTGCTTTTAACTTTGTGGTACCTAGATTATATTTAGATTCTTGTCTATTGGCTTATATATTTAATTTGTGTATTTTACATAAGAGCCATATGGAGTTGGTGTATATACTCTAAAACAGAGTAGAATAGGGCATTGTATATTTTTTCTGACAGATTACATTCAGAGCAATTTTGTTTTTAACATTGGGGTGACTAAATCATATTTACATTTGTTGGATTCGGGTAAAATTTAGATTTCTGTATTTTACATGAGAGAGCATACTGAGTTGGTGTATAAACTCCAAAACAGAATAGAATAAGGCAGTGTATATTTTTTCCAACAGACAATATTCAGAGCCATTTTCTTTTAACTTTGGGGAGCCTAGATAATATTTAGATTTTTTTCAATTCACGTCAAATTAGAATTTCGGTATTTTACATGAGAGAGCATACTGAATTGGTGTATATACGTTAAAACAGAGTAGAAAAGGGCATTGTATATTTTTTCTGACAGATTATATTCAGAGCAATTTTGCTTGAAACATTCGGTTGCCCAGATAATATTTAGATTTTTTTCGATTCACGTAAATTTAGAATTTCGGTATTTTACATGAGAGAGCATACTGAGTTGGTGTATATACTCCAAAACAGAGTAGAATAAGGCATTTTATATTTTTTCTGACAGATTATATTCAGAGCAATTTTGCTTTTAACTTTTGGGTACCTAGATCATATTTAGATATTTTTCGATTCGCTTAAATATAGATTTTCTGTATATTACATGAGAGAGTATATGGAGTTGGTGTATATATTCCAAAACAGAGTAGAATAAGGCATTGTATATTTTTTCTGACAGATTATATTCAGAGCTCTTTTGTTTTTAACATTGGGGTTCCTAGATAATATTTAAATTTTTTTCGATTCGCTTAAATATACAATTTCTGTATATTATATGAGAGAGCATATGGAGTTGGTATATATACTCCAAAACAGAGTAGAATAAGGCATTGTATATTTTGTCTAACAGACTATATTCAGAGCAATTTTCTTTGAACTTTGGGGCGCCTAGATATCATTTAGATTTTTTTCGATTCGTGTAAAATTAGAATTTCGGTATTTTACATGAGAGAGCATACTGAGTTGGTGTATATACTCCAAAACAGAGTAGAGAAGGGCATTGTATATTTTTTCTGACAGATTATATTCAGAGCAATTTTGCTTTTAACATTGGGGTGCCTAGATAATATTTAGAATTTTTTCGAATCACGTCAAATTAGAATTTCGGTGTTTTCATGAGAGAGCATACTGAGTTGGTGTATATACTTCAAAACAGAGTAGAATATGGCATTGTATATTTTTTCTAACAGTGTATATTCAGAGCCATTTTCTTTTAACTTTGGGGCGCCTAGATATTATTTAAATTTTTTTTGATTCGCATAAAATTGGAATTTCGGTATTTGACATGAGAGAGCAAAATAAGTGGGTGTATATACTCCAAAACAGAGTAGAGTAGGGCATTGTAAATTTATTCTGACAGATTATATTCAGAGCAATTTTGTTTTTAAGATTGGGGTGCCTAGATAATATTTAGATTTTATCAATTCGGGTAAAATTAGAATTTTAGTAATTTACATGAGAGAGCATATTGAGTTGGTGTATGTACTACAAAACAGAGTTGAATAGGGCACTGTATATTTTTTTTGACAGATTATATTCAGAGAAAGTTTGCTTTTAACATTGGGTGCCTAGATAATATTTAGATTTATTTCCATTCACCTAAATATAGAATTTCGGTATTTTACATGAGAGAGCATACTGAGTTGGTGTATATAATCCAAACAGAGCAGAATAGGGCATTGTATATTTTTTCTGACAGATTATATTCAGAGTAATTTTGTTTTTATCATTGGGGTGCTTAGATATTATTTAGATTTTTTTCAACTCATGTGAAATTAGAATTTCTGTATTTTACATGAGAGAGCATACTGAGTTGGTGTATATAGTCCAAAACAGGGTAGAATAAGGCATTGTATATTTTTTCTAACAGACTATATTCAGAGCCATTTTCTTTTGACTTCGGGGTTTCACAATATTATTTAGATTTTTTTGAATTCGCGTAACATTTTAATTTCGGTATTTTACATGAGAGAGCATACTGAGTTCGTTTATATACTCCAAAAGACAGTAGAATAAGGCATTTTATATCTTTTCTAACAGACTATATTCATAGCAATTTTCTTATAACTTTCGGGCGCCTACATATTATTTAGATTTTTTTTGATGCGCGTAAAATTAGAGTTTCGGTATTTTACATGAGAGAGCAGGTTGAGTTGGTTTATATACAACAAAACAGAGTAGTAAAGGGCATTGTATATTTTTTTCTGACAGATTATATTCAGAGAAATTTGTTTTTAACACTGTGGTGCCTAGATAACATTTACATTTTTTCGATTTGGTTAAAATTAGAATTTCTGTATTTTACATGAGAGAGCATATGGAGTTGGTTTATATACTTTGAAACAGAGTAAAATAAGGCATTGTATATTTTTTCTAACAGACTATATTCAGAGCCATTATGTTTTTAACATTGGGGTGCCTAGATAATATTTAGATTTTTTTCGATTCCCGTAAATTTAGAATTTCTTTATTTTACATGAGAGAGCATACTGAGTTGGTGTATATACTCCAAAACAAAGTAGAATAAGGCATTGTATATTTTTTCTAACAGACTATATTGAGAGCCATTTTCTTTTAACTTTGGGGCGCCTAGATATTATTTAGATTTTTTTCAATTCGCGTAAAATTAGAATTTCTGTATTTTACATAACAGAGCATACCTAGTTGGTGTATATACTCCAAAACAAAGTAGAGTAAGTCATTTTATATTTTTTCTAACACACTATATTCAGAGCCATTTTCTTTTAACTTTGTGGCGCCTAGATAATATTTATATTTTTTTCGATTCGCGTAAAATTTGAATTTTGGTTTTTTACATGAGAGAGCATATTGAGTTGGTGTATATACTCCAAAACAGAGTAGAAACGGGCATTGTATATTTTTTCTGACAGAGTATATTCAGAATAATTTTGCATTTAACATTGGCGTGCCTAGATTTAGATTTATTTCTGTTCGCGTAAAATTAGAATTTCAGTATTTTACATGAGAGCGCATATTGAGTTCGTTTATATACTACAAAACAGAGTATAAAATAGCATTGTATATTTTTTCTGACAGATTATATTCAGAGAAATTCTGCTTTTAACATTGAGGTGCCTTGATAATATTTAGATTTTTTCGATTCGGGTAAAATTAGAATTTCTCTATTTTAAATGAGAGAGCATATTGAGTTGGTGTATATACTCCAAAACAGAGTAAAATAAGGCATTGTATATTTTTTTCTAACAGATTATAGTAAGAGCCATTTTCTTTTAACTTTGGGGCGCATAGATATTATTTAGATTTATTTCGATTCACGTAAAATAAGAATTTCGGTATTTTACATGAGAGAGCATACTGAGTTTGTTTCTATACTCCAAAACAGAGTAGAATAAGGCATTTTATGTTTTTTCTAACAGACTATATTCATAGAAATTTTATTATAGCTTTCGGGCGCCTACATGTTATTTAGATTTTTTTCTATTCGCGTATAATTACAATTTCGGTATTTTACATAAATGAGCGTGTTGAGTTGGTTTATATACTACAAAACAGAGTAGAAAAGGGCATTGTATATTTTTTCTGGCAGATTATATTCCGATGAATTTTGTTTCTAACACTGTGATGCCTAGATAGTATTTAGATTTTTTCCATTCGGGTAAAATTAGAATTGCTCTATTTTACATGAGAGAGCATATGGAGTTGGTGTATATACTCCAAAGCAGAGTAGAATAGGGCATTGTATATTTTTTCTGACAGATTATATTCAGATCAATTTTGTTTTTAAGAATTGAGGTGCCTAGATAATATTTAAATTTTTTTCGATGCTGGTAAAATTAGAATTTCTGTATTTTACATGAGAGACCATACTGAGTTGGTGTATATACTCCAAAAATGAGTAGAATAAGGCATTGTATATTTTTTCTAACAGACTATATTCAGAGCCATTTTCTTTCAACTTTCGGGCGCCTAGATATTATGTAAATTTTTTTCGATTTGCAGAACCTTTGACTTTCGGTATTTTACAGAAGAGAGCATATTGGGTTGGTGTATATACTCCAAAACAGTGTAGAAAAGTGCATTGTATAATTTTTCTGACAGATTATATTCAGAGCAATTTTTCTCTTCACATTGGGGTGCCTAGATAATATTTAGATTTTTTTTGATTCACCTGAAATTAGAATTTAGGTATTTTACATGAGAGAGCATACTGAGTTGGTGTATATACTCCAAAACAGAGTAGAATAGGGCATTATATATTCTTTCTGACAGATTATATTCAGAGCAATTTTGATTTTAACATTGGGGTGCCTAGATAATATTTAGATTTTTTCGATTCGGGGAAAATTAGAATTTTGATATTTTACATGAGAAAGCATATTGAGTTGGTGTATATACTACAAAACAGAGTAGAATAGGGCATTGTATATTTTTTCTGACAGATTATATTCAGAGCAATTTTGCTTTTAACATGGGGGTGCCTAGATAATTTTTAGATTTTTTTCGATTCACGTAAAATTAGAATATTTGTATTTTACAAGAGAGAGCATACTGAGTTGGTGTATATACTCACAAACAGAGTAGAATAAATCATTGTATATTTTTTCTAACAGACTATATTCAGAGACATTTTCTTTTTACTTCGGGGCAACTAGATATTAGTTAGATTTTTTCGATTCGCGTAAAATTAGAATTTTCGTATTTTATATAAGAGAGCATATGGATTTGGTGTATATACTCCAGAACAGAATAGAAAAGGCATTGTATATTTTCTCTGACAGTTTACATTCAGAGCAATTTTGCTTTTAACGTTGGGGTTCCTAGATAATATTTAGATTTTTTTCGATTCGCTTAAATAAAGAATTTCTGTATTTTACATGAGAGAGCATATTGATTTGGTGTATATACTCCAAAACAGAGTAGTATAGGGAATTTTATATTTTTTCTGACAGATTATATTTAGAGCAATTTTGTTTTTAACATTGGGGTGCCTAGAAAATATTTAGATAATTTCGATTTGGGTAAAATTAAAATTTCTGTATTTTACATGAAAGAGCATACTGAGTTGGTGTATATACTCCAAAACAGAGTAGAATAAGGCATTGCATATTTTGTCTAACAGACTATATTCAGAGACACTTTCTTTCAACTTTGGGGCGCCTAAATATTATGTAGATTTTTTTTGATTTGCGTAAAATTAGGATTTCGATATTTTAAAGCAGAGAGCGTATTGAGTTGGTGTATATACTCCAAAACAGAGTAGAAAAGGGCATTGTATATTTTTTCTGACGGATTATATTCAGAGCAATTTGGCTTTTAACATTGGGGTGCCTAGATAATATTTAGATTTCTTTCGATTCGCTTAAAATTAGAATTTCGTTATTTTACATGAGAGAGCATATTGAGTTAGTGTATATACTATAAAACTGAGTAGAAAAAAGCATTGTATATTTTTTTGATAGATTACATTCAGAGCAATTTTGCTTGTATCATTGGGGTGCCTAGATAATATTTAGATTTTTTTAAATTCACGTAAAATTAGAATTTCTGTATTTTATATGAGAGAGCACACTGAGTTGGTGTATATACTCCAAAACAGAGTAGAATAAGGCATTGTATATTTTTTCTAAAAGACTATATTCAGAGCCATTTTTTTTTAACTTTACGGCACCTAGATATTATTTAGATTTTATTCGATTCGCGTAAAATTAGAATTTCGGTATTTTACATGAGAGAGCATATTGAGTTGGTGTATATACTCCAAAAAAAAGTAGAAAAAACATTGTATATTTTTTTCTGACAGATGATATTAAGAGCAATTTTTCTTTTAACATTCGGGTGCCTAGATGATATTTAGATTTTTTTCGATTCAAGTAAAATTAGAATTTCGGTATTTTACATGAGAGAGCATATGGAGTTGGTGTATATACTCCAAAACAGAGTAGAATAGGTCATTGTATATTTCAACTGACGGATTATATTCAGAGAAATTTTTTTTTTAACATTGGGATGCCTAGATACTATTTAGAATTTTTCGATTTCGGTAAAATTATAATTTCAGTATTTTATATTAGAGAGCAAACTGAGTTGGTGTATATACTCCTAAACAGAGTAGAAAAGGGCATTGTATATTTTTTATGACAGATTATATTCAGAGCAATTTTGTTTTCAACATTGAGGTGTCTAGATAATATTTAGATGTTTTCATTCAGTTAAAATTAGAATTTCGGTATTTTACATGAGAGAGCATACTGAGTTGGTGTATGTACTCTAAAACAGAGTAGAATAAGGCATTGTATATTTTTACTAACAGACAATATTCAGAGCCATTTTCTTTTAACATTGATTTGCGAAAATATTATTTAGATTTTTTTTGATTCGTGTAATATTAGAATTTTTGTATTTTACATGGGAGAGCATATTGAGTTGTTGTATATACTCCAACAAAGAGTAGAAAAGGGCATTGTATATTTTTTCTGACAGATTATATTCAGACCAATTTTGCTTTTAACATTGGAATGCCTAGATAATATTTAGATTTTTCTCGATTTATGTAATCTTAGAATTTCGGTATTTTACATGAGAGAGCATATTGAGTTGGTGTATATACTCTAAAACAGAGTGGAAAAGTTCATTGTATATTTTTTCCGACAGACTATTTTCATAGCAATTTTGCTTTTAGCATTGGGGTGCCTAGATAATATTTAGATTTTTTTCGATTCAAGTAAAATCAGAATTTCGGTATTTTACATGAGAGAGCATATGGAGTTGGTGTATATACTCCAAAACAGAGTAGAATAGGGCATTGTATATTTTAACTGACGGATTATATTCAGAGAAATTTTTTTTTTAACATTGGGATGCCTAGATACTATATAGAATTTTTCAAATCGGGTAAAATTATAATTTCTTTATTTTACATGAGAGAGCATATTGAGTTGGTGTATATAATTTAAAACAGAGTAGAATAAGGCATTGTATATTTTTTCTGACAGATTATATTCAGAGCAATTTTGCTTTTAACATTGGTGTGCCTCGATAATATTTAGATTTTTTTTGATTCACGCAAATTTAGAATTTCGGTATTTTACATGAGAGAGCATACTGAGTTGGTGTATATAATTTAAAACAGAGAAGAATAAGGCATTGTATATTTTTTATAACAGACTATATTCAGAGCCATTTTCTTTTAACTTTGAAACGCCTAGATAATATTTAGATTTTTTTCGATTCCGGTAAAATTAGAATTTCTCTATTTTACATGAGAGAGCATATGGAGTTGGTGTATATACTCCAAAACAGAGTAGAATAGAAGATTGTATATTTTCTCTGAAAGATTATCTTCGGAGAAATTTTGCTTTAACATTAGGGTGCCTAGATAACATTTAGATTTTTTCAACTGGGCTAAAATTAGAATTTCTGTATTTTACATTAGAGAGCATATTGAATTGGTGTATATACTCCAAAACAGAGTAGAAAAGGGCATTGTATATTTTTTCTGACAGATTATATTCAGAGCAATTTTGGTTTTAACATTGGGGTGCCAAGATAAAATTTAGATTTTTTTCTATTTGCTTAAATATAGAATTTCTGTATCTTACATGAGAAAGCAAATGGAGTTGTGTATATACTCCAAATCAGAGTACATTAGGGCATTGTATATTTTTTCTAACAGATTATATTCAGAGCAATTTTGCTTTTAACATTGGTGTGCCTCAATAATATTTAGATTTTTCTTGATTCACGCAAAATTACAATTTCGGTATTTTACATGAGAGAGCATACTGAGTTGGTGTATATAATTTAAAACAGAGAAGAATAAGGCATTGTATATTTTTTCTAACAGACTATATTCAGAGCCATTTTCTTTTAACTTTGGAATGCCTAGATAATATTTAGATTTTATCGATTCCGGTAAAATTAGAATTTCTGTATTTTACATGAGAGAGCATATGGAGTTTGTGTATATACTCCAAAACAGAGTAGAATAGAACATTGTATATTTTCTCTGAAAGATTATCTTCGGAGAAATTTTGCTTTAACATTAGGGTGCCTAGATAATATTTAGATTTTTTCAACTGGGGTAAAATTAGAATTTCTGTATTTTATGTTAGAGAGCATATTGAGTTAGTGTATATACTCCAAAACAGAGTAGAAAAGGGCATTGTATATTTTTTCTGACAGATTATATTCCTAGCGATTTTGCTTTTAACATTGGGGTGCCTAGCTAATATTTAGATTTTTTTCGATTCACGTAAAATTGGAGTTTCGGTATTTTACATTAGAGAGCATACTGAGTTGGTGTATATACTCCAAAACAAAGTAGAATAAGGCATTGTATATTTTCTCTAACAGACTATATACAGAGCCATTTTCTTTTAACTTTGGGGTGCCTAGATATTATTTAGAATATTTTCGATTTGTGTAAAATTAGAATTTCGGTGTTTTACATGAGAGAGAATATTGAATTGGTGTATATACTACAAAACAGAGTAGAAAATGGCACTGTATATTTTATCTGACAGATTATATTCAATTTTGCTTTTTTAATTGGTGTTCCTAAATAATATTTAGATGTTTTATGATTCGCTTAAATATAAAATTTCTGTATTTTACAGAAGAGAGCATATGGAGTTGGTGTATATACTCCAAAAAAGAGTAGAATAGAGCATTGTATACTTTTTCTGACAGAGTATATTTAGAGCAATTTTGCTTTTAACTTTCGGGTGCCTAGATAATATTTAGATTTTTTCGATTCACGTAAAATTAGAATTTCGGTATTTTACATGAGAGAGCATACTGTGTTGGTGCATATACTCCAAAACAGAGTAGAATAAGGCATTGTATATTTTTTCAAACGGACTATATTGAGAGCCCTTTTTGTTTTAACTCTGGTGCGCCTAGATATTATTTAGATTTTTTTGGATTAGCGTAAAATTCAAATTTCTGTATTTTCCATGAGAGACCATATTGAGTTGGTGTATATACTCCAAAACAGAGTAAAAATGGCATTGTATATTTATTCTGACAGATTATTTTCAGAGCAATTTAGCTTTTAACATTGGGGTGCTTATATATTATTTAGAGTTTTTCCATTCACTTAAATATAGAATTTCTGTATTTTACATGAGAGAGCATATGGAGTTGGTGCATATACTCCAAAACAGAGTAGAATAGGGCATTGTATATTTTTTCTGACAGATCATATTCAGAGCAATTTTTTTTTAACATTGGGGTGCCTAGATAATATTTAAAGTTTTTCGATTTGGGTATAATTAGAATTTCTGTATTTTACATGAGAGAGCATACTGAGATGGTCTATATACTCCAAAACGGAGTAGAATAAGGCATTGTATATCTTTTCTAACAGACTATATTGAGAGCCATTTTATTTTAACTTTGGGGCACCTAGATATTATTTAGATTTTTTTCGATTTGCGTAAAATTAGAATTTCGGTATTATACATGAGAGAGCATATTGAGTTGGTATATATACTTCAAAACAGAGAAGAAAAGGGCATTGTATACTTTTTCTGACAGATTATATTCAGAGCAATTTTGCTTTTGACATTCGGGTGCCTTAATAATATTTACATTTCTTTCGATACACGTAAAACTAGAATTTCGCTATTTTATATGAGAGAGCATACTGAGTTGGTGTATATATTTTAAAACAGAGTAGAATAGGGCATTGTATATTTTTTCTAACAGACTATATTGAAAGCCATTTTCGTTTTTTTTGGGGTGCCTTGACATTATTTAGATTTCTTTCGATTGGCGTAAAATTAGAATTTTGGTATTTTACATGAGAGAGCATTCTGAGTTGGTGTATATAATACAAAACAGAGAAGTAAAATCCATTCTGTATATTTCCTGACAGATTATATTCAGAGCCATTTTGCTTTTAACATTGGGGTGCCTAGATAATATTTAGATTTATTCGATTTGCTTAAATATAGAATTTCGGTATTTTACATGAGAGAGCATATTGAGTTTGTGTATATACTCCAAAACAGTGTAGAATAAGGAATTGTATATTTTTTCTGACAGATTATATTCAGAGCAATTTTGTTTTTAACATTGGGTTGACTAAATAATATTTAGATTTTTTTGATTCAGGTAGAATTAGAATTTCTGTATTTTACATGACAGAGCATATTGTGTTGGTGTATAAACTACAAAACAGAGTAGAAAAGGGCATTGTATATTTTTCGGACATATTATATTCAGAGCAATTTTTTTTTAACATTGGGGTGCCTAGATAATATTTAGATTTTTCTCGATTCTCGGAAAATAAGAATTTCTGTATTTTACATGAGAGACCATATGGAGTTGGTGTATATACTACAAAACAGAGTAGAAAAGGGCATTGTACATTTTTTCTGACAGATTTTATTAAGAGCAATTTTGATTTTAACATTGCAGTGCCTAGATAATATTTAGAAAGTTATGGATTCACTTAAAATAAGAATTTCGGTATTTTACATGAGAGAGCATACAGAGTTGTTGTATATACTCCAAAACAGAGTAGAATAGGGCATTGTATATTTGTTCTGACAGGTTATATTCAGAGGAATTTTTTTTTGTAACATAGGGGTGCCTAGATAATATTTAAATTTTTTTCGAGTCTCTTAAATATAGAATTTCTGTATTTTACATGAGAGAGCATATGGAGTTGGTGTATAGTCCAAAACAGAGAAGAATCGGGAATTGTATATTTTTTCTGACAGATTATATTCAGAGCAATTTTGTTTTTAACATTGGGGTGCCTAGATAATATTTAGATTTTTTCGATTCGGGTAAAATTAGAATTTTTGTATTTTACATGAGAGAGCATATGGAGTTGGTGTATATACTACAAAACAGAGTAGAAAACGGCATTGTATATTTTCTCTGACAGATTATACACAGAGAAATATTGTTTTTAACATTGTGTTGCCTAGATAATATTTAGATTTTTTTCGATTCGCTTAAATATACAATTTCTGTATTTTACATGAGAGAACATATGGAGTTGGTGTATATACATAAAAACCGATTAGAATAGGGCATTGTATATTTTTTCTCAAAGATTATATTCAGCGCAATTTGTTTTTAACATTGGGGTGCCTAGATAATATTTAGATTTTTTTCGATTCGCTAAATATAGAATTTCTGTATTTTACAGGAGAGAGCATATGAAGTTGGTGAATATACTCCAAAACAGAGTAGAATAGGGCATTGTATATTTTGTCAGACAGATTATATTCAGAGCAGTTTTGTTTTTAACATTGGGGTGCCTAGATAATATTTAGATTATTTCTATTTGGGTAAAATTAGAATTTCTGTATTTTATGAGAGAGAGCATACTGAGTTTGTTTATATACTCCAAAACAGAATAGAATCAGGCATTGTGTATTTTTTTTAAGAGACTATACTCAGAGCCATTTTCTTTTACCTTTGGGGCACCTATATATTATTTAGATTATTTTCGACTCATTTAAAATTTGAATTTCGGTATTTTACATGAGAGAGCATATTGAGTTGTTGTATATACTTTAAAACAGTGTAGAAAAGGGCATTGTATATTTTTTCTGAGAGATTATATGCAGAGCAATTTTGTTTTTAACATTTGGGTGCCTAGATAATATTTAGGTTTTTTCGATTCTGGTAATATTATAATTTCGGTATTTTACATGAGAGAGCATACTGAGTTGGTGTATATACTGTAAAACAGAGAAGAATAAGGCATTGTATATTTTTTCTAACAGACTATATTCAGAGCCATTTTCTTTTAACTTTGGGGCACCTAGATATTATTTAGATTTTTTTGGATTCATGTAAATTTTGAATTTCTGTATTTTACGTGATAGAGCATATTGAGGTGGTGTATATACAAAAAAAGAGAGTAGAAAAGGGCATTTTGTATCTTTTATGTCAGATTATATTCAGAGAAATATTGCTTTTAACATTGGGTAGCCTAGAATATATTTAGATTATTTCGATTCGGGTAAAATTAGAATTTCGTTATTTTACATGAGAGGGCATATTGAGTTGGTGTATATATTCCAAAACAAAGTAGAAAAGGGCATTGTATATTTTTTCTGACAGACTATATTCAGAGCAATTTTTTTTTAACATTGGGTTGCCTAGAAAACATTTAGATTTATTAGATTCTGGTAAAATTTGAATTTCTGTATTTTACATGAGAGAGCATACTGAGTTGGTGTATATACTGCAAAACAGAGTAGAATAAGGCATTGTTTTTTCTCTAACAGACTATATTCAGAGCCAGTTTTTTTTAACTTTGGGGCGGCTAGATATTATTTAGATTTTTTTCGATTCGCGTAGAATTAGAAGTTCGGTTTTTTACGTGCGAGAGCATATTGAGTTGGTGTATATACTGCAAAACAGAGTAGAATAAGGCATTGTATATTTTCTCTAACAGACTATATTCAGAGCCAGTTTCTTTTAACTTTGTGGAGCCTAGATATTATTTAGATTTTTTTCGTTTCGCGTAAAATTAGAATTTCGGTTTTTTACATGAGAGAGCATATTGACTTGGTGTATATAATTTAAAACAGAGTAGAAAAGAACATTGTATATTTTTTCTGAACAGATTATATTCAGAGCAATTTTGCTTTTCACATTGGGGCGCCTGGATAATATTTAGATTTTTTTCGATTCGCTTAAATATAGAATTTGTGTATTTTACATGAGAGAGCATATGGAGTTGGTGCATATACTCCAAAACAAAGTAGAAAAGAACATTGTATATTTCTCTGAACAGATTATATTCAGAGTAATTTTGCTTTTAACATTGGGGTGCCTGGATAATATTTAGATTATTTTTGATTCACTTAATTTAGAATTAAGTTATTTTACATGAGAGAGCATACTGAGTTGGTGTATATACTCCAAGAGAGTAGAATAGGGCATTGTATATTTTCTCTAACAGACTATTTTCAGAGCCATTTTCTTTTAGCTTTGGGGTGCCTAGATATATTTAGATTATTATCGATTCACGTAAAATTAGAATTTCTCTTTTTTACATGAGAGAGCATATTGAGTTCGTGTGTATACTCCAAAACAGAGTAGAAAAGGGCATTACATATTTTTACTGACAGATTATATTCAGAGCAATTTTGCTTTTAACATTCGGTTGCCTAGATAATATTTAGATTTTTTCGATTCACGTAAAATTAGAATTTCGTTATTTTACATGAGAGAGCATCCTGAGTTGGTGTATATACTTTAAAACAGTAGAATAAGGCATTGTATATTTTTTCTGACAGATTATATTCAGGGCAATTTTGTTTTTAATATTGGGGTGCCTAGATTATATTTAGATTTTTTTTCAATTTGCTTAAATATAGAATTTCTGTATTTTACATGAGAGAGCATATGGAGTTGGTGTATATACTCCAAAACAGAGTAGAATAGGGCATTGTATATTTTTTCTGACAGATTATATTCAGAGAAATTTTGTTTTTAACGTTGGGTTGCCTAGATTATATTTAGATTTTTTTCGATTCACGTAAATTTAGAATTTCGGTATTTCACTTTAAAGAGCATATTCAGTTGGTGTATATACCCCAAAAAAGGGTAGAAAAGGGCATTGTATATTTTTTCTGACAGTGTATATTCAGAGCAATATTTCTGATACCATTAGGGTGCCTAAATAATATTTAGATTTTTTTCGATTCACATATAATTAGAATTTCGGTAGTTTACATGAGAGAGCATACTGAGTTGTTGTATATACTCCACAACAGAGTAGAATAAGGCATTGTATATTTTCTCTGACAGTGTATATTCAGAGCAATTTTGCTTTTACCATTAGGGTGCCTGGATAATATTTAGATTTTTTTTGATTCACGTAAAATTAGAATTTAGGTATTTTACATGATAGTGCAAACTGAGTTGGTGTATATACTTCAAAACAAAGTAGAATAAGGCATTGTATATTTTTTATAACAGACTATATTCACAGCCATTTGCTTTTCGCTTTTGGGCGCCTCGATATTATTTAGATTTTTTTCGATTCACGTAAAATTCGAATTTCGGTATTTTACATGAGAGAGCATTTTGAGTTGGTGTATATACTCCAAAACAGAGTAGAAAAGGGCATTTTATATTTTTTATGACAGATTATATTCAGAGCAATTTTGCTTTTAACATTTGGATGCCTAGATAATATTTAAAATGTTTCGATTAACGTAAAATTTGAATTTCGGTATTTTACATGAGAGAACATACTGAGTGGTGTATATACTCCAAAACAGAGTAGAATAAGGTATTGTATATTTTTTCTAACGGACTATATTCAGAACCATTTTCTTTTAACATTTGGGTGGCTAGATATTATTTAGATTTCCTTCGATTTCTGGAAAATTAGAATTTCAGTATTTTATATGAGAGAGCATATTGAGTTGGTGTATATAATCCAAAACAAAGTAGAAAAGGGCATTGTATATTTTTTGACAGATTATATTAATAGAAATTTTGCTTTTAATATTGGGGTGCCTAGATTATATTTAGATTTTTTCGATTCAATTAAATATAGAATTTCAGTATTTTACATTAGAGAGCATATGGAGTTGGTGTATATACTCCAAAACACAGTAGAATAGGGCATTGTATATTTTCTCTGACAGAT